>NC_085003.1:4153288-4463288 GCF_963854185.1 Sardina pilchardus | reverse complement strand
ACAGTCAACTGAGCTGGATCGCCACGGAAACAGATCTGGGATGTCTTGAAGTGAGGGTGGGGAGTGTTTACGGACTGTCAGCGGCATGCTTGGCCACACACGGCCAAACACATGCCGTCAACAAGCGGCGCGTTCGCCACGGAGCGGAATCCGAAGTCACGGGAGACGCCAAATATAGGCACGCCACAATGGCGGACGAGGACGAGGAGCCAGGGACGCAGCTAAGCGGCAGCTAGCCGCCCGGCGGAGATACACTCGCACTGACGTGACCTGACAAGCGCTGTGAAGCTCAAGCGTTCCCCGCTTCTCGCATCAGATTAGATATGGATCAAAAGTCAACGCGCAATTGAGTGGAATGATTTATTTTGTTTACTTCCCCCCCCCCCTCCTCTTCCTCCTGTGCTGCATGGGTGATATGGAACGCTTGATGTGAATTGATGGGAAGAGACTGAAGTAAAGTAGGCCTGAGAGAGAGAGAGAGAGAGACAGAGAGAGAAAGAGAGACTTAAAGAGAGTTCAGGCAGTGGTGTGCGTGTGGTGTCTATCTATGTGTGTCTGTGTGTGTATGCGTGTGGTATCTCTGTGTGTGTGTGCGTGTGAGTGCATGTGTGTGCTTGTGTGTGTGTGTAAGACACTCACATAGTGTATCAGGCCTATGTGCTCTGATTGCAGCGCGCAGTAGAAACACAGGAGGATTAGCATGTAAAGCAGGCCAGCACAGAGCGCTGTTGTTGTTCGCTGGAGTTCATTAGAGGCTCACTTGACTCGAAATTACATTTCAAGTCCATCCCTCTCGCACCGAGCAGATAGACGCCAGCGCAGAGAAAAGTCTCCATGAGAATCACTCAGCCAGGCAGCAGATAAACCACCATAATCATTCATTCCCAAAAAAGCTAGACGGACTAATTAACAACGCCAAGTCAAGCGGAAACTTTGTATTCCTTCCAAACGAGTATAATTGCATTGATGTGCAGTCTGCAGGTTAAAGGCTCAACTACTGGCATAATATCCGCCTCAATAAAAGGGAAATAAATAAATAAAAGAGCCTGGGATTTGTCTGCTGCACAGTCTAAGTATGCCAGCCTTATTTAGTGATACTGCAACTGAACTGATAGTGAAACTGGCACTAAGTGCAGCATTCATTTCCTTTGCCCTTTAAGTTGCAGGGGGGTGGTTATCTCCACTGCTTCATTGTGAGTCTAGGACAGGACCTGAAATATGAAATATGACACAGGCTTAGAATATGCACTGTATGAAAAGTGTTTCTAAATGTGTTCTTATGAAGAAGACATCAGCAAAGGAATCCTCTTTGTGTATAATATGATTACCACAGTCAAATAAATGACTCGCAATAAATTCAAAGCATTTCTAACTGAGAAGCACACCAATGCCCTTAGAAAGAGGTGAGCAGAAGTGAGGTGATAAAAGAACCCCATCTTTCCAGAATGTTCCAGTCACTGGAGTGAAATGGCAGTGGGAACCGATTCCATCACCACATACACACACACACACACTCTCTCTCTCTCTCCATTTTTCTTTTCTCCTTCACCCAGTCTCATCCTCCAGTGAGGCAGTGAGTGAGAAAGAGAGAGAGTGAATGAGAGAGAGAGAGAGAGAGGGAGAGAGAGATAGAGTGTTTCACAGCGCATCAGATTGTGCTCTCCGTGGCTCGTTGAGGCCTCTTGGCGGGCCGGGGCCCAGTGATTATATCATCGTGTGGCTCATCAGCAGCTTGACACGGCCAGGCAGCGCGGCTCTCCACAGGGAGAGAGAGAGAGAGAGAGAGAGAGAGAGAGAGAGAGAGAGAGAGAGAGAGCTCCACGAGTGAGCCCAAACGCGAGCGCGACGGTGCAGGCCACGAGTGAGTTTAATACGAGCGCGATGAGCACGATGGAGCTGGCAGCCCTTGACCCCACTCACGAGGGGCCGGCTCGTCGCGCAGTTAGTCACTCTCCAGCGAGAGCAAATTGAAACGGAGCCAGAGGAGACACAGCAGATGAGCTCTCCACTGTTACAGCCGAGAGAGAGGGAGGGAGAGTGATGGAAAGGAAGAGAGAACAATGCGGAGATAGAGAGAGAGAATCACAGGTGAGGGAAGGAGAGAAAGAGAGGGAGATAAAGAGGAATGAGAAAAGAAGTTTAACTACGAGAGAGAGAGAGAGAGGGGCGAACGTGCTGGTGGTTTTTCCCGAGGTCCCTCTGTGGAGATGTAGAGGAGGATTGATCCCAGGGGAGGCCCAGGTAATGAGATTGATCTGAGGATCCCCTCCAGACAAAGCTGAACCTGTGCATTAACTCTGAGAGGATCCCCAGAGCCCCCAGCCACCGTACTAATCTACACCTCCATAGATACTCATCATGGACCAGACTCCATCAAGGAGGCCCTTCATGTGGTACAACCTTTTTCTGTAGCCATGAAGATTCAAGAGTGCGAAAGAGAGAAGAGACGGTCTCTCTCTGTGCTACACATGTGACCCCTGCGGCAGTAAAACGGTAACCTCACCACCAGATGCTCATCTGATGAAGTAAGACGAGTTTCACCAAAGTTTTTCCAAAGAGGAAAAAAAAAAAAAACTGCTTCACCATGAAACTATTCACAGTCAGAACACGACGCACCTGGGCTTGTTCGCGGTTTCCCCTTGTCTGCTCATGGCAAAAGAATTTGCCATGAAAACAATGACACATGCGAAAGCTACCCCTGTCCCCCCCTGCCTGCGCTGTGCCGTAGCACACTGGGGATCTGAGGGAAGTTAGGCCAGTGGATCCAGATTGGTTTTAAAATGAAAACGACTCTGGGGTCCGGTGGCCAATCTTTTCAATCAAAAGATAAGCCTGGGGAGGAAGTGCAAATATTGCGTAAATATTGTTGAGGAAGCCGGCCTCATTTGAAGAGGAATTCGCCTCCTTGTGCCTCCATCTGTCTGGGTGCTCTGTGCTTGGGTCGGCGAGATTGGGTAAAGCCCCCCCACTGGTGTATTGACTCACCCTGATGTACACACACACACACACACACACACAAGCACATGCAAACACCCTGACAGCACCAGTACACCGACAGACTTAAATGCATCCACACACAGAGCACAAATACACAGACTGATATTACTGCAGACTTACGCGCGCACACACACACACACACACACACACACACACACACACACTCACACCCAAAGACATACATAGATGCACACAGATAAACAGAAGAAAGCGCCTGGCATCCATATTCAGAAGGCTGGACAGCCCAGCCACCACCTCACCGCTCCCTTTAACACCAGGCAACAGTAATCATAAAACAATGCAGTCATCCAGAAATATGTTTCCTATGGAGAGCTCAACAGCCGCGGTCTCACACTGGGATGTGCTCTCTGCGGCTCTCCCCAGGGCTGCTAGACAGACAAATTTTGTATGGATTTATATACAAAGTGCCTTGTTTAACATAATGAATATTTAATCAAGCCGAACACGGTAAAGCAATTTCTCTGAGGTAATTGAATGCAGACGTTTCCTGACTGAAATTGCGAGCGAACAGCGCTACAGTTGAACCTGGGGGAGGCTTGCTTGCTGGGGTTGGCTGCGGTTACTTCTCTTGCTGACGTTTGTTGTTTAAATGAAGTTATTTCGCTCTCCTGGACACTCAAATGCTGACCTCCCGCTGTACCCTCTGAAAAAATCCTCTCCAATAAGCAAATGCGGGAGACTAATGTCACGAATAGTCGAGAACATTGGCCTTGTTACCTTCACAGAGCTCTAATGAATGTGCCGTGTCACGACCTTTCCCATTAGCCACGGATTGGCCTCGCCATGGCAACGGAAAACACTCAATTACCTCATGGCCCACCCTCTTGACAGAGGCCGCTACTGTGTTGATCATTCTTTCACTCCAGACACCAGAGAAAGTTGGACAAGTAAACCTTAACCTTATCTCTCTACACCACACAAGCTTTGGTCACTCACATTTCCAGGGTCCTCTGTTCCAACTTATCCAGATTTATAAACATACATAAATGGTATATAACTGGAACATGACAAAGAGTTCTATCCCACAGGCAAGCTGACATTGGGCCAACGTTGGGATTGGTTGGCTAGGTTGGGTTGACCTATGCAACGTTGGGCCAACGTTGGCAGAGTTGGCAGCAAATTTTTGCTGACCTATGCAACGTTGGGCCAACGTTGGCAGAGTTGGCCATTTTTTGCTGACCTATGCAACATTGGGCCTACGTTGGCAGAGTTGGCCATTTTTGTTGACCTATGCAACGTAGGCCCAACGTTGGGCCTACGTTGACAGAGTTGGCCATTTTTGTTGACCTATGCAACGTTGGCCTATGCAACGTTGGCAGAGTTGGCCATTTTTTGTTGTCCTATGCAACGTATGCCCAACATTGTACAGTACGTTGGCAGAGTTGGCCATTTGGCTGACCCTAACAACGTATGAGCAATGTTGGGCCCACGTTAACACAGTTGACCTTTTTGGCAGACCCATTCAAATCACTGGGCCAGTGTTGATCATATTGGCCATTTGAGGCAGCATTGAGGATTGACCTATACAATGTTGTAATGTTGATGTACTGTAGTTGACTGTTGATACAATAGTTAGATGCCACTGCAGAGAACCAAGGACCAGATCAGGCAGGCATACTCTGATGTGGCTGACATAGTAAGGGAGAATGAGGATGCCATAATCAACATCAGTGTATCTCACCCTCATGGCGCATGGTACAAGGGAGGCTTGACATCCACTGCGGCATAGACATCCTCACTGAGCCCACTGCATCGACATCCTCACTGAGCTTGTACTTTGAGGTGCTATCTTGGTGGTTTGATAGCCTACTGTATATAATGGTGCATACTACGACACTGAAAAAAGTAATTGTTAACCTTACTTAAAATAATTAGTGATATTTACTGTTTCCTGCTTAATTTGTTGACTCTCCTAGCTTACGCTTAGCTAACTTGTTGGTGAGGAAAATAATTTAGGGTCATTCCGTGTCAAATCATCAAATTGGATCTTTCAAGAGGGGTTGGATCTTTCAAGAGGGGTCTTAAGGCATATTTGTTTAATATGCACTTAGTCTTTTGAGCGTTTGTTATGTGTTATGGTTTGTATATTAGTATTGTTTTGTTATAATTTGTCCATTGTTAGAATTTGACATTTATTCTGCTATTGTCCTTAAATTTAGCCTTACCATGCTATAGTTATTGTTATTATTTAATTAACTGAGTGACTTATTTGATTGCTATTCTCATTTCATTGTTTTATTTCTCATTAGGTTAGTGCTTAATTGATTGTTTTATTGATAATATTGCTATTCTCCCTTTTTGTAATTGTTCACTGTTATTTAATTGTATTGTTATTTATTTGTATGTCGCTTTGGACAAAGGCGTCTGCTAAATAACCATAACCATAACCATAACCATAACCAAATCACCCAATTTCAGCTACATTTGGAAAGTGACCCTCTCCAAAAAAATCTGAAATAAATCACAGGTGTTTGTAGACTAAACCTATGAATAAATCTTAAATAGTATATCTGGATAACTAATGGTTTAAAAACTACAGCCCTTTGAAGCTTCAAGTCATTTTAAGAATTGTGGTGAACAATCCTTTTTGGTCAACTTGCAACGTTATTGGTTCTTTTGGTATTTCACACACATCAGTGAAACTATGTGGATGGAAGCACATTTTCCTGTTGAATTAAAAGATCTAATCAGATCAGAGGTATCTTGTGTAATTTCCCCTCTGCAAAGCTCTGAAAATGGCTATAAATTCATTATGTGAAAAGACATCATCACCTTTGAAGGTTTCTCATTCGTAAAGTATGTGCCACAAATTTCATAAGGTTTGTGGCACAATAAGGTCACAATATGGACTATAAGGTCATGTCCATGCATCAACTTTGGTTGTAATCGTTGTCGGTCCGTTGTCGTATTGTCATTTCACCATGTGGACAGTTAACAGGATTTTTAAAAATTTTACCATATATCATTTTGTATGTGAGGACCATCTGTCCAAAATTTGGGCTTGTTGCTGATTTTCTTTATTTGAGATATGATTTTTGGAAAATATTCTCTATAATCCACTGAACTCGCATTGGATCTGCAGTACCTCTTTGCACCACATGGGGTGCTCTTTTAATACAATGGAAGTCAATGGAAGAGTAAGAGAGTCACTTGTTTGCTGCACATATCCAATCTAAACACACATTTTATGGTTCATAGTTGAATTTATCCAAGTAATTATTGCAACATGAACAACATACTACTCATAAATATATCTGACAATGTATGTTTTTCAGTGCATAGTCATAAGTTGTTTTACCTTTTGTCTCATTTTATCTAATGCTAAGTGAAGATAACCATGATAATGGTGATAATCTATGGACATGTGACATGCACCCCTAGGCTGGGTGAACCCTGCATGAAATTCCGGGGAAGTTAAATTTCACTACAAAGGAATTTGAATTTCATTACAAAGTATTTTACAATAATCTGTTAATAGCCAACAAAACAACAGATTATAATTTGGTTTATCTTAAATTTCCCCCATGTTTTAAAATCTGTATTTCTTTTTTACGGTGCGGTAGGCTACGCTTTAAAAAGTGGTCTGCCATGCATAGTGGGAATGAACTGATTTCCTGTTGACATGAATATGCAGCGCATGGACCCCTCCTAGCCCATAGACTATTAGACAAGTGTGGAAATTATCTCCATAGATTGTACATTGGCACCAGTGAATAAAATAGATTATACTTGGGAGACAACATTATTCATATATTACACATTTCGTCTTCATCTCTTGTTTATACACAAATTATCAACTGATGTTATTTCAAGCAAGCAAAACAATAATACAGTCATTTCTGTTCTTTTATAGGAGCCAACCTGATGCCAACCTAAAATCAACCATATCTTCATAATACCCTGCCAACCTTCAGCCAACCAAAAACCAACCTATCCACCGTTGGGCCAACGTTGGCCCACCGGTCAAAATTACGCTGGCCCATGTCAGTGCCCAACGTTGGGCCAACACAACTTCGGCCCAACGTCAGCTACCTGGGATGTTCCCTGGATCCTATGTGATATTTATAGTTGTGCTTTAACAGATTTTTCCTGATTGCACGAGTTGTATTTGTCACTTGACAGACATCACAGCACTCTCCCTTGGGTGGTGCAAGTGTCTGATTAGGCAGTCACTCTCACTGTCAAGTTCTTCATGTCCAAGCTATAAATACCAGACATGTATGGCTTGGCAAGAGGAGCTAAATTAAACAATGGCCATCGAGGGAAAAGGAAACGTGTCACCAGATGACTATTTGTTCAAGATTGTTTCTCCGTTCTTCCTAGGAAGACAGTACAAGCAAACTCAACTGACAAGATGTAAAGGTTGTTAAAACAAATACCTGCTGAAATCATGTAATGTTCACAACAGCAGACTCACTTTGATTCTATGATCTTTGCTTTCAACAGATGATAAATGCCATAAAAAGGCATGATTGCAATGCCTGGGCACTTTCACAACATACAAGGTAAGCCTATTCAATAGAATGGAACAAAATGTATTCAAAAAAAAGAAAAAAAAAAGAAACTTGTTTGCAGACATAATGCATTTATAAATACTTGATATAGGCTACCCATGAAGAAATGAAATGCATTCCTGAAGCATTTACATGAAATGTCTATATTATGTGTGTATGATTTCAATGTTCCTTCAGTATTCACATAAGCCAATATCTGGTACAGCTTGAAGACGATCTTAAGGGCTAATACATGAATATAATCCAATAAACAGGCGCCTGATTAGATTGAAGTCAAATGTTGAATTAGTAGGAATATCAAGGACATCCAAAACATCTGTAAGCTTCCAAAAGTTTTATTACACGTTTTTGTGCATACTTGATCAGTTTAATGGAGTTTGTCTTCCAAAAAAGGAAGAAAACACCTATTAGATGACAGCAGATATCTCATCTTTATCAAAATTAATCAGCACATTTGCCAGGCCTTATGTTCACAATTATACTTAAGAGACAGCCCCACAACAGTGAGTGTTGCAAAATTTCTTATACGCCTGTTTCAACAACCATGCACCATGTCCTAATGTACTGCTGCCATCTACTGGTGAAACAGTAGCACTACAGATAAATCTATACATGGTTCTATTTTGTATATTTGCTGAAAGGCAAAGCAAATTCACAGAAAATATATGGCTCAGGTGGAACATGCTGTAATTCATATGAATTGACATCTAGAGGCTATAGGCTTTCAGAAAATATATGGTACAGGTAGTCAGTTCAGCTGTCCCTTAATACTTTAGGCCAAAATGTACAGCTGGTTTCTCAATCTACAATATGGGCCTATATTTAGCATACCAAACAACCATATGTACCATAGCAAAACCACAGTAAAAGTTATGTAAAAGTGATGCAAAATCACTTTTAACCCATCATCCTCTTATCTTCGCCCTTTCCCGATCTCTGTCCCGTAGCAGTTTAGATTCGATTACACATGCGTGTCTGATAACTTTTATCATCACTCGCTTTATGTATGGTAACATTGAATTAACGACGTGCTATATAATTTTGTATTGTCAATATAGCTCAATATCATAATACATGCAATTAAAATGTCCATTATGGCCATGCCAATGCAAGAAACATATGCGAAAATTACATTTTCAATGTTTCTTATTGCAAGCTAGCATTAGCTGTTACAGGGTAAAATTCTAGCTAGCTACTGTACTGTACCTACAAGATCACACATAACCACGCAAAAATGCTGTCTGCTATCACATGCAAAGTGCGACCAACTCACCTTGCTGTCGTCTTCTTTTCGGACTTCGTTTCAATCCGTAGCTGCTCGGACATTTTCGTTTGATTCGGCTATGACCGTGTAGGCTGGGCTGCGCTGTTCTCCATGGCCAAACAGCGTACAATACGACGCTAAAAGCCTTAAATGCGTAAAATGGCACGCAAAATAGCTTTAAAAGTGGCGTATCATTTTACGCCAAGCCGTTATTATATTACCACGCAAAAATCCTATCTGCTATCACATGCAAGTTGCGACCAACTCATCTTGCTGTCGTCTTCTTTTCGGACTTCGTTTCAATCCGTAGCTGCTCGGACATTTTCGTTTGATTCAGCTGTGACCGTGTAGGCTGGGCTGCATTGTTCTCCATGGCCAAACAGCGTACAATAAGATGCTAAAAGCCTTAAATGCGTAAAATGGCACGCCAAATAGCTTTAAAAGTGGCGTATCATTTTACGCCGAGCCGTTATTATATTACCACGCAAAAATCCTGTCTGCTATCACATGCACGGCCAAACAGCGTACAATAAGACGCTAAATAGCTATAAAAGTGGCATTTTACGCCAAGCCGTGAGATCACGTTCCCAGGAGCCACGAGTTATTACAGGGATAATGTTTTTGAGGGGAACATCTCGTGGCGGTTCTGTTCATTTAGGCAAAACTAGATTTCAGTTTCAAGTAAATTAATCATTTTGTTCGTTGGCTAAGGCTAAACTATGTATGTACTTGAATAGGCTACTGAAGATTTTAGCCTAATGCGCGAGTAGCCGAAATTAATACATAATATTGGTTTGCGCAATCTCCCGGAGCCACGAGTTACAGGGAGAATGTTTCTGAGGGGGACGTCTCGAGAGAGTTTGTGTGTGTGTGTGTGTGTGTGTGTGTGTGTGTGTGTGTGTGTGTGTGTGTGTGTGTGTGTGTGTGTGTTTGTGTTTGTGTGTGTGTGTGTGTGTGTGTGTGTGAGAGAGAGAGAGTGTGTGTGAGTGTGTGAGAGTGTGTGAGTGAGCTGGGGCAGTGTGTATGGGGATGTTTTCTGTATGTTGAATGAATTTACTCTGGATACCCATTCATTTCCTATGGCGGTCACTTTAGTTTTGACTGGGAACACCATTCGCGCGCGATCTCCATTGTGCTGTCTGAAAATGAATTCAGACAGCACAAAAACAACAAAAAAAAAAACCCTGTGAACATTGCGGAAATGTACGTCTGTCTGAAATCGACCACATTATAGCCTAATGCGCTAGTAGCCAAAATAAATAAATAATATTGGTTTGCGCGCGATCTCCCGGAGCCACAAGTTACAGGGATAATGTTTTTGAGGGGGACATCTCGTGGCGGTTCTGTTAATTTAGGCCAAACTAGATTTCAGTTTCAAGCAAATTAATCATTTTTGTTTGTTGGCTTAAACTATGTGTTCCTTGAATAGGCTACTGAACATTTTTAGCCTAATGCGCGAGTAGCCGAAATAGATAAATAATATTGGTTTGCGCGATCTCCCGGAGCCACGAGTTACAGGGAGAATGTTTCTGAGGGGGACGAGAGAGAGAGAGTTTGTGTGTGTGTGTGTGTGTGAGAGAGAGAGTGTGTGTGTGAGAGTGTGAGAGAGTGTGTGTGTGAGCTGGGTCAGTGTGTATGGGGATGTTTTCTGTATGTTGAATGAATTTACTCTGGATACCCATTCATTTCCTATGGCGGTCACTTTTGACTGGGAACACCAGATTCTTTTTCACCCGTGTCATTTGAGGACCTAAGGGACATTGTGAAGCACATGAAGCCCTCAACTTCACCTAATGATGCTGTCCCTTCCCACATCATAAAAGATGCCTTTAACTCATTGAGTGCCAACAACATAATATTGCATTTTTAGCTTTCGATTTCGCTTTTTTTATATATAATTATGAAACTAGACACTCTAACTCACCTTAAGTGTGATTTTTGAAAGTCTATCATGAAGAGAACTGAAGTAGATGACGATCGAAAACTCATGAAATCTCACACTACAATTTTATCTGGACATTATATCACAACGCAGCATTTGATTGATATTGCCGCATGAATTGTGTCGAATCAGGGACCGAGCATCGAGGATCGAGGAGAGAGTTTGAGAACCACCCCGGGAGTAGGCTAGTCTAGGCTATGGAGCCTTGCTGCATTACCTGCAGCGTGTTAGAGAGATCAAACTGTTAATTGACATAGGGCGCTTTAAATACACGTAGGGTAACACTTCCCTTGATCATCACCAAAGATTGTAGAACAGAGCTCTGTTCTAGAATCTTTGATCATCACTGACAAGTGCAAGTTTCCGCGATTGCATGCACATAGCAGTTGTGGCAGCAACATAGGTCGGCAGCAGGAAAGGTTCCGGTGGTAGATATACGGACATATGAATTCAGACAGCACAACAAAAAAAAGCCCCCTCCGTAAAAAGTCTGTGAACATTGCGGAAATGTACATCTGTCTTAAAGCGGCTTATATCTCCGTTTCTAGAAGACAAACAGGGATTTTGATGAAAACCAGCCACTGTTTGGCTTGGGATATCTCGGAAATGGAGACACATAGAAATAAACGGTTTTCACCCACTGAGAGCTCAGAGTCTCACCTTTCAAATGAGCCATAGTATGTGTCCATAACATAGAATACGCTGTGGCTCTACAAAAATAGTAAAAAATGATCTAGCTTGCCGGCGCTCTGGGACATAGCTTCCAAAAACAATGTGGCATTCGAAGAGTTAACACCATCGGCCCTAGTATTCAGGTTATTCTTAACTCATGTCTCTCAGCTGGTATAGTGTCCCAGTGTGTTTTAAGCACGCGGTTGTTCAGCCGTTGCTAAAAAAACACAACCTTGATGCAAAGGCTCCAAGTAATTACCGCCCCATCTCAAAATTACCTTTTATTTCAAAAATACTGAAGAAGGTTGTTCTATCACAATTATTGGCTTTTTTAAACTGCTGGTAGAGCCCTTTTAATCCGGTGTTAGAGCACTGCATAGCGCTGAGACAGCCCTGCAGGTTACCAATGACCTGCTCCTCACCCTCGACTCTGGTGAAAATGCCCTTTTGGTCCTACTAGACCTTAAGGCTGCATTCGATACTGTTGACCACACCACTCTCTTGCTGCGTCTGGAACAGTGTGTTGGTCTAAGAGGTACAGCCCAGATAGCAATTTCCTTTGGGCCGGATCCGCATGAAAGCCTTTAGATCCGTATGTAGCGGACCTACGGTATCTGACTGTGGGCCAGATGTGGCCCACACACAATAAGCGGACCCGTATTGCAGATCCGTACAACACAGAATAAGCGGACCCGTGTCACACACAATAAACGGAACCATATTGCAGATCCGTACCACACACAAGAAGTGGACCCGTACCACACACAAGAGGCGGACCCGTATTGCAGATCCGTACAACACAGAATAAGAGGACCCGTGCCACACACACACAATAAAAGGACCCGTATTGCAGATCTGTACCACACACAAGAAGCAGACCCGTACCACACACAATAGGCAGACCCGTATTCATGGGTTTCATCAGGTCCCTTTGCACAGGTGTATCAATCACCATGCAGTCTGCATTGATAATCAAGGTGCTTCATTTTATACACCTGTGGAAAGGGACCTGATGAAACCCATGAATTGCAGATCCGTATACCACACAACAGAGCGGTAGATAAAACAGAGTGGCGACACTCCCATAGACCTCCGTAGGAAAAAATGGCAGTGCTTTTTCCAGGCTATTTCCTCGTTATAGGACTTTTGGAACTATTTACAGCCAATCTCTTGGTCAGTAGTTAATGAGTTAATTTATTACACCTTCCAGCATCTAGAAGTACATCCCACCCTCCTGGAATTCAGCCATTCAGCGCAGGTTTTTTGGAACTTTTGATCGCGTGGCGGCGACATCAAAGCGTGTCGCAACTCTCTCTGCTCTCTCTATGGCTCTGCCACACACAAGAAGCAGACCCGTACCACACACAATATGCGGACCCGTATTGCAGATCCGTACAACACACAAGAAGCGGACCTGTACGGGTTCGCTTACTGTGTGTGGTACGGATCTGCAATACAGTTCCGCCTCTTATGTGTGGTACGGGTCCGCTTATAGGGCTCGGGATCATGACGTGAAAACTTTGCGGGCACAGCACAGCTAATACTATATTTCTGCTTCTTGTCTTCTGCATCTGAATGAATGGACATCACGTTCAGTGCGCTACCAACATGGCGGCAATATTCCTAGAATGCAAGTCGTGTGCCCGAGCCCTATTGTGTGTGGTACGGATCTGCAATGCGGTTCCGCCTCTTATGTGTGGTACGGGTCCGCTTCTTGTGTGTGGTACGGATCTGCAATGCAGGTCCCATATCACATATGACTTTAAGCAGACATTCACAACATCCCCAACTGGTCACCACTATAAAAAACTTTGCAGAAGAATTAAGGATGCTTATCACAATTTTATGACTTTATAAACCTCATGGTTTAGATATAAAATATAACCTAGACATTCTCTGATAACTTTAATTATATTTTGTGTAGGCCTACTTTGTTTGCTTGTTTGTTTGCTTTGTCTGCTTCCCAGCATGCATTGCAAATATTACACTGTTAAATATTACTGTGATTTCACAATACCTTACAGTATTATTTCACAGTAAATTACTGTACTCAAACATTTACTGTAAAATCACAGTAGCTCTATCACATTACAGCACCTTGTTGTGAAATTTGAATTGCACTTGAACCGCGCAGCATTGTGGGGCGATTTCTAACGTTCACCCCTCCCACCCGCACCTGCCAACCTCAACTGAATTTTCAACTCAGCCGTCCACCAATGACTTCAATCATCACTTTTCTGCATGTGTAAGCTGTACAAACTCTGCCATCATATCCAAGGTAAGAAGTGCAGTGCTTTTGTATGTTATTTAGAAACGGGAATTTAATTAAAAAATATATATTGGCGTTATACTGTAATGTTTACCAAAACCGGTTGTGTTAGAAGTGGCTGGCTAGCCATTAGCTAGCGAGCTAAGAATCGCTAACATTTGCAGAGTTAGCTTTTTCAATAGCTAACTTCACGATTATGTGCAATATCTGGAATGGTAGTTAATATCATATCCAACAATACGTCTGTGTAAGATGTCGTTGTGAATGTAGTTTAAGTTTGAATGAAATATCAGGCGCAAGTAACATTTACGTTAGCTATCTTTAAAGTGGCTGATTGTAGCCATGCAGGCTAACATTAAGTTAACATTGCAGACACAGATGAGAGTTGTTAACGTTACTTTCCTAACTAACGTGACTTAAGAATTGTCATGGGACATAGGCTTAGGTAGATAACTTAATTTAAATTTGATATACAGTAGTGCCGATACAAAGGACCAGTAAAACTAATGAATGTAGTAATTTATCTCCCACCTTAACCTTAACTAAACTGCAGTTTAGTATGGCCATTGTCATTAACAGACGTGTCAAGGATGTGAATGGGGGTATGATGCACTTTAGGTTGTGAAGGGTAGTGTTTGGCTTCATGTTCTTCATTTCATAGCCCTTATTTACCCCTTGTTTGATATAGTACCTAATCTGCGCCTAACTATGTGTTTATTTAAAATGCATATGAGTGTAGTAGTGCTTCAGTGATGATCTTTTTATCTTCTGTGTGTTTTGCAACTTATTAATCTTAGTCTCCCTCTGTTCCCTCTGTTTACAGACATTGCATTGTGAGGACTGTTGCCCTGGGAACACTGAGCGCATTCTCGAAAATTCCAAATTTGTGCCACTTCCATACGAAGACAGCCCAGAATAATGTAGGTCCGGCCCTGCACACATTCACATACAAAAATTGTACAGAATTACATATAGCATTATGATGTGTGCATTTATTTGTATGTTTATCCCCTCTCTTCCTTGTCTGTTTGTTGTTATGATTGTGTAGTGGGCTCCATCAACCATCCCGGGTAAAGTCGGTCTGTCCTGATTGCACTACTTGCTAATTGATGACGTCTAGAAGCCATAGCTGCTTCCCTGGCGTAAGTGTTAATGTGTTTTGAATGTATTTATTGGTACCATTGTGAGTGCTCTACTGTGAATGAATGCAGCTACTTAAAATACTATACTCTTGAAATATCCATGTTTACCATTGTGTTGGTGGTAATGTAAAGTGTTGTGAATATCTGCCAAACTGAGCATATTCATTATTTCAAGTGTATTGTATAGAATGCATACTTATGTTAAATCCTATCTTTTATTGACAGAGCCCTCACAAATAAACTGATACCAGGAATTAACATACAGTAGATGGTGATGGTGGTGGTGACAAGGGTGCCTTCACAAGGTAATTATAATATCTGTTTGTACATTTCATTGACTTGTCTTACTTATTTTTTAATGCTTCATTTTTTAAAAATCTTGCTCAACAATGACAAGGTGTATGACAATTGCTGTTTTATTTTTTAGGTGCCATGTCACAATCTCAGTGTGGAGCCAAAGGCTGCTATTGCAAGTCAGATGGGGGACGATCGATGTAAGGCATCAGAAAGGTGGTGTACGTACAAAGGCTGGAGCTGCTGGAGACAGTGTTGCATTTAGGTATGATATCACACAGATATACTATTGCTCAGAACTGTGGGGTCACTTTGAAATATCCTTCCTATCAAAAGAAAAGCACCCGACATCTGCATTACTTATACTGTAACTATTGCATCTGACTTATAGGTTGCTAATGTGGGTATTTTTTTTATTTGTCACTAAAGATTACTAGTTTGAGTAGTTTGTATTAGTTATATTCATGGACAGGGCCTATTGTACTCTTTTACAGATACTTGATTTACTGCCGAAGGTACCATCAGAGCACCACCCTACCCCTGCAGGACCAGAAGAGGACGGACAGGGGGCCAACATTTTTTAACACTCTGACCATGGACTATTTAAACCATTGAGGTAACGCAGACGTCTGATCCCACTTGGCTAAAACAGAAGACTGAGGAGGAGTTTCTTTCCTCATGCCATTCGCATCCTGAGCACACATACTACATTACATGGACTTGCCATACTGCACTTACACACTGCACTATTTACCCCCTGACTCATTCCGTGTCAAATCAGACAAAGTTATGCTGCACCGTCTCAGGCCTGTACAATATTTTTTTGTTCAATCCTATGTCTTCATATTATAATGTTTGTATGGCCTGCTCAATGATTTTCATTGAAAAGTGTTCATTAAAAGTTCAAATGGTATTTTCTTTGTTGTTGCTTTTATTGACCAGATCCAAAACATGTTGGTATAGGTCAGGTAAATCACAAATCAAATGTTCAAATGTACAATATCTTTCACTGTAAATTCACAGCAAATTGCTGGCTAATAATTGCATGACTTTTACAGTAAAAATGAAAACATACAGTATGGTATTGTGATTATACACAACATGATACTGTAAATTCACAGCAAATGGCTGGCTGCTGAGTTGCATGACTTTTACAGTAAAACATGAAATTCACAGTAATTTACTGTGAGATAGTACCGGTAAATTACTGTGAAAGTCATGCAATTATTAGCCAGCAATTTACTGTAAATTCACAGTGAAACATTTTACAGTGTAGTTTTGAATTTTGAAACAATGTGGTTGGGATATTTTAGCTTATAGGCTAACCTACTCCACTGATGTTTTGAACAACAACATTACCAGATATGACCATTGACTTAGTAATTTATTAGGGGGGAAATACACCATAGTCGTGAAAGTATTAGACCTAACCGGGTATAAATATCCAGCTAACTAATCTAATTATTATTCATCTGGACGTGATCATCTATCTCCAAGCCGCACCCACAGGTAAAATAAATAAGTGAGTGACATGAAATACTAGACGGTAGACCTAATTGCAAATCATTACTGCATGCCAATTACTGCTTAACAACGTTGACAGCTGTTTCACTCACACAAATAGTATCCTAACGCCACACGCTTCGTGACAGATTGACTTGGGTAATCTCCATGGCGCAAATGCTAAACGGTGAACAGGTAGTTGGGTGAAATTCGATTTTTCCTCTTTTTACGTCGCAGTGACAAAATACGTTTTTTAAAAAGCTCTGAATCATCGCCGGGACGTTATCTTGTTTGTTGGGAGCAGTCTCAGCCCTTATTGCCACCAGATCAGTTAAACGGATCCAAAACAATTTTGGACCGATGTGCGTTTGGACGTCGGATCAGGTCCACTATTCAGATCCGTGCCGGATGGCGTGGTAGGTGTGTTTTGCTATCTGGGACGGACCTGGACGAGTGCAAGTTCATATCTGCCGCAAATCCGTCAAACAGATCCAAAACAATTTTGGACCGATGTGCGTTTGGACGCCGGATCAGGTCCATTATAAAGATCCGTGCCGAATGTTGTGGTACATGTGGCCCAGTTCCGTCCCAGTGCAGTTTTGCTATCTGGGAGCTCTTCAATGGTTCTCGTCATATCTCAGCAATAGATCCTTCTCAGTGTCCATTGGGCAATTCTCCTCCACCTCCGCCTCTCTGCCATGTGGGGTGCCCCAGGGGTCCATACTAGGTCCTGTCCTCTTCTCCCTGCACATACTCCCCCTAGGCAATATATTCAAGAAATACAACATCTCCTTTCACTTATATGCAGTCGACTCTCAGCTTTACCTACCTCTTAGGTCTGCTGATTCCCTCCAGACCCTGTTAGATTGTCTTGAGGAGGTCAAAGCATGGATGGGAAATAACTTCCTTCAACTCAATAAGGAAAAAACAGAGGTTGTTGTTCTCGGGCCTTCTAAGGCCAGAATCCCCCTCTTGTCAGACCTGGGGGCTCTCTCCCCCTATGTCACATCTTCTGCTAAAAACATTGGTGTCATCTTTGACTCTGAGTTTTGCTTTAATAAGCAAATTGCCAGTGGTAAAGCTCAGAGTTATTAATAAACTTAAACCCTCTCTGACATTTAAAGACCTGGAGAAAGTCATTCATGCTTTTATTACTTCGCGGCTGGACTATTGTAATTCTTTATACCTGGGACTCCCTCAGACACTTCTTTCACGCCTACAGCTGGTTCAGAATGCAGCTGCAAGACTGCTGACTGGGGAAAAAAAGAGGGAGCATATTACCCCCATCCTAGCCTCTCTCCACTGGTTGCCAATCCAGTATAGAATTCATTTTAAGATTTTATTGATGGTTTTAAAGCTCTTAATGGTCTAGTCCCAACCTACTTATCAGACCTCATCAATCCCCATTCAGCCCCCCGGGCCCTCAGATCCTGCAGCATGAGTCTTCTGCATGTCCCACGCTCCAGACTCAAAGAGGCGATAGAGTTTTTGCAGTAGCTGCACCTCGCCTGTGGAACCAGCTGCCACCCCCCATTAGAGATGCTCCCTCCATCACCTCCAAATCTAAGCTAAAAACATACCTCTTCTCCCTGGCAGTGTATGATTGCTATTTCCCTCTTCTTTGTTTATTTATGTATTTATTTATTTTATTTTACTTTTAATTTGGTTTTATTTTTTATCTATTTTACTGTGTCATACCTTGCACCTGTACGGCACTATGGTCAGTGTATACTGTATTTTATATGTGCCTTATAAATAAACTTTACTTTACTTTACTTACTATAATGGATGTCTATGAATGTGTATAGAGTTTAAATCATGGTGTCATAATAGTCTATGTCTGGCTTACTTGTCCGGAAGTCCCAGAAAGCTGTGGAGTATTGTATGTAGACTGATGAGGAAAAAAATAATTTAATCCAATTTAAGATGAGTCTGAATACCAATATGTGGAAAACCTGAAAGGGTCTGAATACTTTCCGGTTGCACTGTATATGGGACGCATCCTAAATTACTGTGGACAGCCAAGAAATGGTTCAGCTAGTCAGCTATCCTTCAACTGTTCAGCTGTGTGTGCGTGCATGTGTGTGTCAGTTTTCCTTGATATGTTATGGTATAACTGCTTGTGTGTGTGCACGGGCATGTGTGTGTCAGTTTTTCTTGATATGTTACTGTATGAATGCTTGTGTGTGTATGTGTGTGTCTGTGTGTGTATTTATGAGTGTCAGAGGTAAGGTTTGCAGTGCAGTGCAAGCCTTGGCCTCGTCCTGCAGCTGATCCTTGCAGGTACAACACATACAGAACAAACTCTTCACATCTGAGTTGCTCCGGTGAACCTTTTTTCTTTACTACAGAACAAACTCTCTCAGAACCAAACTCAGGGCTTATCACCTGGCTTACTCGCTTACAATCAATGATTTTTGCCGCTTGGTACATATGTGTGGACTCAGGTTTCAAGGAGCTCAATTTAGGAATTTCTAAGACCATTTCAAGGCTACTATGTCCCAGAATGATTCAGAATTAAGTCAATATGATTGTTCTCTGAACCTAAAGTAACACTAAAGTGTTTTTTGTACCTTAAAATAATGTTTCAAAATCATTTCAGTGGTTCATCAACTCGTAACAGGGTGAACAGCACTTCTGCATTTACTTCTCAGCCCTCATGTCGGCTATAACCGGACTATGCAAGTTTACCAGATTGGGTCGGATCTGTAGTTCAATGGAATGACATTTTAGAATTTGAATTGCTTTGATGTCACAATGCATCATACTATCATAAAATCACTCTACCTTGTCTGTGGACATTGTTATTTGCTGAATAAACAAATAGTGTGCGTGCGACAGAAGATTAGTGCTTTAATGTTGCTTTAAAAAGCTAGCGGAGTGATGAAGGAAACTGAAGCATAGTTTCAACTGCTGACAACTGAATAAAGCTGCAACTCCTCAGACTATCATGTGACTGTCTGTTGTTGCTGCAACAGAAGTGAAACAGAGGGGGTTGTCTGGAAGGTCTTCATCCCTTATCTGACTACACCCGACTACAAACTGAAACAGGAATGGTTTACATACTGTATTAGTAACATTACAAAACTCAAGCGAATTAAATGCAAATATGATACTAAAATAGAAGTTAGATTTATCTAACTTGCTTTTATTTTTCACCTCCTCCTCAGTGCTTGATAAGGAAGAAAGTGGGCAGTGGTAATAGGTGGGGATGGATGACCCCTTAAAGATGAGATGAGAAAGTGGATTAGCACCACTGTCGGGGGGTTTTAATAACTGAAAAAAGCACAGCAAAAGTACACATGATTATCACACATAGTGTGACCTGTGTTATGGCTGAGGGGACCTATTCAAATATCAGGGGTGAATAACATAGTATATGATAAAAAAAGGGCCCTATTAAGACATATCACATAACACAACACAACCTGTGTTATTTGACAGAGGTGCCCTATTCAGATATCAGGGGTTGAGAACATACTAAAGGCCTATTCGGACGGGATTAGTTTTATGGGGTGACATCAGGTAAAGTAACAATTACCAGGTAATGTAGTCCCGTCCGGACGCGCCATGTCAGTAAACATAACGGAGTATGTCGGTGACATTTACAGACACTTTTACCTTCCGTAAAACGGTCCGGAGAAATTACCTTAGGTAAAATTAATCCCGTGCGAACGCGACCCTCTGTAAAGATGTCTGTAATATTTCGTCACATCCTGATTTGAAAACAATTCCACCATAGTCTGAATGAAAACATAACATGCTGTGCAGCTCCTAATAGGACGTTAGCTAGTTTGCCTATTAGCTTGATATTGTTAGCCATTTCAAACTACTTATGGCATTAACATAAAGCTAACATTTGCTAGTTTAACCAACTTGTGTAGTCTTTCAAATCTGAAAATGCCGCACGTACCTGACGCAAAGTATCACGTGCACGGCGACGAAGATGTGACGGCAGAACGTAAACGTAGTTACTCCTCCCATGTCAGGTAAAATGACAGAGATGTTAGTCCCGTCCGAATTGGACATTTATATTACAGAGGTCATATGATAAACCTGCATTACTCTACGTCCCCCCATAAAACTAATCCCGTCCGAATAGGCCTTAAGTGACTTCACACAAGCTTGAACTTCAGGGCCCCCTGAGCCCCTGGACCCAGTAGACCCATTTAGTAATCCATCTCTGCACCAGGTAGGACCTCAAGGCCTTGACAATCACTATATGACCGCTACGCTAGCTACACTAGTGGTGGTCATAATTGGTGTCTTTAAAGGCTGGATTTTTACTCTTTTTTTTAAATTAAGGCATTAAGATCAATATCCAAAAGATGACTTTACACTCCTCTTTTTAGTCAACTTTAGCATGGGTTCAAATAATTCTCTCCACTTTACTTTATATATGATAATAGTTTTGGGGTCTTCAAACAGTGTGTAAAGAATAATCTGTTTATATTAGATCTAAGAAATTAACTCTCCTCACAGAATCTCAGTTTGTATTGTTTATGGTTATTCTTCTGTTCAGTTCTATTTAGTCTATTCTCTATTATAAATATTTCTGTCTTTTATTTAGTGTATGACCCAACACTTCACATCCCCTACACACAGCAGTGATTTCAGGTGGAGGCTCTTTTTAGTCCTCACAACAACAATTTGTAACGCACAACGCCCCACGACAGAAATGTAAACATTGTTTGTTTTTTTACATGGTAGTATGGTAGTTAGAATGGCTATTTATTTATTAACCGTGTTTCTTCGTACCTTGTCTGTTTTTGCACTGTTACAATACAATTAAGCTGGCTGCTTGTGTGTAAATATGTGTTAACAATGTAAGCCAGAAACTTGTGACTTTCAGGTGGGTAGAATACTTTGACAATCTTCTGTACTTTCTCCTGCCACTCTCTAATTTTAGTCCAACCCAATTTGAGTCACAGGTTAATAATGCATTTTGCACTGGTCTTTACCTTTGACCTCACTTGGGAATTCCCCGACAAACCATTAGCAAATTTGGTTTGGTTTGCTCTCAATTCTGATCGAGATACGGTGTTAATCAGGCTACCTTTGACTCAAAGGCAGTTCCAAAGTCACATGTGTTGCCGTTTATTGCTAACGGAAACAGTAACAGATAACAAGATACTAAACAGATAACAGATACTAAATAAACCAAGAGCATGTGCTGAAGGCTCTTTTAAACAGCACAATTGAAGTCTGATGCTGCCACTAATGAGAAATTTTCCTCCCCAAAACAGAAACATTAAACCTATTTTTCTTCATGATTTTAATGTCTCATAAAGTGAAAGTTTCTGAGAGTTGACAAAAACTGTTTCATTTTTAAGTGTGAAAATAATTTAAAAGTGAAGCTTATATACAAATTAATCATATTTAACATATGGTACAGGAATCATTTGAAAGTATCTGTAAGAAAGTGTTCATATTCATTGTCAAAATCCCATTCTTTTCAAAAGATTTGCATGGTGCATCTGTTGAAAAAGACAGAAAGAATATTATTCTTCAATTGGCAATTTAAACATTCACAACATTCCAAATTAAGGCACATGCTGCCAAATGAACTGGAGGAAGAAAGTTCCACTCATTTGTAGACCTTGCTAGACTACTTCAACCAAAAGTATCCTCTATTGACTGCCACCATTTTCAAAAATGGCGTCTGATGCGCTAACTTCCATTTTCACAAATAAGCCAATAGGATGCAAATTATGTTGTCCATACATGTATGTATTGGCTGATCTTCCCAGCTTGGAAACCGCCAGTCCACATAGATAACATAATCTTGTGTCCACCAGCAATATGGCAGCTAATTGGCTTGTTTGTGAAAATGTGGCCAGAACGAGGAAACAACAGTGTTTCGGATTCGAAATAGCTTTGTGGCCATGCACCTAACTCTCCTCAGTCAACAAAGAATATTTTCCATTCTATCTTGTGTTTAAATCACATAACACTATTACATGTAACTAGCTACTACCCAACCCAGTTATCTCCCAAAATTTTGTGTCATATTACCTGAAACAAAAACCGGATATCGTGTCGTAGCATTCTGAACTTGGAGGCGGACTAGACAGTGCAAGTAGTTTGGTTGATCCCGTGAGATCACATCACATTCATGGTAGGGCAGCACTTCCACAATTCCTGCTTCTTGACAACAGTCCAGGAAATGCTTCCTCTCATGCCCATCTTGATGTGACCTGCATGGCGGCAGAAAAAAAAAAGTTTAACATTTGAGATAACCAAAATGATTTCATTTGCAGGATCAAATTCATATACCACATACGATCTGGACCCACGCCAAAATATAACGGATTCATTCCTGGCCGCTGCCCAATTCCCTCTACCAAGTTTGGTGGAAACTCATTTAGTGTAATACTATAAACAAACTGACCAGCAAAACAAACAGAAATGAAAACATAAGCTCCATGGCATAAGTAATTTTATAAAATGCTATGAGCGGAACACTCTAGTAGACTGTGCTCTGATCCTACAAGCAAACTGGGTGAATTTGCGACTCAGGAGATACAAACCAGCACATTATTTTGTGTACACGGCACAATGCCAGGAGTTAAGAGTTGGTATACACAACATTTACCGTGCATTTTCTCTGAACCTCCGGCTGTCTCTGTAGTGCAAAAACCATTTCCATTTTCCCTTTTTGCTGAGCTTCTCCAGGAAGACAACAATTTTTTTCATGTTCTCTGATAAGAAATTTAAACAAGATTACAAAACCATACAGTATAATTCTTTGCTTTGTGAAATGCTGTTCAAAGTGTAACTCAGGACATACCCAGTGTCAGTTTGTTCAGGGCTGTTCCATCAAACACCACAAATCCACCTTTACCAAACAGCTCTTGGTGCGTCAGATTCACAAAATCATCTGGTTGATCAATGCCAGCAAAGATCACACTTGATGATTTCTTAAGTTCTAGTAGATGAGGAACCTAAGGGACAGAAATATGACTATATTTTTCAAGTATATTGAAGCATGTTGATTGCCTGGGGTTGTTAAAGGAACACTTCACCGTTTTTTCATATTAAACTACGTTATTCCCTTAACTAAGACGAGTTGATACATACCTCTCACGTTTCAATGCGTGCACTCACTGCAACTTTGATAGCACGCCCAATGCATTCATTAGGATCCAAACAGAGATGAAGTTAAAAGCGACCAAACACCTCCATGTTTTCCCTATTAAAATACAGCTACACGAGTAGTCACACGACCATGTATGGTGAGACAAAATAAAACGTGGTGCATTTGTAAGCAGGTAAGAGGGATAACTATATTGTGCGGCGCAGTAATATCTTTACTCTTGCACTTTCAGTTTCACTTTTGAGTGAGGATATTACTGTGCAGAGTCTAAGTGATTAGACTCTGCACAGTAATGCGCTTTAGAAATAAATTTGCCTTGCCTTGCCTTGCCTAAGTGCTCCCAATGTTATTCCGCCACAAAATATAGTTATCCCTTTTGCCTGCTTAGAAATGCACCACGTTTTATTTGGTCTCACCATACTTGGTCGTGTGACTACTGACTCGTGTAACTGTATTTCAATAGGGAAAACATGGAGGTGTTTGGTCGCTTCTAACTTCATCTCTGTTTGGATCCTAATGAATGCATTGAGCTAGCTAAATGCTATCAAAGTTGCACCGCGCGCCAGAGCCAGTGAGTGCACGCATTGAAACGTGAGAGGTATGTATCAACTCGTCTTAATTAAGGGAATAACATAGTTTAATATGAAAAAAACGGGGAAGTGTTCCTTTAATAGCTTGCTCCGTGCCATTATATGCTTCATTCCCATTTAGAAAGTCAGGACTGGACTGTGTAGGTATGCTGGATTTTTACAGATACTGGAAGGACAACTAGAAGATTGTTAAGAACAATTTGCTGAGGTTTTCCAAAAAAGTGTATGAGACAGAATAGTAGACTGTAATGGGAAAAGCAATTTACATGGTCATGATAAATAATCAATTTGATCATTCTGACTGCCATCTGACTGTCCATCACAGTTTGTGTAGTCACTAACAAGCACAAACTTGATGGGAGCGTGCTCGGTGGTAGTGCATGAGAGTTGTATACATTCAAAATGTTGCCTATTAAGTCGCCCCAATCTGCCAGACTTACCAACGGCAGCTTCAACAAAGCAATAAAAATGAGTTGAGCATCTGGAGCGTCAACTACTGTGTAACTATCTTTGCTCTTAAAACGTGACCAGTGACAGCTACAGTATAACATGTGAAAAATGCCTAAGAAACTGAGGCTCTCATACAATGTTGTGCTACTCCCTTCACAAAGAAAAAAAAACATACCAATACCAATCAAATGTGTTTGACTCTCTGGTCAAGTATAGTGAAGGGAATGTGATAGTCTGAGATTTTGTTTAAAAAAAAAGACAGTGACCCAAAGCAAAGCTCCAAACTTTGCAGGAAACTTATATGGAAGAGATAGTCAGCTGGGATTCTGTCTGAAATAAGAGTGGAATGGACATTTCTAAGTGACCCCAAACCTTTGACCAGCAGTCTGCAGTTAATGAAGTTCATTTACACTGAAATTGGATGTTGACTTCTAGATTCTGGGTGTTCCCCTTTTTCCTTTTCACCCCTTGAAACAACTTGAATTTAAACTACCTCCAACATTGTTCCTTACCTCGCAGATATGACTGGCGATGTCTTCATTCCTCAAAATGATGAGTAATGGAGAGGAAAGTGTATTGGTCTCTAGATCAAACTGGTCAGGCTCCACACTGTTGTGCCCTTCATTCTCCAACAGATCCTAAAAGGAACACACTTTTAGTCTATAATAGTTAAAAATGTAGATTATCATGACCAAATCTAATAAATGTTAATACCTTTGTCTCGCTGAAAAAAGGATCCTCTGATGTCACCAGAATAAAAAATCTGTATTTAGTCTTGCATGCCTGTCTCACAACAGAATTCAGACCATCTTGGAGGCGCTCAAACAGATCTTCCTTCATCTTTCCACAAAGTTCAACCGGCTTACTCGCTCTGATCTTTGGAGAATCCTGCCGTTTCTTGATCCTGTCAGTTTGCCTGACAGTATTTTTGTTTGTACAAACATCTTTCATCATTGCATAATATGACTTTGCACATTCAGCTGTAATAGCTGAAATATTTGAGCAGGCTGCCTCACTTTCTTTCTTATAGGAGAGCCTTTGGAGGCGAAGGGGCATGTGCCTAGAATCCTCCTCTCTCCTCTCTTTCCTATCAGGCAAAACAACCTTAATCTTGCTCTCAGAAAACATTGAAAGATCATCACATATTTCAGATGCATCCTGTTCATTAAGACTTGAGAACTGTATGGTCACAGGGCTCTTGCAGGCCACATTCAATGTCTGTTGTCTTTTTGACTTGCAGTGTTGGAGAATATTGCTCATTTTATCTGAAAAGACCAGATACTCCAAATCCATTGAAGACTGAGTGATGTCATCATCTGCTTGATGCAGATCATCCCACTTTTGAAGAAACTTATCCACATAGCGCTGTGTGCCTTTATGGCATGGGTTCTGAATGGTTTTAGAATGCATAGGTCTTCTACGATAGTTCTTAGCAGTCTTCTGCTTGTCTACCTTATCCAGGACTGTAAATATGGGGGTCTCATGACCAGACAAGGTGCCATCTCCTCGTTTGAAATCTACTGTTACTCGAAGTCCCTCTCCTTTTCTGTAATTCATGAAGGACTCATTACATGATGAAGATTCAAGCTCACTTTCACTCGAAGATGTGCTAGAGCTAGAGCTAGAGCTAGAGTTAGAGCTAGAGCTAGAACTAGAGCTAGAGCTTTGTACAGATTCCTCTTTGTCATCATTTCTAAAAAACTGACTGTTCATACAGTAGTGACGTGAATCATGATCTTCCTCTTCATTCCAGTGCCAAGTCTGATCAAAATGATCAATGTCTCCTGGATATCCTCTCTGTTGACAAAGGCTCTCTAATGAGTGCTTTTGTTTGCTTGTATAAACGTATTTCCAATAAGCCCTTTCTTGTGCATCTTTCATTTTGGCTGCTGAAACTGATCCAGTGTCAAGAGTTTCTCCCTTTCGATAAGTTAGGCTTTGTTTTCCTTTCATGGCCTCCCCTGTACTGTCCTCATGCATAGAGTGAAAACCTTCCTGTGATGCAGTCTTTGACAGAGCGCAAAATGAAAGGTTTCCTGTTGAATCCCTGGTGTATGGGTCCACGGCATTATAGAGTTCATCAGCACTGTTCTGAAACATTACATCCTCTGACTGATAAATCCCAGTAATATCCTCACACTCCATCCTATATGACTCAACACTTTCCATCACTTTGAACTGTGAGGGCTCTAGATTCTGGCTTGACACAGAATCTAACTTCTGTTTATTATTTTTGTTCCTGAACCATGTAATCATATGGCTAAGAGCAGCTAAATCCAGTCCTTCCGTGTTATAAGTATCATCATCATAAGGGTCTGAGCATGGCTCATGAAAACTTTGCTCACCAACAGCAGATCCAGAGTCAGATGGTAGTTCATCCTGTGTTGGGGTGGAGCCTTGGTTAAGGGCACTGTCTGTACCCATGGTATTATAAGGCAGCTCATCTACAGTAGGCGTGGGACATCTCATCTCATTCTCAATGACTTTTAATTCATGATCTTTGGTTATGTGCCATGAATCATGTGCAATCTGACTTAATGTCAACACAGCTTCTGGATAGACCAATTTGCTTGTTTCCTGTTGTTCTGCTAGACCAGGTGGCACCTCAGCAATTTCTGTGCTGGACTTATCCTCTGTCTTTCCAACAATAATACTTCTTGATGGATTGATTTGTTTGTTTTGCTCCATTGTTAATGTCAAATCTTCCTTCACAATTCCTTCATGCCTGCTTACTTGATCGCATGCTTTCACTGCTGCGACCTCAGGCAAAATCTCATGTTCCACATTTTCATGATCAATCTTTTCCACAACTTCCATGCCTGTGTCGACTTGAAATTCATTACCTGCAGCTGATATCTCACATTTCAAGTTGCAATCTTGCTGTACCTCCATGGGAGCCCTACCTTCATATTCATTCATTGCCATGCTACCCTTTTGAACAATGTTTTTGCTCAAATCCATCATCATTGCATCTTCAGAACAACAGTTGTTCTCTTCTGACGTTGACACTGCTGTGTCCAGATTATCCAATTCTACTTGTGTCTCACTTTCACTGTTAGGGACTTCTTCTTCCACCGGCTCCATTGATTTTGAGTCATTCCGATCCATGTTCACAACAGCCCTCATTTCAAAATCAGCTTGGGCTTGCACCGTTGCCTCAGGTTTAGTCTCAATATAGGTCTGCTCCATAACCACTGATTGAACTTCAGAATTCATTGGTACCTCTGCAGCCACTGCTGTTTTAGGTTTTGTCTGTTCATGATTCTTCACAAATAAGTCAGCCTGAACAGGCTGAATTTCATTATCATCTGGTCTCTTCATCCTCACTGATGTTTCAGATTTAGCCTCATTCTGATTCCTTTCACTGATGACTGAATCAGAACCAGATGCAGAATCACACTCCTGCAGCACTATTTTTTCAGCATCAGAATCATCCTGATTTTGCCTAGTCATGGTGCTTTCAGCTTTAGAATCATTTTGTTCACATGCAATCACTTCCTTTCCAACTTCACAGTCACTTGGATCATCCACTACCATGATGGCATTAGAATGTACATCATTCAGATCATGCACAGACATGATGCTCTCTGTACAGGGGACATTTTGCTCTTGCACTATCTTTACCTTGGAACCAGATGGACATTGTGCAGCCCAAATAACTGTCTCCTTTGAAGCTTCTGCATCCTGCAGAATCATAATGGTCTCAGTGTTAGAATCACTTAGATTTTGCCCAGTCATGGTAGTGCCATCTTTAGAGTGGTTCATATCCTGCACTGTCACGTTAGTACCTTTAGAATGATTCTGATCAACTTCTGCTGCTATTTCAGCTCTGAAATAGTCACTCTCTACTGGCACTAGTCCAATGGGTGTGACATCACTGCTGTGATTGGAACAAACTTTACTCTCATTAGCTAGAGATTCTGTTGTAAATTTCTCACAAACAAAGGTATTTTCAGTGTGCTTTGGAGATGTAGGTTTCACAGCTGAACTGTAGTGCATCTGGGAGGAAATGGTTTCTTCTTTACTAACAATTCTATCAGTGCTGTTAAGTTGAACAACAGATGTACTACTTTGCCCATGGCCCGGTCCTTTGATGCCAGGCAAACCATCTAATCTCTTCTTGACATCAGAAGAATTCTGACCATCACTCCATATATTTGTTGCCTGTTCAGCATGACCATAACCACTACTTTCTGGGGCACGGTTGCTGGAGGACTTGGTGTTGCTCGCATTCTCATAAGTGTTATTCTTTGTCTGGACTCCATGTACACTGATATTATCCTTTTTGATATCGCCAGTGCTGTCAGCAACATCCTTGACCTATTGAAAAAAGGAACACACGGAAAATTATATATATAACACAATCAAAATATGAAGAGAGTAGTGTTCATTCCATGCTACTTACTCTGATCTGACAATCTGTGCGTGTAGAGTCTAGCTGTGACTGTTTTTCACTCATTGGAAGATTCAAAGAGTGTGGATCATGCCTTTCAGTAGAGGATTCAATTGTCTTGGTGTTTGCAGTGGTACGATTCAATGGTTTACAACCTTTCACTGAGAGATCCAACACCTCAGATGCAGACGTAGAGACTTTCTTGGTTTTATCACTTAGATTTAGAACCTCTGGATTAGCAGGCAGTGGAGAGGGTACTGCCTTCAAAGAGGTGTTTTTCTGTGAGGAGACGTTCATCCAGTCAGACATAGACAATCTTGCCGTGGAATGAAGTTCCTCAGGTAATTTTGTATATCCACCATCTTGCAGAATGAAACCAATTGGGTCGATGTGAAAGAATCTAGATGCTGATCTGCTATAGAACAGACCTATCCACATGTGGAAGATCAGGTGGACTTCTTCAGGACTGTCGGTAATGCTGATGTTCCATGGGCTATTTGACAGAAAGAATTTTTTTTAACAAATACAATCTGTTTATTGTGCAAATTATACCAACGCTTTTGGTTTGACTCTAATTGGCCAGGTTGACCCTTCAAAGCAATACAGTGCCTACAAAGTATTCACCCATTGGACATTTCCACTTTTACCGCTTTTCTTGACCTTGATCCATTTTATTTGGCCTTTTAAAAATAATTATCAAGAATCATCTCTTTAAAAGGAACACTTCACCGTTTTTTCATATTAAACTGTGTTATTCCCTTAACTCAGACGAGTTGATACATACCTCTCACGTTTCAATGCGTCCACTCACTGGCTCTGGCGCGCGGCGCAACTTTGATAGCACTTAGCTAGCCCAATGCATTCATTAGGATCCAAACAGAGATTAAGTTAGAAGCGACCAAACACCTCCATGTTTTCCCTATTAAAATACAGGTACATGAGTAGTCACACAACCAAATATGGTGAGACAAAATAAAACGTGGTGCATTTCTAAGCTGGTAAGAGGGATAACTATATTGTGTGGCGCAGTAATATCCTCACTCTTGCACTTTCAGTTTCACTTTGGAGTGAGGATATTACTGCGCAGAGTCTAAGTGCTCCCAATATTATTCCGCCACACAATATAGTTGTCCCTTTTACCTGCTTATAAATGCACCACGTTTTATTTTGTCTCACCATTTGGTCATGTGACTACTCGTGTAACTGTATTTTAATAGGGAAAACATGGAGGTGTTTGGTTGCTTCTCAGTTCATCTCTGTTTGGATCCTAATGAATGGGCTAGCTCAGTGCTATCAATGTTGCGCCGCACACCAGAGCCAGTGAGGGCACGCATTGAAACGTGAGAGGTATGCATCAACTCGTCTTAATTAAGGGAATAACATAGTTTAATATGAAAAAACGGTGAAGTGTTCCTTTAAAGGTAAACTATGCAACGATTTTCAGTTAATCAATTTGTTCCATACTGTTATACAGTGACAGTCATGGCTGAAAGTGTTGGCACCCCATGCTAAAGATGCCTAAAAAGAGCAATATAAAATCATCTTTTGGAAATTGACCTTAATGCCTTAATTGACCTTAAGTATTAAAATAGGATATATCCAATCTTTAAGGACACAAATTTTCTTTGTGAATGAATAATGTATCATAAATAAATAAATGTTCCTCCTTAAAATACTGGGGTCATAAGTGTTGGCAACCCTTTGTTAACCCTACTGTATGTGCTCAGTTCCCATAGAGGCAGGCAGATTGAGGTGTTTTGTAAAATGTATGCTAAAGCTGTAGGGGAAGCTCTGCAGAGAAATATGCAAGCATAAAACGAGCGAAAGCGAAAAGCGAAATTGACACCGGCGATGAAATCGTCAATCCTGCATAGTTTTCCTTTAATGTTAACGTGAAACCACATTTCTACAAAGTAATCAAAAATATATAATGCAAAATAAGTCATTGCATAAATATTCACCCCTCTAAGTCAGCATTGAGTAGATGCTCCTTTGCATCTACTGCGTAGATAGGTCTCAGTAAGGGTTTCACATCTGGATACTGCAATTTTACTACCTTTGCTTTTGTAAATGATTTTTATTATCATTATCATTATTATTATTATTATTATTATTATTACTATCATTATTAAAGCCACATTAGATAGACAAAGATTCCATTTATTAAAGCAATAAAAGGAGAAATGTCCAAGTAATTAAAAGAATGAATCACTAATACCTAACGCCTGTAGGAACTTGGACATGGTTTCCCATTTAAAACATGATAATGTCAACATTTTCAGCAGGGGACGTCCATTTCATGAAGTATGTCATCTGACAGGATACAGTAGTGATGCACAGGTCAGGGGTTTCAATGAGCCACACCCCGACCCATTTGGACACCCAATGCTAATGGCTTAGCAATGCTAAGGGTTCATTAGATTGTAAATGATCACATTCTGTTTTTATTTGCATTTTACACAATGCCACAACTTTTTCTGTGTTGGGGTTGTATAATGATAAAAGAGGTATCCACAACGTGTAATCAAAGTAACTTTACTGACAAGCTGTAGCATAACCATGGGACAGTCTACAGTCAGACAGTCAGTCTACAGTATGACATTAAGTGCATTGGTCTAGGGTTCAGGTTCAGTTATAAACATTCAGGTGTATGTCGGGCACAAACATACAAAATATTGGCTGATATTATCTTCTCTCTTGCTGACCATCAACTAGGTTTTGGTGGTGTAATCTGAACAATAGCTGCAGGCTACGACTAGGGAAAACACTCATAAAACAAAGAAGATTGGACTGATTTTGGCTGTACAATATTAAACTATAAAATAAAACGAAATTGAACTAGCCTACAAGCTGTTAGAGTGCGGAGAGATGCGAGGTGGCAACTTGTATGGAAGTAACTTGTGCTACTTTTCTTCTGGGGTAGAACTTTCTTCAGAGTGAACTGATCAGCAGGGACATAACTGGTAAGGATCTGGCATAAATGCTACACGTCAGGTGTTTTACGAAATAGAAGCTTCATTTAGGGTATTGTCTGGATAATTTCAAAGAACGTTAATTTATTGTGTGGATACCGTAATTTCCCAACTATTAGCCGTGGCTTATACGAGTGGTTCTCAAACTTTTTCTTTCATTCCCCACTTTGATCAAGGGGGCTTTCTCGAGCCCCACCTGTCCATCATTGCTCTATAGAAAGTATAGGTCAAGCTCAAAATGTCATATTTATAACGTCACTTGCTAAATATACATCAGTAGGCCTAACAAATAACAGTTAGGCTACAAAAGATAAATATCAGTTCAAAAATAGAGAAAAAAAAATCTAAATCAATGACCAATAACGTCAGTTTTTTGTCATTGACAAGGTGTCAAATCCTTGCTTCAAAAAAAGCTGATTTCCAATAATACAGCAAAAGGGCCAACTGCATGCTACCATTGTGTTATAAATGAAGTTCAACACTCTCAACCTCGTTCAAAATCTTCTTCAGGTCAAGCCTTGACGCGAGCGCTTCCCAGTTTTCCCATTTGATGTCCTGTTCTGCCAGGTAGACTAATTGTTGAGATCAATGTTGAATAGTTCATCTGCAGTGGCCCTACTTTTGGCATACTCAAAGAATAGAATATCTTCGCCCGCTGTCAAGTTAACAAAGCGGACATAAGCAATAACTAAACCACCTTAACTGTCGGTGGCCTTGTCCACTTGCAAGGCAAAACATTGTTTGCGTTTGTCAAGCACTTGTTCTTCGAGATCGCAGAACAGCAATTGTGTCGTCGGACAGATAGCCAAGATATCCTTCAATTTTACTGCGCTCGTCTCGAACATAAACAGGTTTTTTGTTTCCGCTGCAATTAAAATTCCGACATCAATCATTTTTTTTGGACTATGGTTCCAGGACAGACTAACATTTTCATCTGGTCAATAATAGGCCTACAAGAGTCTAGATTACCTTGTGTGTGTTTTGTGAGATGGAGGTGCATTCTCGTAATTATCAATAAAGGAAGGCACAGGCTACAGATTAAAAAGAAATCTCCGGTTTTTCACGTCAGCTCGCGCCCCACCTGGCACAGTTTGAGAAACGCTGGCTTATACATTGATTTTGCCACATTTCTGCAGCTATGAGGTTAATACGCAGGGACAGTTACAGTGGGCGTTGGTTGACATTGGCCGCTTTCACGTGAGATTCTCATGAGTATCACACGTGAATCACGTGTATTTTATTTATTTTTCCCAAGTGAAACTGCAATGTCCCAAACAACCACCAGGTGGCACTTGTGAGCAGGGTTAGGAATGTCGGCATTTACCACTAGCCAAACAGTCCCAAATTGAATTCAATCCCGAAGCAAGCTGAACATCTTTTCTGCTTTTAATAGCCTAGTCTCACGACAAAACTTGTTATTGTTTATGAAGGTGTCTTCTGTTAGCCTATTTTATGAAGAGGCATCTGGCTGTTTCGTTTAGGTTTGTTTTGCTGTCACTAGTGCTTTCATGAGGTAGGCCTAACCACTAAAAGCATAAGCCTATGTCCTAAGCACAACTGTGTTCTCGTTTTTGGGTCAATTCATACATTTTATTTCAAATGTGTGGATAGGCCGATGGTACGCTTGTTTTTATGCTGGCAACAAAACAAAATGGTTCACGAATGTTATTCTTGATTCTAAATGCGGGAAACAATTAAAAAATAAAATGTCCCATTTTCCGACGCACAACAAACCTCTAGGCTATGTTTATTTGAAATGTAAGCTGGCTGTTGTCAAATTTGTAAAATAAAATAGACCTACAGTGGGTACGGGTTGAGAATGCACCTTCTCCCGCGGGACTCCCGAAGAGATCCCGCAGTGCGTCAAGCCGATTTTTTTCGAGGCTAAGGCAATGTACCCAAACAACCACCAGGTGGCAGAAAATTTCAACTGCATTTAATGATGAAGACCGCATATCCGTCAATAGTCGACTCCTTAATCTCATTGAATCATTAAAATGAAGGTGATGACTGGCGAAATCATTCAAACGACACTTCAATGAACCATTGTTGAAATGAATGAAAATGGTTATAGAAATCGCCTACAGCCAGTGTTAGAAGAAATATATAAGTAATAGTTAGTCTTCTTCCGTATTAAACAGATAGCCTACGGCACGCTCTTTGTTCCGTAGGCTATTTTAAGGAACTACTCAATGCACACACACTGGGTAAACTGGCGCGCTACAAACATTAAAATGTCAAATCATATTTATTTCTCTTTGTCGCCATGGTATTGGGGAAAACGCGGAGAGACGAGATGGTCAGTCCTCGTATTTTTTCTTCGCGTTTCGTTATAAGAAATATATAAGTAATAGTTAAAGTCTTCTTCTGTATTGAACAGATAGCCTACGGGACGCTCTTTGTTCCATATTTTAAGGAACTAGGCTACTCAATGCACACACACTGGGTAAACTGGCGCGCTCCAAACATTAAAATGTCAAATCATATTTATTTCTCTTTGTCGCCATGGTATTGGGGGAAACGCGGAGAGGCGAGATGGTCAGTCCTCGTAGCCTATTTTTTCTTCGCGTTTCGTTATAAGAAATATATAAGTAATAGTTAAAGTCTTCTTCTGTATTGAACAGATAGCCTACGGGACGCTCTTTGTTCCATATTTTAAGGAACTACTCAATGCACACACACTGGGTAAACTGGCGCGCTACAAACATTAAAATGTCAAATCATATTAATTTCTCTTTGTCGCCATGGTATTGGGGGAAACCCGGAGAGGCGAGATGGTCAGTCCTCGTATTTTTTCTTCGCGTTTCGTTATAAGAAATATATAAGTAATAGTTAAAGTCTTTTTCTTTATTGAACAGATAGCCTACGGGACGCTCTTTGTTCCGTATTTTAAGGAACTACTCAATGCACACACACTGGGTAAACTGGCGCGCTACAAACATTAAAATGTCCAATCATATTTATTTCTCTTTGTCGCCATGGTATTGGGGGAAACGCGGAGAGGCGAGATGGTCAGTCCTCGTATTTTTTCTTCGCGTTTCGTTATAAGAAATATATAAGTAAAAGTCTTCTTCTGTATTGAACAGATAGCCTACGGGACGCTCTTTGTTCCGTATTTTAAGGAACTACTCAATGCACACACACTACAGTGAAATTAGGTCCGCTTCATCTGATAATTTGCTGCGCAATTGACCAAGCAACCGCGGACTGACAGAAAAAGAAAGCAAACGTTGCTGCTATCGGGAGGAAATGCTTGCTAATTTGATGTGTTCAAACATAGAGCCATACAATTAGGTGTGTCTGTTATTATGATAATTTTCGAGCATAACTGCTTGTCCATAGCTCAGTGACAGGTGTTAATAGCCTTGCCATAAGCACTGCCCAGAACAACATGCTCGGATTCACCAACAGAGTCGCGGCAACGTTGGTAGATACGGATGCCTGCTCTTCAGAGCCATCACCACAAAGGAGCACTACAGAGCCTGGTGCAAAACCACCAACTGGGATGGATCGAAGGGCAAGCAAGCACTGCCACACAACGTCAAGACCTTTGTGTTGTCAACACTAAGCAGAAAGTTTCCTACGATGGGGAGAACTGGCCGCAAGGACTGCATCGATAAGATCAACGAATGCCTTCGCAAGCCCCGAAACCCTGTCGATACATTTTCTTTCCTTTAATTCAATAAAACATTGTTTATCTGAAGAACCTTTCCGAGGTTGTCTTGTCTACCAAATCCTAAACTTATAGAGTAAACATTTTATCTTATGAAAAAACTCTTTAGGGGGAACAGTTAGGCAGCCCTTCCTTCATTATCGTAGTAGGACTATAGGCAATTTATTAGAGGGGTCAAAAAAAACTCATAAAGTAGGCTAGACTAAATGTGTCACTTTAGTGATTGGCTCTTTCAAATGCAAATTAGGTGGATGGGCTTTTGAATGGGCCTGCTGCAGGTGAGGACAAATCCTAAGAATTTATTGTTTTTAGAAAGTGCCATTATCATTGCCATATTCTCTTAAAACATAGGCTATATTTGAAAACGAGTTGATTAAAGGCTTCTAATGGTGTTTCTATAATATGATAAAAGCAGAGATTGAGATGTGTGTTTGGAACAGTTTTTCAAATCCCCCGGGGGTATTTAGACTCCAGGGTGTTAAGCACTCATTCACAACTGTCCCATCGCTAAATGCTCTCTTGTGTTGCGTGATCACACAAGTATACCTGTCGTAGTGTGCTTTTAATTTGATAGGCCTAATTATTATCTCCGCCAAGGATATAGGATGAACAAAGTCTATGGATTTGCTATCCAGTAGCCTAATAATTAGGCTATGTGCCACGTCCGATTTCGCAAGTGGTGTAGTAGGCTACATTTAAAAACCGACAGCCGCCTGTGAGATCCATTTCATGAAGAGCAATTGTCTTGTGCGATCATTCCCCCTCCCCCACACTCGTCTAACCAGTTCACTATACATTATAGCCTATATCAGGGGTTTTCAAAGTGGGTGCCGCGGCACCCTGGGGTGCCGTGACGCATGCTCAGGGGTGCCGCGGAATTGTCTAGGCTTGATAATTTAATGAAAATTTAAAAAGCATAATATCCATTTCAAAATTCATTTTATTGCAAAAACGTATTTGCAGCACAAACAATAGGCTACAGTTTACTGTGCTGTATACAGTGGCTACTTATTGTTTGTTCGGTGACTTCGTTCGTTATTCCGTATGGCGGAGTGCAGTTATAGGCGCAATGGATACGTTTTTAAAGAGAACGCCATGCACCTCCACAGGGACAGACCTCGGAATCTGACCAGACGAAATCAGCAAAGAGAAAAGTGAGGCAACATAACGACTCCTACCTCCAGTATGGGTTCACTTGGGCTGGCGAGGTAACGTGTCCCACACCAGACCAGTATGCCTGGTCTGCAGGGAGACGTGGGCTAACGATGGCTACGGCTATTGGGGAAGTTTGCGCTTCAAATACGAGTCCACTTATGCTAGTGGCCTTTGCCAGCTGCTCGCTAACGTGAGATGTCGATGAGGACACATTTACAGATAACTTTTTATTTTGCAAAGAACTGACCAACCATGCTGCCGGAGATGAGATATTCAGGGTGACAGACAGAGATGGGAGTAAGTCACACATATGCAAGTCTCAAGCAAGTCTCAAGTCTTAACCTTCAAGTCTCAAGCAAGTCCCAAGTCGTTTTTGTGAGGGTCGAGTCAAGTCAAGTCAAGTCATAGCTTAGGTCGAGTCAAGTCAAGTCAAGTCATAGCTTAGGTCAAGCAAGTCACAAGTCAAGTCATATAATAAGCTGGAAGACAACCGTCTTAAAACTTGAAGAGACGGCAGCCTAAGTTTTATGTAGCCCTCCTTTGCACAAAAGGGCTAACAAATAGAAGAAGGGGATATAAGGCTAAAGAATAATTATAAATGCTCACTAGGACCAGCAGGATCAGAATTACTAGGAACGACTACAGGGCCTGGTGTACCAAACAATAATTACCAGACAGAGTACTCAACACGGTAGTTGATCATGGGAACAGCAGCAAACCACTTCCATTTATTTACAACCATTTTTTCGATATGTTGCAAAAGACAGTCCTTTTTTATGTGTTGCAAAAGACAAAAGACAAAGAAGTGCAAGGAGGAATGAATTTGAACAAATACAACTTCTATGTCCACTACTCCTTCAAAAAGGCCTCACTCTCTCATACTGTATGTTGTGAATGTGTGTGTGGGGGGGGGGGGGGAGGGTGTGTGTGTGTGTGTGTGTGTGTGTGTGTGTGTGTGAGAGAGAGAGAGAGAGAGAGAGAGATAGTGTGTATGTGTGTTCAGCTCATGTTTTCATTGCATAATATTCCATTAATAAATACCATACGGAAATGAAATGGAGACACTTCTATGTTAGGCTATATACTACGATTTACTCTTGAAAGTGGCCCATTTCTCATTTATGTCATACATCTCTCATATACTTATACATACATTTACAGTAATAGGGTTTGTGCATGTTGTTTGGCTGTTATACTTTATATATAGGCTATATGATTTAACAAAAATAAAAGCAGAGCGCTAACAAACTAACAGCTATGGTGTGGTAGACCAGGGATGGGCAACTTTCAAGAGGGCCACAATTTTTTATCATCACCATCAGAGGGCCAAATGTGGCTGTGCACTTTCGCACATCTGACATGAGAGAAGCTACAAAATAATTCTGAATAAGAATGAAATGTATATAGTATATAGGCCTTTTTTTCATGCTCAAATGCATTTTTAATAGGCCTATACATTCCCTAACGACAAATACAAGTATTTTACAGCCACATGAGTGAAAGTATTAATTTCAGTGCAAAGGGCTCACATAAATCACCATTCAATGATAGCACAAAACTGAAAACCAGTTAGTGCAACATAGGCTCATAGGCCTATTCAATGCATTTATGCTCCCACTCCATTTTTAAGAATGTATAGATATTTCCTAACGTCCATGGTGAGTGCAGATGTGATGTAACATCCATCACATCTGTAGCCTAGCCTACTCTCATCCAAAGCAAAGAAGTAGCCTACTTGCAGTCATGCATGATTTGTCTCAGCTTCCCCACCACATTATCGAGAATGTCAACAATTATGTGCGTCGGGACAAATACCGTTTCGAAGTTTTTATCTCCACCAAGGAGGTTATGTTTTTATCGGGGTTTGTTGGTTTGTCTGTATATGTTTGTTTGTTCGCAAGATAACTCAAAAAGTTATGGATGGATGCAAGAGGAGGTGATGTGTTCGCTTGGAGGAGATTTGCGCACTCTGAGTGATTTTCTAGCAGACTTGACTAGCAACTAGCGCTAGCTAGACCTGATCTGCCAAGTGAATCAATCTGGCAGTGGCGATTTCAGATAGGCTACCGTATTTCAGTCAAATTGTCTGTTATTTGATAGGCGGGATCAATGTGAAACTAAGTCAACATGATACAACTTAATGTGATGCAAACAGTAAGCTCTTGTCACGTTTTACTGATGGAGATGGGATGTTAGCTGCCAGCTAAAGTTAGATTAAAAATAATGTGAAATTAGCTAGAGACATTTCTTACTTTTCTTTGTGTAGTCGGAGATGGCGGATCAAATTTGACGTGGTGCTGGATGTGTCGGATATGTTTGCGCTGCACACCTTGCACTCGGCGAATCGTTTCTTTTGTTGAGTTGAATAGTAAAATGTTATGATTTTGGGAACACTGTCTGCTGCAGTAGCAGCAGAACTGGTAACAGTTTCCATCTTCTAAACCCCGACCGCTCTACTGTAGATGGCGGGCGCGTCACCTAGCACCTAGTAGAGAGGTTGCCAGGTTCGCCCACATGCAACAGGAAATATCCAATCGAAAATAGTTTTTATTATTATTATTCACCAATTAACCAAGACAGCAATGACTTGTCGAGTCATTGCATGCAAGTCTAAGTCAAGTCTCAAGTCATGAGTAGCAAGTCCAAGTCAAGTCAAGTCTTTTCTCACTGTTGATCAAGCAAGTCACAAGTCCTCAATCTGGCGACTTAAGTCTGACTCGAGTCAAGTCATTAGACTCGAGTCCCCCATCTCTGGTGACAGATGAATACTTAAGGAACAATAATCTTAGCTGGGATATGTGCGTAAGTGTGTGCACTGCCACTGACGGGGCGGCCTCAATGACAGGTCGGGTCAAAGGCTTTGTAACGAAAGCTATGCAACAGAATCCTTCCATGGTAGCGACGCATTGCATGTTGCATCGGGAGGCTCTTACTGCAAAAACGATGCCTCCAGACCTGACGGATGTATTGAAATAGATCGTAAAAATAGTTAATTATGTTAAATCACGTCCCCTTCAAACACGGTTATTCACTGCCCTCTGCAGTGAAATGGGTTAAGACTGCACACCGAGGTCAGGTGGTTATCAAGTTGGTTATCCTGTTCACCATTCATTCAAAAGTTCAATTAAATGAGTTGAATGAAAGTAGTTCATTTGAATAAAACAAAAAAAGATATTAACTTCACCTTATCTTAGTAATGCCTATAATAAAAGCAGTTTTGGCCTATCCAACATATCACAAGGTTAAAGAAAATGGCATGAAGTACAAATAAGGCACAAAGGAGGTTGAGTGAAAAGTAAAAAAAAAAAATGGGGGTGCCGTGGATGGAGAGAGATATGTTTAGGGGTGCCTTAAGCCAGAAAAGTTTGGGAACCACTGGCCTATATGCGGCACTGAGGACGACACTTGAGCCCGACACTATGTAAATGTAAAAATGTGTGTGAGTGCGCGCTGAACCACAAATTAACATATTAACTTTTCTTTTCAGCAGACATCGCAAACATAAAAAGAATCTCAAAACAGAAAATCTTTCATTTCTTTTAATAAATCGATGCATTTTGATTTGATGGGCTTCGGAAAGGTTCTTCGACTGGGTTTCGAACCCCGGTCGCTGGCGTACGATACCTATGCTTCAACCACTTGCGCCACAGCTGGATGTGAACGTCAACAGGCTTTATTCGGCATATGTACTTCCGGTTAAAATGAACAAGCCTCCGTTTTAAAATAGCTTAGGCCTACACATTTCTAAGTATTCCTAGCATGTAAATGTTGCCAAAATGTCCATCTTGTCCATCTCTTTCGTCTTCGACCTTGACGTTGACAATAATAGCCTATTCACGGAAATGCGGTCTTGTAACCGTAGCCTATGAATTCATGAATTAATCTAAGGTTGCCTTTCGAGTAGCCTATTTCAGGTTGAATTGAAGGCCTATTTCCTTCTGATAGGCCTATAGGTTTCTAAAACCATTTTCATTCATTTCAACAATGGTTTATTGAAACGTCGTTTGATTAATTTCGCCAGTCATCACTTTCATTTTAAGGATATAGGATGAACTATGGATTTGCTATCCAGTAGCCTAATAATTAGGCTATGTGCCACGTCCGATTTCGCAAGTGGTGTAGTAGGCTACATTTAAAAACCGACAGCCGCCTGTGAGATCCATTTCATGAAGAGCAATTGTCTTGTGCGATCATTCCCCCTCCCCCACACTCGTCTAACCAGTTCACTACATTATAGCCTATATGCGGCACTGAGGACGACACTTGAGCCCGACACTATGTCAATGTAAAAATGTGTGTGAGTGCGCGCTGAACCACGAATTAACATATTAACTTTTCTTTTCAGCAGACATCGCAAACATAAAAAGAATCTCAAAACAGGAAATCTTTCATTTCTTTTAATAAATCGATTCATTTTGTTTTGATGGGTTCTGGAGAGGTTCTTCGACTACGTTTCGAACCCCGGTCGCTGGCGTACGATACCTATGCTTCAACCACTTGCGCCACAGCTGGATGTAAGCTTCGACAGGCTTTATTCGGGATATGTACTTGAAACGTCGCCGGTTAAAATGAACAAGCCTCCGTTTTAAAATAGCTTACACATTTTTAAGTATTCCTAGCATGTAAATGTTGCCAAAATGTCCATCTTGTCCATCTCTTTCGTCTTCGCCTTCACGTTGACAATAATAGCCTATTCACGGAAATGCGGTCTTGTAACCGTAATGAATTCATGAATTAATCTAAAAGGTTGCCTTTCGAGTAGCCTATTTCAGGTTGAATTGAAGGTTATTTCCTTCTGATAGGCCTATAGGTTTCTAAAACCATTTTCATTCATTTCAACAATGGTTTATTGAAACGTCGTTTGATTAATTTCGCCAATCACTTTCATTTTAATGATTAAATGAGACGGATATGCGGAGCATTTCTCTCCCTCTCCATTGACCAAACGTTGCTCTGGCATCTCTGCTGGACTGACTGAGTTATAGGCTACGTCGAGTGAGAGAGCTGTGAGGTAGGCTGTAAACATTCGAAAACTCTGCAACTGCAATCTAACATGCCGAGCGTCATGTCTCTTTTCTCCGCTTGTCACCAGCGCGGTGTCCTCGGGTTTTTCCATGAGCCGAACCTTCATATTATTAGGGCGGTCTATGTTGCCCCCTTGCGGTTGCAGTTTTCCCGATGCTTCGGGAGTCCCGATGTGCGGGAAAGAAAGGAGCATTCTCAACCCGTACCATCTGTACTGGAGAAACTATGGTTTATGCTCTCTTATGCTGTTTCTTTCCAAACCGAATGCGAAGGAGGGAGAATGAATTACGAACTGAACGGTTTTGATTAAATATAAAATGTCCCATCTTCCGAAGCACTACAAACATCTTGCCTAAATATTCTATTATTTGGGCCTATTATAAAAGTTGGGACTTTTTCGTTAGAAAACAATTTCATTTGAATTATGGACTGCCTTTGAATGAAATTTGATCGGACTTTCAGTTCACAGAAGAAAGTTTCAAGACGCTAAGAAACACGTTTGCCCCGTGGCATTAACGGTAGCTTCATTTATTTCAAAAGGATATGACCTCATGAATCCCGTTGTTTGCCGTTCTACTTGTCTTTTTTGACCTATAATGATTATAGGGGATGCATCTCATATATCACTGCATTGCAGTGTAAGCCTATTGAATATTGACAGGTTTGAAAATCGTAACATTAGGCCTATTTTCAATCAATACAAGTTGAAAGCCACACATGTTTTGTCTTTGTTTTGTCTTCTCCTATATTTTGTTCGGCAAATTTGACAACTGTCAGCTTAAATGTCAAATCATATTTCCTTCCCTTTGTCGCCCTAGTTGGCTACATTGCCTAGTTGGTATGGAGAGAAACGCAGAGAAACGAGAGAAATTGAAAATAAACACAGAGAGTTTGTAAATAGGCTACTAAATAAATGTTTGCATGGGTAATGGACAATTTCAAGAATTCTGGTGAGATGCCGTGTAGCCTACAATAAGATAGCTTGGATGCTCATGAGCGATGACGAGTGCGCGATTTTTAAAATCAGCCATGCGATCAGTCAGAGGGTCGATTCGGATATCTGTGTGTGCGGCTTAAACGCACGTATTTTGTTGTCAGTAGTTTAACACATTTCTGCACATAGGAAGACGGATGTGAGGGAAATATTTTACATGTATTTTATTTTCAAAAATGTCAAAATGTTCAATGCCATATCGCGCTAATCTGACCGAGTTCTATCCGCGAACCTGATTTGTTTTTCTTTCCGCAAACACCTCGGTAGGCCCCTACGCCAGAAATTTGTTGTTTGTAATTTGTTGCAAATCTCCCGACCACTATGTTGACCAGAGACGGCAAGACCAAGACAGTAAGACCAAGACAAGACCGAGGCAAAGATACTTAAATACCCCTAGCTTTCACTTCCAGTTAAAGTAACTGAAATTGACGCACACTCAACATAAGATTGCTAATGATGTGTGAAACTGCTCTGGGGGGGGGGGGGGGGGGTAATTCGTCTTCTAAGGCACAGAGGTCAGTTCACAGAGGGGGGATGGTACAGTTAGCTTCCAACACTTGATGGCTCGCTTTGTGGTAGGCTAGCCATCTGAATGGAATGCCTCAGTCGGCACGGCAGATGCTTGGAAAACGACTCAAAAGTCAAAGACTAGACTAGACTAATCGTTATAATATTTTCTATGTTTCAAATCACTTGGTCGCAGATGTAACAGAACCCTCACCAATTTGAGTTGACAGTGGGATTAAATTAAGAAGTATTTAAATTAAGTAGCCTAGGCTATTTAATTTTTCTTTCAGTCCATGATTCCATAATACCATTCGATCGTGCTGCAAATTATCAGACTTGAGAAGCATGCATCGCATCGGCAACTCAGTGGCCGAATTTTCTGTCGAGTGTGGAGGAGGTCAGCAGTTCGTGAAAAAAGCTGCAGATCATTGTGACGGGGCGAGTAGCCACCGTCACGGCAGTATAGTACTGCCTTCATTATGTTCGTTGTCTATGTCGGGTTGCAAGTATATATTTGTCGAATGTGTCTGTTTCCCGTTGTTCCGTGTACCGTTTATATTCATCAGTCATACATGTCATTCATCAGACCCTTCCCCGTTTCTCCCGTAGCTGTTACATGTATAGGCCTACAATCAAACACTACGGCGAGGCGTACGCCAAGCTACACCTAACATCACAACTCCCGACAGTTTAAGACATTCCCCATTCAATCACATCACGTCCGTTAAAATAATCACACAATGTCTTGTCGTAATGTTCCGTTTATTTAGCTTCAAAGGATTATCATGCCATTATCAAGTCGTTACATGTTTGTCCTACCGGTCTCCATTGTCGCGTCTTCAGTTTGTTTGTAAAGGAGTGAATGCCGCGTCTCGTCTGGTTAAAAACATCCTGGCACTTCCTGGGTCACCCGGAAGTCCAGTACATTGTAATTAAATTGTAATTATGTGTGCTTTTGCTGTTGTGTCTTGTTTGGTTAGGCCAAACTGTAGCAAGTGACTGTTTGTGTATTTTGTTTATTTTCTAGCTTGTTAGAATGTTATTTTGAGCTGTTTTAAGCGCATTTATATTGTGTTGCCTGTAAACACCCCTGTTGAAGTTCAGTGTATTGGTTTCATCCAATTCCAAGGGGTGCGTTCAGGCTTACTTAAACTGATGGTTTCAGTCTGAAGGGGAGTTCATAGTGTTGAGACGTAAGTCTAATTGATACTCTGTTTTGGTGAATAAGCCTACCCTTGACTAGTGTAATTAGTCTATACAGTTGACTGTATTTCGTTGCATTATTGAATTATTGTTTTTGACTACCAAGTCTATTTATTTTCTTTATCAAAAGTATTTTTGTTATTTTTTATTTTTGTTAAAATTACTTTATTATTGCCCATTGGGCCTTATTTGGGCAAATAAATTCCCATCTTATTTCATCCCATTTTTTCTGAGTGCTATTCCATCCACCTCACACCGCGCCGACCACGTCTACCCTTAACAATCATAGACAGAGAAAGCATATGCTCTGAGAACAGAACACAACTGCATGTCAAGTGTAGCCGAGGGTCTGTCTACGCAGAAACAACACGTTTTGATTGTGCGTTTCAAGTGTAGGCCTATGCCGCGAATATCAAATATACTCGACTGACTGAATCCCTTATATTTTTTGGCAACTGTTAAAATATTCAAAACCATGCACATGAAATATCAAAGATAATAGTAAGGCATGGTAGGCTACTGTTATTCGATAAACGACCAATAGCCTTTTTCACCACATCCACCGGTTCTCTCAACCGAGTTGTCGGACCTTCAATGTGCGGGCGTGTAGGAGATCACTTTGGCTTAGTTGGTCATCCGAAAGTTTTCTCTCCACTCCTCGGGGAGTAGCCTACCTCATAGGCCTATAGCCTATAAAGTTGTCCCACCAGTCGTGTTACGGATCTCGATGGGATCCAGTTAACTGGGGATAATTAGCACGAGCAGGCAGTTTTACCTAATTTACTGCAGATGTGACTCAACAAATAGTCGATCATAAAACAAGACTATCTGCGCGATACAGAACTCTGCGCGAACATAGGCTATTGAGGTGTCCATAATACAAAAACTAGCCTTATTTCTGCGATCAGTTGAAGACCAGTTATTGCTCTACAGCCATAGTTCGTGTAAATTTGGCAGAGTGCAGCCTGCAGCTCATTGATTTGGGTATGCTCGCTCGCTTCGGTATAGGCCTGCCTATATAGGCTACTAATTTTGAATGGTTGCGCTAAAGTGTGTTATTGAGGAAGGGTTTAAATTACAATAAACAGGTGTAGGCCTACTGGGAATAACACCAATGTCAACATCTGGGCTTGAACCAACGGCAGGATGCATGCCAGGCAGACAGATTAGGCTACGGGAGCGCCAACACAAGCATTTTAAAACCAACTCCATATTTGATACATCGTTGAAATGTGGGCAATGCAGCCTAACTTTGGCGATTTTACACCAATAGGCTAGCCAACAGCGAGGCATTTTTTTCGGCACTTGATTTCGTCTTTGGAAGAGTTACTCTTTAGCCTACATCAAGATAATGCAGTGCAACGTTGCAATTGTTGCATTTGCGGGAAACGTAGGCTATCTCTGTGAAAGCTTTCGATCCCAAAATTAACATGGCAACGTTGCCTATGACTAAATTGTTTAAGTAATCATGTGAAGGTTGTATTTGCTAGGTGGTCTGGTAGCGCATCAGCCTGACTTTATATTGAGGAGGCGCAGGTTCGAATATTCAGTGGGTGTTTTTGCCAAAGGCTCATGTTGCCTTTTGTTTATGGACGGTAAAAAAAAGGTTTAGTCAGGCATAGGCTATATATCGCTTTATTTGTCTTGGACACAAATTAAGGGGACCTCTTCGTGGAAACCACGTCTTCATTGCACAGAAGTAGGCTAGCCTATAGGTCCAATGGGCTCAATGCAAAGTTAGTGTGGTTAACGTACCATTTCTAGAATCGGAGTCATATCTGCAGTAGCCTACATTAGGTAAAACTGCCTGCTCGCACTCATTGTTTATCCCCAGTTAACAGGATCCCATCGAGATCCGTAACGGTAACACCGAGTCCAGAAACGTCGGTGTAGGCTACACAGGGTCTGAAACGCCGCTGCAACTTTTGGCCATCATTCAAACATTTCCTGAATTCTTGAATTTCCCCTTGGTGATCAATAAAGTATCTATCCATCTATCTATCTATCTATCTAACACATGAGATACAGCGCTCGCCTCTTCCGTTGTAGCAACACCCGTGCACTATAGGCTACAGCAGAGTGAGTTGTACATGAAGATATAACAGTAAATGATATAGAGAAAGCATCATCTGCAGCATTTCGTCTGCCATGTTTATGGTGGTTTTGGAGTCTCGAGCATAAACCAAAGCTTCTGTTCTAGAATCTTTGGCATAAACTTTCGTCATCGTCATGGCAACCGAACGTCATTGTATCTCAATCTCGCCGGCTGCGCTGTACACACAACTCCGGCTTCGTGTTGTATTCCGATTTATCCACCTTAGCTATCGTATTTTAAAAGCACCGTATACGGCTTTGGAATACACCGTATTAGTGTGTACGGGAGGGGTAAACGGAGACATTATTAAGCGTATTCATATTTACCCGTGTTAATGTGTACAGGGCCTTAGATTCACTTCTCCCGTCCTCCGCTGATCAGAGCGCAATTTCGAATAGCCCAACTACGATTAAAATATTTATGCTTTGGCTACTGTATTTCAGGGCCTACACCACCTTGAAAAATGTCTCTGCCCCCCGAGAAAGTAGGTCTAAAGCCTACATATTCACCAATCTATATGGATTACTCCATAAAGTAAAGCAAACTAACCAGCGGTGGTAATTTTCGTGGAGTTAGAATGAACTAGGGACACAGACCGGTTTCAGCATCACTCTGGCTCTGGTTTCGGTTTTTTTTGCGCGAGCCGAGTCCTGAGGACATGATAGAAGCCAGCGAACTAGCCTTAATTCTCCTCGGAATGAGCCATTTAAGTACGAAGCTGATAAAGTAGGCCTAACCTAAATATAGCCTAGGCGTGCGTTTAAAACTGGTTCTGGCGGCAACGGCGCAGCAGAGTCAGAAACGCAACAAGTCCTCAACATCGTTAAGATCATATAAAATGTATGTCCCCAGCACTTATCAAACCACGCTGTAAAATAGCGTTTTTGTCCCCTGAAAACTAAACTGACGCCCTTGGATAGATAGATAGCTATCCAAAGAGAAATTACAGAATTACATGAATGAGGAAGCCTACGTCAGATTACGGCACTATTATAGAGACGCAGTCTAACTCAATAAAACTTGTTTGCATAGTGCTAATCATCCTCACTGTTGTCAAACTCTCGAATGAAACATAAAGTGTTATTTCAATCTGCTGCTTGTGCTAATGGCAATTTTGAACTATGACAAATAGTTTGTTAGTTCATGCTCGTCTTTTTCGAAGTGCAGAGCCTTGCGAACATTTTCAGAGTGCCAGACTGAATTGACAAACACCCGAAAAACACAACAATAAAAGAGTTGCAGTGTTGCAGTCTGTAGGTGACTAGGGTCCTTGGGATTTCTGTTGGCATTTCCGAAATATAGGCTACTATATGGGCTGGGCCACAGAGGTTGCTTCCTGGCCGCTTATTGAATGAGTAGAACCGGGCTACAGTATCAATCACACCGCAGCAATGCTACAGCGGACTGTACTGCCACCTAGTGGCGGTAAGTTGTAATGCAGCTGTAATACATTTCACGTTGAACGTGAATCAGGCAAAGCGTGAGTGAAATGGCCATTCTCAAGTAACGCTTACTAGGGGTGCAACGGATCGAAAAAGTCACGGTTCGGATCGTTCCTCGGATCAAGAGTCACGGATCGGATCATTTTTCGGATCAGCAAAAAAAAAAAAAGACAAGACAAATAAACATAGTTTTGTCTTTGACGGGATGTTGTAGCGTGGCTCAAGCACTTTCAGCATGTGTTTAAAGTAGGCTAGTGTTGTCACGATACCATATTGTTTCGATACCGATACTAAGCCAAGAATGACCTTTTCGATGCTTATTTACAATTTTTGTTGATTTGGTGTTTAATCACCAGTAGCCTTATATTGAATATTGTGTGATCATTCACACCAGTGGCCATCCAAGATTCTGCTTGACCCTCCACATACAATCTGCATAATTACTAGTAGCTACAAATGTTTAGTCATTTGTGTACTGATGTGGTGTGTAGGAGTGCGCATAGGAGGTGTGTGTAATTGATCCCCTGTCGCTTTAAGAAATTACGTGAGGGTAATTAGCCTTCAGTCTCACGGTTTCATTCTTGTGAAAATAAGTTGGATATAGTGCATGATGACAAGGATATGTGGATGCAATTCGTTATGCTTTCTATGTCATTAGATAAAATACATGTTAATAAAACTAACAAGTCGAAGAAAATCTTTCTGGGATCAAAAAAGAGATGAGAGTCTTGCAATGCTCCTTTATGATTTTAGTGAGCACAAGCTATCTCCAGATGTACAAGTTAGCCAAGGTTGCGTAGCTTATTGCTGACATTGAACCCAACAGTAGGCTAAGCCTAAATGACCTAAATATCATAGGTAGGTAAGTGCGCAACAAACTTGAGAGATGTAAGTGTGTACAAACGAACTTGATATTAGGCAGCCACATCAGCACTTAAACTAGCAGCCATGTATTGCTGGTTATGGCATGACCGCTAATAACGTGTGTGAGAGCAGAAAAGACGCGCAGGCAGGCTAGGGGAGCAGAGCCTATGGCTCTGTAGGGACGGACTAGAAGCATGCCTTGTGGACACGCATGTTACTTCAAAAGAAAACACGGACATTATTATTGATAATTATTATAAATCAATCCGCGGATCATGTGTGTGCCGAACCGAAGATACTGATCCGAACGGATCACGGATCAATGATGATCCGTTGCACCACTAACGCTTACTGTAGTATGGTATTAATATGGTTTTGTTTCCTTTAACTTGCATAAAACACTGCCCTGCGGCTTATACACAATGCAGCTTATACATAGGAAATTACTGGTTTTGTCCCTTCCAATAGAGTATTTTTGTATCCAACCAACAATGGAGACCCTATACCCTCTGGTGTGCAAGCGCATTTGGAGACAAGAAAGTGGAAATCCCACTTTAGCCGAGTACAAAGGCTAGCCTATCACAAGCAATTCTGCACAATGATATTTGCTACTCCGAATGTTGCTATCTAGTGATTTTGACCCAACCCGCCCACAATACTATCAGGACATCTATCAGAACATACAACACAATTATTCTTTTGAGACAATAGGAGAAACAAATTGTGACATACCCATGCAGTGCTCTTGTGACAGCCTTATCGTGTGGGTCATTTGTGAACTTGCTATCCAGACTGAAGTCATACTGTTCCTCCCACACTCTTGTGACTTTAATTGATCCATCTTTTTCAACAATCTGTCTCCGCCGTTTGCATCTTCGCATCTCCTTGTTGTTGGATGGCGGTAGCTTTTTTATGAGTGGCTGTTGTTCCCATCCATTTCTGTTTACCCTTGGCTTACGTTGTTGCAGTATCCATTCATTTCTGCTATTCAAAGGTCTGCCTAACTTTTCCACAGAATTTGGCATAGTGAGGGAATCAGCACTCTTTTGGAAAGGTAAGGCCTGGAGATGTGCACCTGACAGACCCAACACCAGAGATGATGGCTGTGAGTAAGAGTGATCTTTGGAAATTACCACAACACATTCTCCCTTCATAACAAGACCCTTAGACAATGGTGACTTCGGAGCTATTGGGATGTTTAATGTTTTAGGGTGTCTCAATAGGGAATGGAGGACAGACACTTGAGAGCCAGATTCCTTCACACCATCTCGCGTTCCCCGTCTTTGACCGAGCTTGCCCTCTGAATCAAGTCCATAATTTTGCAATGTTATTTCATTTTTCCCACTACTGCCACTGAGGGCTAAGTCAGCCAGTAAGGTCAGAGCATCAGCTGGCATGCAGACAGCGTTGACCATCTCTTCCACAATGCAGCTCTTCTGGCCTGAGCCAACACATGGCTCTTCCAACCCATGCCCAGTAAGGGTGTCATTGGCTGTTTGAGACTGTGCTTGTTTTAATTGTTCAGTGTTTTGAGATGCTGGTGTGTCAGAACTGAGATGCTCTGTAAGGATAAAACAGACAAGAGGTAGACATTCAAATATGTAAAAGCACAAAATCAAAAAAATAAGTAGTAGGAGTTGACAGATAGAATCAAAAGATAGATAATGTTTGCTAATGAACTAATATTTTTTTCATTTTCTTTGATAAGCCAAAAGTATTGAAAATATAGTTTAGCTAAATATATGACATATGAAATAGAAATGCATTTACTAAGGCTAAAGACACTTAGAGTGGGGAGAATCTATCTATCTATAAATGCAAGGAACGTCTGTCTGTGTGTCACTCTGTCTGTCTGTTCCACGCATAACTCTCGAACCACTCATCCGACTGCTCTCAAATTTGGTGGGTGTCATCCTAATGTGTGTGCAGTGCCAAATTTCATGCTATACGAACAAACGGGCTAAAACTATTTGAACCCATGCTAAAGTTGACTAAAAAGAGGAATATAAAATCATCTTTAGGACATTTTTCTTGTCCAATGGCAAAAATGTTTTTTTTTCGTATTAAACTACGTTATTCTCTTAACTAAGACGAGTTGATACATACCTCTTGTGTTTCAATGCGTGCTCTCAAAGACTCTGGCGCGCGACGCTACTTTGATAGCACTTACAGTAGCTAGCCTAGTTCATTCACTCGGATCCAAACAGAGATGAAGTTAGAAGCGACCAAACACCTCCACGTTTTTCCTATTAAAGTTTTCCCTATTACAGGTACACAAGTAGTTACAAGTATGGTGAGACAAAATAAAATTAAAAAAAAAGTATGGTGTTTTGTCGCTTCTAACTTCATCTCTGTTTGGATCCGAGTGAATGAACTAGGCTAGCTAAGTGCTATCAGTAGCGCCGTTCGCCAGAGCCTTTGAGTGCATGCATTGAAACGCGAGAGATATGTATCAACTTGTCTTGTAACACAGTCATTGTAATATCATGACATACTCACCATTTTCTTTGAAGACATCCTTGGCTTTCCCCTTACGCCCTTTTCCTGAGGAATTGGCACGTTTCTTTCCCTTTGGTGATGCCTTTTTAGGCAATGGCACATTTTCATCAGATGAAACGTGCTTGATTTGAGCCTGCTTTGTCAAGTCTTCAGACAGCTTTATGCTAGGCTCCAAGTGTTTTTTGTCAGATGGTTTCTGTTCCGAACTTGGCGCACTCTGAGGTTTCTGACTTGGCTGAAGGCACACTGAATCCTCAGTTGTTGTAACGGCTGAGCTGACTTGATCTGGGTAACCCTGAGTGACACTGTCACTGTTGCTTTTACAGTCATCTTTGCTTTTGTCATCATCACCTTGGGGCCTCTCTGAACCACTATCTTTTTTGCCTCTCCTCAAAACAGTTCTTAACTGACTGATTGAAATGATAGTGTATTCAGTGCCTCTTTTCTTTTTCTTTTGAGAAGGTTCTGTGTTACCCGTTTCTTTACCTTTCTCAGGATCTGTTGACTGAGTTCCATCTGTAGCTATTTTTGCTGCACTTGAAGACTCATTTCCAGTGTTTTGTTGCTCATGAACAGTAGGATATGTCTGGACTGTCTGGCATGGTGTGTCTGAATTTTGAACTGGGGATTCCTCCGAGTGTTTTGTAGTTGCCCTTATTTCTTTGGTCAAAGGTAGTGAATCTTGTTTGGTATTTACTTTTGGTACCAAATCAGCATTTATGGTCTCATTGATATCTGCGCTGTCTACTGTATCTGATGACTGAGAAAGTGAAATCGACTCTTCAACCTCAACCTCTGTTTTCTTTAAACCACTTTCGCCATCAGCTGTTTTCTGACGCTTCACTACTAAATCTAAATCCTTATTAAGCACTTCAGAGCCATGGGGAACAAATATCCTTCCACAGTCAGTGACTATAGTTTTTAGACCATATCTTAGACTCTCTCTCTCCATCTTTCTTTTCATTGGATGGATTTTTGTAGTCTCTTTACTAGATTCTCCCAAAGGCTCTTCCTTACCACTTTTGGGTACATCAGTTTGACCGTCTTGGTCTTTCCTGCAACGTCTAGGAAGACTCTTCCAGTTAGTTTTAAGGAGAATATCAGCTTCAAATGAAATGTTTTCTACTCTTTCCTCACTCTGGGAATTACTATTTGTCCAACATTCACTAGGTGCTGAATTACTGCTTGGCAATTCAACCTGATCAGATGGCTTATCTGCAATGTTCAGTTTCAGTAGGATTGACTGGTCCTTTTCAGTATCGGGTTGGTTCTGTTCAGCTCCCATACATTGACTATCTGAGTCCTTAGTTGCAACACCGGGGGATAAACTGCTGGAATGCACTGACGTCACCTTTGACACAGACGCTTTAGATATTCTCTTGCGTTTGCTGCCTCTACCCCGAGGTTGGCTCCTCCAGTCAGTTTGGGTTGGTTCTCTCTTCTCTATATCTGGACCTGATTCAGTCCTAACAATTTTGGCATGACTAGCCTCCAAAAGTGCATTGGTCTTTGAATTGATAGGAAGTCTACTTTCATTAGTCACCACCTCCTGAGCAGCTGAGCTCATCAGCAGTGCTTTGTCATCACAAGAGTTCACAGTGACACTCTCTTTTGGGAAAGAAGGTGTCAAGACATCCGGTGTGACTACTGCAGCTGCAGGCTGCGATATCTCCATGGATAAGGTTGTAGGTAAAGTTTTTAAGACAGGAATGTTTTCCTTGCTCAGTATCTCAGTATTACTGAGTTTACTTAAGTCAGACAGGTCAGGCTGTTCAGATTTAGGGGGTGACTCTGGCGGCTTACAACTTTCTGATAACTCTTCAGCAGGTTGAATCTCCAAAGTGTCAGTAGGGCAACTAACATCTGTTTCCAAAGGCTTTTCAAGCCACACAACTGTTGGGCTCCTAGGAGCTTCCTCTGGTGATGAGATGCAGTAATACACCTCATCATCTGGGTCGTCCCTGCGCTGCTCTCGACCTGCCAAAAGCAGCTCAGTAGCCCTTTTCACAGGAAACTCAAAGGAGCAGGGCTGATCCAAATATGACCTCATTTGTAACTTGATTACTTCTGTCCACTTTGGTGTTGGAAAAAGGTGTTTGAACACAGAAGGCACATCATACTGGTCAGGAAACATACTGGCCTCCCTTTGGGGACTGCTTTGCAACCCTGGATGAATCAGAGTCCCATAATGCTCAAGGTGTTTCTCCAGGAGTATTGTAATCTTCTCATGCTGGCCTGGACCAGACTTTTCCATTTCTGTCTCTGCATAATTCAATGCTGGCAGAACTTGAAGAACTTCCGATGAAAATGGTGACTTTCTCCGACAACTCTTAGTATCTGAAATGGATAGGAGATATTCAAAAAGGAATCTCAAAGAGAGAGATTGAACTAACAAGACTAAACTAAAATACAATAAGAGTGTATTATTATTATCATTATTGCAGATAGCTAAATCTCTATAGGTATTGTTTTAAAAAATAACATAAATTCAATGTTTATTTGCATTTATGAAAATTATAAAGATTTACCTCGCTGTATACTCCGAGAGTCTGGGAATATAAACATGCCTTGTAATGCCTCTTTTTTCTCTGAGTTTGCATCTGAAACAATAAAGTCGCAGTTGGAATTAATTCCAAAAACAAACAAGCCTTACTGCGCTGTCACAATAAGCTGTAACGAGGGTCTGTCTGATCTGCAAACTGTCTACAAAGATGAAACCATTGCTGAACAACATATTATGCTAGTGTCAGAGACAGAGTAGAGACAGAAAAACAATAAACAATTTGGTTTAAAGTCAAAAAGTCAAATGGAAGTGAAGTGACAGCAAGTCAGCTACCGATACTTGACCAATCCGACCAAATCTGTCTCAAAACTATCCACTTGTTTTAGAACACTTCATTGCAGTTCTGAACTTCTGACTTCAAGATTTGGAAGAATTGTGATTCATTGATCTGAACTATAGCCTTTATCTGAAAATATATCCTTCATAAAAAAAATGTGATTGTCAATGTCAATTACCATGACACCAAAATTGAGATTCATGATATCAATAGAAAGATTACAGTCTGAATATTGTAATTTGAATGCATTGTAACATAACTGGAACAGGAACTGCAGAAATGGAAGGAAGTGATCTACCTTCATATGAAAGGAAGTAAGATGAGTGTATCAGCACGAAAAACCCAGCATCATCCAACTGAAAAATAAGAGCCTGTGGGCAGATAAGTACTTTGGTAAGAATATTGTACTAAGGTAAGACCACTGGTGTAACATATTTCTAGAAAAAGTAATGTTTCCAAAAACTTACCATGTCTTTCTCTTTCACCTCCTTAGTGAGAATTGAGAGAGGGTTGTCATCTGCTGCAGTGGATACTACCTCAAAAAGAGTGCAACATTTTCCTCCCACTATAACTGCAATAACAGAATTAGAATACAGAGGCTCTAACAGAGGAAACAGTACTTTGTTTCTGAAATAATCTACCACAAAACTGGCCTTTAGACATTATGTACACAAATGAACTTTACACAAATATGGACGTCTAGACTTGTTTTCATTTAACACCAGCAAGCTTTATTTCACAAGCTGAAATTGATCCAACCCCTACCTTCACCAGAAAAACAGGTTTCAAAAATTTCCTTTGGCAATAATATCCTCAGATCAGATACTCTGATTACAGTTTTGATCCTTAATGTTTTTGGTCTGAAATGACAAGATATGAAACAAGACAGCACATGAAAGAATGTTAAAGGAATAGTTAACCCCTTCCTTAAGTTGCAGCATTCCCCAATTGCTAAACTGGTTCTGAGCTAACGCATTTCAACGGTAACATCCAAAACAGTCTTACGCACTCCACAGCACACCCGAGACTAGTAAATTGATTTATTTATTATTTATTTAGAAATAAAACTAACCTTGCAACTCAATGATTTATTACATTTTGAGGGACTAGTTTCTCAATATCAATCCGCTACTGCCATACAGGGAACAAATTAGGCTATTGCAATGCGATGCAAGGTTCGTTTTATTTCTAACATTGTTCTATCAACACAGACATGTGCATCGATAGTCTGCCGTTATAATTTATTTGTTTAGGGCAGGGGTCGGCAATTAAGTTTGGCCTCGGGCCAGATATTTTCCGAGCCATTACATAGCGGGCCACAAGTTCACAACCAAAACAATGGCTAATTTAATTAATTAATATCGGAGGAGGTAAAAATTATAGGCGCTCTTGAAATGACAGAGCAGAGACATTCAAGCAGGCTGATGTAGGTTAAATTTGTCGACTGGTCATTGGGGGCGCTATTATATGCCTGTGTCTTTAAAAAATAATAATAAAAAACACCAGAAAAACATTTCCACGCGTTGCTGTTAGCTGTCAAAAAATGGCACTATGAAAAAATCTGAAGAGAAAAGTTAACAGCGAAAACAGGATCTTCAATGATGAATGGACAGAGAACTATGCCTTCATCCTCCCTAATTGTAGGCCTATTAATGCAAAGCCCACATGCCTGATCTGTAACAACTAACGAGGGTTTCTCTGCATGCAAAGAGTACAAGACGGCACCACGAAAGTAAGCATGCTAATTTAAAGGTTGCGTTCCTAAATAACACGCACGCTATTAATGTTTGAAACTCGTGTTTTACTTTTCACAGTTCTATGTGCGTAAATTGCCTGTTTGATGTCAGGCCTGTTTAAAAGAAGTCGTGTTTTAATTATCACCATAAGCCTATGTCCGTTGTTTGAATGACAACATGTGTTTTAGGGACTAGCTTGGAATTTGAGAACCAGCGCTGTCCACTGACTTCATTTGATTTTGCATGTTGTGCGTTCACGCTGCACCTCGCTGCGTGCTTCACTCGTATTCAGATGAAACAAATATCTAAGCATTTAGATTGATTGAAATTCTTCTGTTCTGGAAAGTTACGTTTCAAAATAAAGAGCATGTTTGAGACTGGCAGTCCGATTTTTAAAAAGTTTTTTTTTTTTTTTTCATTCTCTGGTTCAAAAGATCTCACGGGCCAGATGTTTTTTGCTTGCGGGCCGCATCTGGCCCGCGGGCCGCCTATTGCCGACCACTGGTTTAGGGTGTTCTGTGGAGTGGATTAAGACTGTTTTCAGTGGCAGGCTGGATATTACCATTGATTTGCGTTATCTCGGCACCAGATTAGCAACAGATGAACGCTACAACTTAAGGAAGGGCAGAAATTCACTGAAAATGGTCTCCACCGACCTATATCACCCCGACTAAGTTGGAAATGAGGTCCTATGTCCAAAATTCCGAAATATTCCTTTAAGATATCCGTGCAATGAGACATCAATTGATTAAATTATATTGGTTGTCAAATAAGTAATGATTAATAAGTCGAATGTAACAAGCCTTTTACTGTAAATGTAAAGTAAAACGTTGGAACATACAGTTTAGCTGGTAATAAAGCTCCATTGCTGGACTTTAGTCCAATTTCATAGACTAAAGAATCCACCACCAATTGGCCTGTCCAGGGCTGGTAGTAAAACACTGTTTTAAAAAAAGAATGGTTGTTTAGAAAAAAATTAGAAAATACAGTAGAAAACTACATTAGTTGATGATGTACGTCTAACACACAAAATCTATATACAATTTGTAACATTTAATATGTATACATGTCCAGGACTTGACATCACAAACAGTTTTTTAAAAAGTTATCAGCACTTAGCCATATCGAAAAATATTAACTGTTAACTGAAATTTAGACTTCTGTGGCCGTTGTGCAACACCAATCTAAGGTTAAAATATTTATGTGTAGCAACTCTTACCTGTTTTCTCTTGACTGAAAGAAAAATGACAGAAAAGATGTGAACATCCAATATGTGACTTCCACAAGTGAAATGTGCAAAATACCATCAATGTATTTATAACATTTTTTGTAACCATTTTCATAGTTTTTTTGTGGACGTTTATGACCATTAATTTATCTTCCAGAATAATCTGGGGAACCTACAAGATATCACACATCACACACAAGGTTTTCTATGCTCTACCTGTGTCACACTTTAGGGTTTTGATATTTTGGGCCTTTCTAAAACTGATCCCTACCCACTCCCCCTTTGTTACTGAGTGAACTTGAGTGGGAAGCACCGTCAATTGGCTAAAAATGTATACAAACGGGTGAAAATTACAACCGGTTGAGGGAAAAAAATGAATCGTGATACAATTACACGGACAAATATTTTATGCTGTAAAATAAATAAATAAATAAATAACTTCATAGCTCTTTCATTGCAGAACAACTTAACCAAAGACCAAGAGTACTGTAGCCTACAGAAGGAGCCTAACTACTGTAACCGTGCAAAGCCTCTCCTTGGCCCTATGACTCTGTCTCAACACACACCACTCCTGAGCACACGTCTAATCCAAACATTTGTGCAAGCATGGTTGCTAAATTGCTATCAAATCTGGTTAACATGATTAGTATGCTGCACAATTATTTGTTCAAAATTCTCACATTCAAGTTGAATGCTAGCCTAAATTCTTCATCTTAATCCCCATGTAAATGTAAATGTTTTTCTCAGCCTCAAAAGGCCCTGTTCCAAGGAGAAAAAGTATCACTTTGAAACTTAAACACACGTGGGAAAACTGAGCAGTTCAACAGGTACACTATTATGAGGTTCGAGTGGAAGTGGCTGGGAAGAGGGCAAAGTAACTAGTTTCAGAGACATCAGTTTCAGACTAGTTGCCATATCTTGTGTTCCTTTCCCTTGTTACTTCCTGTTATGCCTTTGTTTTACTTCCTGTGTCCTGTACAATGCGCTCCTTTTTCTACCCTTGTCATGTGCTCCTTCTTCCTTGTATCCCTGTCTCCGCCCCCTCACCCAAGTCTCGTTCTGTTCCCCTTATCATAGATCTCTGAAGTTAACCTATACTACATAAAGGATCCAAAGCTGCCATCTTTGTCCATAAGGACATCCGGGTGTTAATTGAAGCTAACTGCCCCATGGCAAGTTGCATTGTAAGTTAGCTCTGGGGTAGCAAAGATTAAAGTGTGTCGTCTTCACCTACCAAAGACCACAGTATCCACTCAAAGGCAGAGGGCAAAACTTTGTAGTGCATTTCCAATTTCTTCGTCCCCGCGAGAGTTTAACATGTGCGATAATTCAAAATCCCCATGTTAGTTTCCCATAGAAAAAATCTCAAGATACTGGATTACTTTATTTGGGCAAAGATGGTAGCTTTTTTGTAGGCGAACTTCAGAGGTCTATGGCCTTGTTCCTTTCCCACCTGTGCCTTATTAGTCTGCCTAAGTTCTGTGTATTTACATCCCTAGTTTTGTTCTGTCTCTTCCTGTTTAAATGTATACATGTATACTGTGCGTCTCCTAAATTTTACCACTGAATCCGAAAGAATCTTGTTGCCGTGCATTTGGTTCACATTTGCTAGTATTGTGACATCAAAGGTTGAGTTTGGCTAAATACTACATACTGTATATCCTCTACAACAAAGCCATAGAGTTACCTTTTTTCTGATGATTCAGGAACAGTAGGATGTGCTTTGCCATAAGAAAATGCCACTATTGCGAATGGACACACATGTCGAGGACACTTCTCTGTGTCTCTACCTCCATTCATCAGCTCATACATATAGTGCTGTAAGATGCAAACACAACATGGCTCAGGAACGCACATTTTACATGTAAAAAAAACACTACTTTCATGGTTGCAAGTCAACAAAAACATTTTCATTGTGTCAATCAAGACCTCAGCATATCATCAGGAGCTGTTTAGTCATATTGTCTAGCTTTAAAGCCTACCAAAAAACACCAAGTGTAGAATTTTTAGTTAAAATATTCTAAATAAAAAAATGGAAAAAGAGTACTCATTTTGATGTAATGTTAAAAACGGCTTATGTTCCATGCTGTCCAGATCCACTAAGCGTAGCATGACAATCAGCTAGCTTTGCTTTGGACCAATTCCACGCTGTACGCCAAGGCGGGCTATATCAAATACTTGCCATACACATCAATGAAAGTGTGTTGTTGTGGACTTTAAAGGGCATTCAAGGCAACTCAAATTATAAGCGCTTTCAACATTCTGCCAGAGTGACTGAAATAACCATCACTTTTAATGTGGACTTGGATGTTGTATGAGACAAATACACTGATGAAAAAAAATAAAGGAACACTGTTTCAAAGGATATTGATCTGGCCAGTTATGTAACAGAGGTGAGTGTGATCAGTTTCATCTGCTTTGCTGTCAACGAAATGAACTACAGGTGCACTAGAGGGGCAACTATGAGACGACCCCCCCAAAACAGGCCCGATGGCCTCTAGAGGGTCCTGTGCTCACTGCTCAGCACCGTGAAGCTCAATTAGCATTTGCCACAGAACACAAAATTGGCTGGTCTGCCACTGGCGCCCTGTGCTTTCCACAGATTCACCTTAAGCATGTGACAGACGTGAAAGGGTCTGGAGATGGAGTCATGGAGAACATTATGCTGCCTGCAACATCATTAAGCATGACCGGTGTGTGGTGGTGGGTCAGTGATGGTCTGGGGAGGCATATCCTTGAGGAATGCACAGACCTCTACGGGCTAGACAATGGCACCCTCTTAGTATTGGGATGAAATTTTCAAAGCCAATCTGACCCTGGTGCGGTGTGCCCTGGGTTCCTCCTGATACACAACAATAGCCAGCCACATGTGTGCAGGGGTGTGCAGGCAGTTCCTGGAGGATGAAATAATTGATACCACTGACCCCACACTCTCCTGACTTAAATCCAATAGAACACCTCTGGAACTTTATGTTTTGGCCCATCCAACACCACCAGCTTGCACCACAGACTGTTAAGGAGCTCAGTGATGGGAGTGTCCACATCTGGGAGAAGATCCCCCAGGACATCATCCATTGTCACATAAGGAGCATGTGGGGGCCATACACACTTCTGAGTACCATTCCGACTTGCAGTTGTGAAATTTAGGCAAAACGGACTAGCCTGCCACATCATTTTTAAAATGATTTTTGTGAGGTCTTTGAATTCAGCCCTCTGCAGGTCAATCATTTTCATTTCCAAAAAACCCTGTCAATATCAGTACTGATATCCAGCATGGTGTTATTTTCCCATTGAGATTTGTTTTTTTTAGCAGGGTATATACATTATAATTGCTCTTTTGAATCACCTGAGTTCTCTCAAATGCCAGAAAGGAGCTGGTAGTGGCTGTGACTGTGCTGAGTTGATCTGACTCGTGGCAGTCAAACCCTTCTGTGGGAGGAGTGAAGTTCACAGTGTAGTTGTCACTCACTTCTTTCACTCTGCCCTGGTGACAAGACAGAATAGTTAGTTAGACAAAGATGTATATAACCACACAATTTTGCTCTAATCACTACATACAAAACAGTTGTGGAAAAGTTTATTTCCATTTCATACAGTATGTTAAAAAACGACATTAGCATAGAATAATGTATTCTATATAATGAACATAATGCAAGGCTTATTGTTTTCAGGCACTGTGCCTGAACTCAGGCATACGCCAATGTCCGATAAAATGTTCAGTGACGTAAGCCCTGAAAGAACGTGTAAAACAGTAAAGCTTAACACACAACAGAAAACAATAGTTACCTTTGTAAGTCTTACTATAGCAATATGGCCAGACTTCCCACAGTACCATCGTTTCACGTCCAGGCAGTCTGAGTACTTTGAAACATACACTCCTGTCAAACAAAGCATGTACTTAATGAGTTATAGCAATATTCTTCATCTAACCAAGTTGCTACCAACATATAGCAATTTTTAAAAAAATCTGATATGTATTTTTTTTTTCATTTATCACTATTCTTCTTAAGACTGAAGCTTACAAAAGTAAACATGTAAGGGATAACGGTCGACGAGGTGACCGGTTCGATGGAAATAATGGCTAGGTGGAGGTCTAGAACTCCCCGCTTATCTCCCGTTTGTATTCTTCACCTGTATTTATTCCACCGTTGCCACTTGTGTAGTGCTAATTTCCTATTACAATGTAACAATTTAAATCACTAAAACTGTCTTGATTGTGGAATTACTTTCCGCCACATATCAACTTTGCAGGACAAAACTGCCATTACTAGTTCTAAATGGATGGTTGCTATGGCCAAAGGCCAGTCGTTAGTTCTAAATGGCTGGTTGTTACGGCCAAAAGCCAGTCGTTAGTTCTATCTCTCCCGTTGTCAAGCCTCCAGACATCCAGAACCTGTTTGTTTCAAAGTCATCTGTACTGCAGCATTGTAGCCTGTTGATGTACTGTAATAACATTGGCTCCCAATACACGCATGAGAAGTTTAAGGTAGTTTTTAACAGTTTAGATGCGTACAGGTATGGTAAATTCTAAATCAAGATGATTGAAGATGAAGATATGAATTAGGCTGGATTTTTTTTAATACAGAACCAGACTGATCTTAGTCATTTTGGTTGTTATGAAAACTTGGAATATGAACTTGTTAACCCTATACATTTAGTTTAAATCCACAAAGATAAATCAGTCTTTGATCAAGAAAATGTCATAAAAGTATGTGCAGAAGAGTTGTTTAAAACGCCCAGATTTTCCTAAAGTTCCTAAGCTAGCCAATGCAAACACCTTTTTCTGAGAAAGGAGTGCCCTTAAATCCATTTCTGAACACCACCCACGCAGTTAATACATGTGAAACCAGAAAAACAGGAACTTACACATTCTTCTGATGGGGGCATCTTATTTTCCAAATAGACTACAATACAATAGAGCCTAGACTCAAGCCGAGTTCAACTCACCCTATGACCTCAATTTTTGATTTTCTAAAGCGTTCACCCATCACAGCCAACCAATATCAGCGGTGAAACCACCAAACAAGTGAGGTCATATCTCAGCAAAACTTTCAACTAACAAAACCATAGACAAAGCCACATAGACTTCTATAACATAGTTTAATATGAAAAAACGGTGAAGTGTTCCTTTAAATCCAGAGAGAACACCAACCAGTCTTTGATTTTGCAAATGTAAGCAAGGTGAACTGAATAAAGAACAGCCTACAGTAAAATGGTGTCATCACATAGCTTAACACAGAAATGACTTCACAAAATTTGACTTTTGCTTTAAAGTTCGTTTATAAAGAGTCACGACATGCTCGATGTGTGTAGATTCATAATTCAAAGTGATGGCGTGATGTGAGTGATGCCTCGTATTGGCATCGAAATGAGGCAGCAAAAACTGAAAATAGGGTTTCAGTTATAATATGGGCCTGCAAAATTGCATGCTCATTACATAATTTTAGTATTGTTTCCAGAAAAAAGTTTATAATTCCACCGGGAAGTGAGTTACGAGGTTATGACACCAGTCACAAAATGTTGTACTTCTAGGAAAATGGAAAAGGCTCATATAAAGGCTTGAAACATTACTGAAGTAGCACTATTTGATGTCAAAGTGATGGCAAAAAGAATGGGGGTCAATGGAATGCTAACTCCAAGTGGTCGACTTCTAGCCTCAAGGCCGCCCATAGCGGTACGGTTTCTGAATGTTCGCCTACCCCCTTGATCAAAACCAGCCTTGGTACACAAACTTGGGATTCGATGGCGAAGATGCACAATACATTTGGTGCCCTTTAACCTCTAAGGGTGCTGCAACTACCAAACTCTTGGCACAGCTGCACTGTTGGAATCCTTGGATCAAACAGAGTTCAACGCACCAAATTCCACTGTCTGCTGTCTGCACTGGTGAACTGCACCTGAGCAAGCAGGAACTTGCCTTCATCACACTCTTCAACTCAGTAAATACTGAATTACTTGCTCAGAGATTACCTGTACATGAGCTGAACGTTTTACTTGGTAAAATCCATAATTTATTTTTAAATCAGCTAGTTTCAATATAACATATCTTGAACAACACAAACCTGCAGGAGGGTGGGTAAATATGTGTGATCCACTTCAGATGCATGTCTGTGTCATAAATGCTTTTCTCCCACTGAGGCATATTAAACATCTCTGGCAATATGGGAAGTTTGGGAAAAGCTATGTCAAGGCAGGGACTCACACCATCCCCCTGGCAATTTTCTGGCAATTCTCTCATATAATACTACAGTTTCTTGTACAATACTACCACATTCACCGGTGATACATCACTGGCAAACTCAAGGCCATGGGACTGCTTAGTAGCAGTGTGTAATTAGAAACTGCAAAACTATAAAACACCTTGGACAAAAATCTTTGATGACGCAGACATAGTGTACCATTCTAATCTGAGAATAACAGTTTGGGGTATTGCCTGATCCACTCCATTTGAACAAACAGAATGCCAGTAATAGTTAACAGCAATATGTAAACCAGCACATTCTGTGTGGACTTTGACCATTATATCACTGTTTAACCTGCAAAACAACACATCTTGGCAACACCCGAGTTGTACACGAGTGCCTTCAGGAGAAATTCAAGACACCTTTCTGTGTTTTTACTTAATGTAGGCTGGTGTTCAAATGAAGAGCAAACATGTTTTCACCTTATCTCTCTACTGAACACAAACGTGTTTCCACCTAATCTCTCTACTGAACACAAATGTGTTGCTTTTAGAGCAATAGTTAGTTTAATGTTGAAATGGTGACTCAGGTCATGTGAGTGTTAAGTACTGTAATTAAAGTAATGTAAATCGATATTCTTTACTGTAATAACGCACATGATCTAAACAAGTGCCCATATTCCACTGTTCTCTATTTTGCTTGTGTAACTGTGTGTGTGTGTGTGTGTGTGTGTGTGTGTGTGTGTGTATGGGTGCTTCTTGTTTGTACATCCTTGCAGAGAAAACACATGAGCTTTCAGGGGGAACGCTGGCGAGACACGCCGCTCCGTCTGGCATTATGTTTTTGTTCGTTTTTGTGTAATATCCGTAATTTTATGTCATTTTCGGCTACTTTTGATATTTGTTTGTCTAGTTAAAGGAATAGTTCGGAATTTTGGACATAGGACCTCATTTCCAACTTTGCCGAGGTGATGTAAGTCGGTGGAGACCATTTTTATCGCGTTTAACCCCTTCCTTCAGTTGCAGCGTTCCCCTTTGCTAAGGCTGGTTCTGAGCTAACGCATTTCAACAGTAACATCCAAAACAGTCTTACCCTTAGCCTACTCACTCCACAGCACACCCGAGACAAGTAAATTAAATCGTCAGACTATCGATATACATGTCCGTGTTGATAGAATAATTTTAGAAATAAAACTAACCTTGCAACTCAATGATTTATTACATTTTGAGGGACTAGTTTCTCAATATCAATCCGCCACTGCCATACAGGGAACAGAGTAGGCTATTGCAATGCGATGCAAGGTTCGTTTTGTTCTATCAACACAGGCCTTGTGTAACAGACAATAAAGTATTATCTAATCTAATCTAATCTAATCTAGTCTGACTAATCTAGTCTAGTAACGTTAATGGCAAGTTAACGTTAACTAACGTGACCTTCGTCCGGTGGGCTGATGAGCTTGCCTTGGATGGGCTGCCTTGGGTCTCTGAAGTCCTTCTTGCAACAACGCTGAGCCTCAAACGTCTGGACGGATAGATTGCTCAGGGAAATGGGACTATTTTGTAATTTTTTTGTTCATGTCTTGATGTCACTGGTACGCTGGCGACTACGCTGCTCCGTTCGGCATCTTTTGTTTTATGTATCAATGTCTTATATAAAGTGCTTTGGGTTGCACTCTGTGCATGTTAAATGCGCTAAAATATATTTTTTATCTCGGCTTCATTGAAAATGAGGGCTACCCTCAATGACACTCCGCGAATAATAAAGGTTGAATGAATGAATGAGCTTCAATTGCACTTACTGTGGTAATATCCATTCAAAACCCAGACACACATGCCTTATCAAATTGAAACTGTCAGTCACATGGTAAATGTACCAAGTGGGTCCCTTTACCCTTTGAAGGATCTCCAAGCGTAGAGCATGAGCCATGTCCAGTAAGTAGACCGCTATCCCCAAGTTTGTTTGCCTGAAAATGCATCAAAACAATCTTAAAATTGAGTAAGTACATTAAAAAAATCATTCCATGATATTTTACAAGTAACCTTTCTATACTGTAAAAATAAAATATCACCAAGTGTTAGTAATCTTATATTAAGATAAAAAGATCATTGACTTCATTTAAATGTATACTATGCAGGATTGGCGATTTCATCGCCGGTTTCGTTTTCACTTTTTGTTTTCACTTGCATATTTTATGCTTGCATATTTCTCTGCAGAGCTTCCCCTACAGCTTTAGCGTGTATATTTGACAAATCTCCTCAAATGGTCAGTCTGCCGTGCCTTTTCATGAGACTTTACATGACACCTCCTGGAGTAGAGCATGGGTGCGTGCCCGACGTCTCCTGAAGTTGCAAGTGTGGTTCTACCACTACAGATCACTAGAGCGCCCGAAAAAAACACTGTTCGACCGGTAATGACTCATTTAATCATATATAACAGTATGGAACGAATTGATTAACTGAAAAACGTTGCATAGTTTACCTTTAAGAAGAATCTGACTTATTTCAAGAAGTCATTATCAAGACAAATTTGCTCAACGCACTGGCAGACAAAATCCTGTGGGTCGGATGAATCGGTGTCTTTCAAACTGCCTCTGCACGTAATAGGCCAGCATTTGTGACCAATCGTAGCCTGCCGGCAAAACCGCAAATACATCCTTATTTAAAACGAATGACTTGAGTGCTTCTTTCTGCGCAACCTTCAAAGAAAAGCCTAAGTCTATCTCTTCCAATGAGCCGATTCAAATGAGCGCGCTTCGTTAGCCTCATCCATCTTTCGCTGTTCTCTCTGGTTGTTTAACATGGTCTCACACCCAACTCGTCAAATGAGGACGCATGGTCAAGCATCAATATCGGAAGCCGAAGGTCTGTCGTCACCGTGCTAAGGCGGGCTCAAGGACTCCGTACACAGATAGAGTGTTCTGATTGGACTGGCTGCCTTGGTGCCGGACGCAGGATTTGCCTTAAAGTGTAACTGCACCCTAAAATATGTTTTTTGAGCTGTTGATTGATTGAAATTACTCGTAAGTGGTGAACTACACCATTACCAGGGTTAATATTGATATATCGTGTTTCCCGAGAAAAGTAACATTTCGTATGATTTTGTATTGGAGATGTAGTTCTCCACGCCTCTACAGGTTGAAACATTCATTTTGGTCCAAAATGCTATTGGAAAGCTGACGTAGTCCTGCTGCACTTCTCTGGCGAATCTACGTCACCGGGTCGTTACAAATTAGGAATGAAACACCCCAACACCTGCTGCCCTGATTAGCCTACCTGTGATAAGCCGTGTCTGCAGCACTCATTCCCAGATTGACACAAAATCACCATGGTTGATTGGCTGCAGCAGTGCTGCACTCCCTTCCAAATTTCAGGATGTCCCGCCCATTTTGAAAGCCTTTTTTCAGAAATGTGAAGTGGGTGGAGTTATGGGGTGCAGTTACACTTTAACTCATTCACTGTCATTGACGTCTTTAAACGTCAATTTAGACACATGCGCTGACTGCCATTGACGTCTATAGACGTCAATTGCATTTTTCAATGGAGAGGGCTCATGGGTGGCCTTGGGAACGATCTGGCAGAGTTTCAGGCTTGTAAACAGACTGTACTAGCGATCCGAACCGCTAGATGGAAGCAGTGCCATTTGGATGATTAGTATCTGCCTGCAGAGTGCACATGCAGAGACATACAACAAGAAAACACACTGAAGATCGACCACAGTGGATCTAGTTAGCACGCGGTGCAGGGAAAAAATATGTTTACTGTTATATGTTAACGTTTATTTTCACAAAAAGATCGTTTTCTCCATTTTTGGGTCAAAAACAGGTAACCCATGTTCTACTGACGATTACTAAAGAACGGAAAACGATAGAATCAAACCGCCTGTTTGATTTGCATTGAGCTCAATGAGCATCAAACAGGCTAATAGGCCTACTGGAAAAAGCACCATGCCAATCTCTAACTATGGTGACGGGTATGTGATGATGTGGGGCTATTTTAATTCCAAAGGCCAAGGGAACTTTATCAGGATGCATAATATCCTGGATCCATGAAATAGCTGGCCTTAAAAAATAAAAATCTGCCTGCCCCTTGGTCAGACATGGGCAACATGCGGCCCGCAGAGTGCTTTGATCCGGCCCGCGCGATGCCCGATTGCCCTGGATGAAATTACTGACATCAAAGACACTGCCCAGCTGCTTATATTCATTTGAGGAATTACTGACACATTCGAAATAGTGGAGGAGTTTCTCGCGATGGAATCAATGAAGGGGACAACAAGAGGTTTGGACCTTTACAACAGTGTGTCAGGATGCTTGGAGAGATTGAACCTACCATGGACGAAATTACTAAACGTGACCACAGATGGCTCTCCGAACCTCACCAGGAAGAACTCTGGATTACTGCGTAGGATACAGGACAGGGTGAGAGAGGATGACCCCAACTCAACTCTGATTTTCTTGCACTGTATCATTCATCAAGAGGCCTTGTCTAACTGTGTTGGAGCTTGACCATGTCACCAAAACTGTGGTGAAAATTGTCAATTTTATTAGGGCCCGGGCGCTTAACCACCGCCAGTTTATCCAATTGTTGGAGGAGAGTGACTGTGCGTTCACACCGCCGGCGACTTGAGCTTCCAAAATCACTCTGGACGCCCTGTAAAGGACGCTGTGGGAAGCTTGGATGCTTTGGCCGCTCTGACGTAGTAGCATTCTATGTTCGTTGCTGGTCGTTTGGTCGCTGAACCGCGTCATAGCTCATTACCATAAAGTTAAACCACTTTCTACTTTCTCTAGTCGCTCAAGACGCCCAAAACGCGACACCGACGGATTGGTCGCTGCTGGCAGCTGAGAGAAGCCGGCTTCCATTGAAAATGAATGACTTCCGGAATCTTTGGAAGCTCAAGTCGCCGGCGGTGTGAACGCACAGTGAGACAGAACATACTGATGTGCCATACCACTCGAACGTGCGCTGGTTGAGCATGGGCAAATTGCTTCGTCGTGTGTGGGATTTGAGAGAAGAGATCGGGATGTTTCTCGAGAATGTCGGGAAGGCTAGCGACTTTCCAGAATTGAAAGATCAGGATTGGATCATTGACTTTGCCTTCGCAGTCGATGTAATGGGCCATTTGAACGACCTCAATATGAAGCTGCAGGGAAAGGATATGTTTGTGCACGAACTGTATTCCTGTGTGCGAGCAATCAGGGCAAAGCTGACCCTGTTTTCCCAACAAATCTCAAACAAGTGTTTTACACATTTCCCAACTCTCGCTTCAATGAAGGATGTACCATCCCAACACACTGTGAAATACACCACTACACAATCTGCACACTGAATTCAACAGGCGTTTCGCTGACTTTGGCAAGATTGAAGAAGAGCTGGAACTGATGTCCACTCCTTTCTCCTTTGACAGCGACAAAGCGCCTCCTGATACTCAGCTTGAGTTGATTAACATGCAGTGCGATCCTACTCTAAAGGAGACATTTTTTTCATCTTCACTGGATAAGTTCTACGGTGCATTAAATGAGGGCCAGTTTTCGAACATGCGGAGGCGTGCACAAAAGATGCTTGTTTTATTTGGATCCACGTACGTATGCGAACAGACTTTCTCTGTGATGAACTACAACAAGTCCCACTACAGATCACGTCTTACCGACAAACATCTGTCGTCCGTTTTGCGCATTTCAACGTCCAAAATGACACCAGACTTCGATGCCCTTGTGATGAGAGGTGACCGCCTTAATTGCTCACATAACGTTACATGAGACCGATTGAAAATCTTGTAATCTAGTCCTCACATAGATAGATAAACGGGTCACTTTTAGTTCAGTCACTCTTACATCAGTTCACCATGATTGAGTATTTTCATTATCTTTGATATCCTGTTGTTGCATATGATTTCCATTGTGTGTGAAATAGCCTACATGGGCAATGTAGATGGCAATAATAGGCCTAGTACAGCTGAATTTCTAAATGTTTTCTGAGATGCTCCGTTTTTAAAGCATACATCTTTAGGTTTTCTTTACATATCACACAGTTAAACTGTGCTAGCTTGTAATAGAGATAAAATACATGTTACAAATATCTGTAGGTCTAAATGACTTAAAACAGCTAGATATAATGTATGTGTTTTTCCATTCACCCTGTTGTGGTCTAAAATAAAATGGATAATTACAAGTCAGTCAGCCTTGTATTTTAATGCAATCTTTATACTCCTGCACAGTCCAGCCTTGCACACATACATTTGCAATTTTGCTAATATAGTTTCTGTCTTGAAGAGCTACTTCTGGTATGAATGACAGTTGAACAAGTTGCAGGGCCTAATGTAGAAGCCTAAAGTTAATGCATTCAGCTGGTAAAGAGGCAAAGGAGCTGATTTGCATAAAATGTGTGTAATTTAATGTAACAACACTGTTTAATTTCAAATCGCCGAATGTGTGGCCCTCGGCTTACTTTGGTAAACCAAATGTAGCCCTCAGACTAAGGCTGGCTTTACACGACAACGCTCCCGGGTGAAACCGACAAAATATTTTATCAGATGTGCCTTTCGTTTAGACGGCGACAGCGTTTTTGGGGCTTAAAAACGCAAAAAAATGAACCCACCCTCCAGAGTGGAAATCTTAAAAACGCTCCACCGTCGCGTTCCCGTCTAAAGGGTTGACAACGCAAAAGTGTGCTCTGAGCTGCTCACGCTGGCTATCCTCGCATACGCGTTGACGTCATATACAGTGCCTATAGAAAGTTATCATACCCTTTTGAAATAGTTACTTTTTTTGTCTTACAGCCTGAAATCAAAACCCATTTAAAAAAAAAATCTTTTCCAGTTTTATTTACAAATGTAGCTGTACAACATCAAAATAATGAAAAAAAAGTAAACAGTTCTGTAAATTAATAAAAAATGAAAAACTAGAATAACAGGGTTGGAAAAGTCATCATACCCCTGACTTAATACTTTGTAAAGCTTCCTTTTGCCAATTTTCCGTGCAGAAATGTTAAAATTTAGTCAAATTCTGTAGGGAATGGCGATGGACTGCTCTCTTCAAGTCAATCCACATATTTTCTATAGGATTTAAGTCAGGGCTCTGACTTTGCCACTCAAGGATATTCACCATCCTATCCTTAAGCCACTGCTTTGTTCTTTTGGCAGTATGTGCAGGATTTTTGTCGTGTTGGAAGGCGAATGACCTCCCCATCCTCAGCTGTTTAGGAGAGGGACGCAGGTTTTCCTCAAGAATTTTGGTGTACTTGGCAGCATCCATTTTCCCTTCTATCCTGACCAATTGCCCAGTCCCCGCTGAAGAGAAACATCCCCAAAACATAATGTTGCCCCCACCATGCTTCAAAGTAGGTATGGTGTGTTTTGGGTGTGTTTGGGTGTGTATACTGTGTTTGGTTAGCGCCTGGAGCTCAGTCCAAAAACTTCAATCTTAGTCTCCAAAAAGTTTGATCTTAGTCTCATCTGACCATATAAGCTTTTTCCACATGGTAGCAGAATATTCCAGATGTGTTTTTGCACTGAACTCCAAGCGCAATGTTTGGCGAAAACCAACACAGTACACCACCCAAAACACACCATACCTAGTGTGAAGCATGGTGGGGGCAACATTATGTTGTGGGGATGTTTCTTTTCAGCGGGAACTGGGCAATTGGTCAGGATAGAAGGGAAAATGGATGCTGCCAAGTACACCCACATTCTTAAGGAAAACCTGCGTCCCTCTCCTAGACAGCTGAGGATGGGGAGGTCATTCGCCTTCCAACACGACAATAATCCTAAACATACTGCCAAAAGAACAAAGCAGTGGCTTAAGGATAGGATGGTGAATATCTTTGAGTGGCAAAGTCAGAGCCCTGACTTAAATACTATAGAAAATATGTGGATTGACTTGAAGAGAGCAGTCCATCGCCATTCCCTACAGAATTTGACTAAAGTTTAACATTTCTGTATGGAAAATTGGGCAAATATTCCCCTATCTAGGTGTGCAAAGCTATAATAGAGACATATCCAAACAGATTGATGGCTGTAATGAAAGCAAAAGGAAGCTTTACAAAGTATTAAGTCAGGGGTATGATTACTTTTCCAACCCTGTTATTCTAGTTTTTAATTTTTTATTAATTTTCAGAACTGTTTACTTTTTTTTCATTATTTTGATGTTGTACAGCTAAATTTGTTAATAAAACTGGAAAAGATTTTTTTTTTAAATGGGTTTTGATTTCAGGCTGTAAGACAAAAAAAGTAACTATTTCAAAAGGGTATGATGACTTTCTATAGGCACTGTACATGTGCAGTACAGCCAAAAAATAACAAACATGTCGATTATTTCCATCAGTCAGACATTCAAGTGGCCTTAGCTACTTTGATAGCTATTCAGGAGTCCTTTCAGCACATAAGCAGAGTAATTACTGATATATCAGAACAGAGAAGGCGAATTAATTACTTGTGATCCAACGTCGTTTGCAACAATAGCTCGACCTCCTCGTCTGTCCAGACAAAGTTGTCTGTCTTGCCTCGGTTCTTAGCCATGATTTGGTTTTTGACGGTGGGCTATTTTCTTTTAGTCTTATGGCTATTTCGCGCTACTACGGAGAAAGTAGAAGGAAGTTTCAACGCATGCGCGCGCTCTTGGAGTTGTTGTTTGGCAGTGCTCCACAGTATCACCTAGCCACCTGGCATGCATACTACATCAAATTTCACACACTTTTGCGTCACCGTGTGCATGCAGATTTCCACCCAAAGACGCTCGTCTAAACGCGAAATAAAAAGTGGGAACGCAACGCCACTTTTGCGGATTGTGTTCAGATCGCTGTCGTGTAAAGCTAGCCTAAAACTGTTGCCCACCCCTGCCCTATGTTAACCCTATGTGTTAAATTCCCATAGGGTTACATAGGGGTTCAAATACTTCCTTCCCCCTAGCATTTAGGAAAAACATTTATTTATTTACGATACATTCTTCAATCACAAAGCAAATTGGTGTAAGCGGTTTTATTTTTACTCATTTTTTGAATAAAGACATTAAGATCAATTGTCAAATGATGATTTTCTATTCCTCTTTTTAGGCAACTTTAGCATAGCCTGACTCTCGCCAGACCCTTGTAGTTCCGCCATGCTCCACCAGAGGCGTTTCGCTGAGCTCCACACAAGGGTCTGGACGCGAGGGCAATCCAAACCCCTGTGCCAGTGATCAAAAAATGAGCAGCCAATCAGGAGCGCCGAAGCGAGTGTTTGATTCAAATAACAATGGCGGCACGCAGCGAGGAGTCTTGTGCTGACATTGATTCTGCTATTTCAACCGTTTTGTCGAATCTATCGAGTATTCATTCTTTCAGAGAATAGTTTTGAAGACATTTATTGGTGGCAAGGATGTTTTTACTCTTCTTCCGACCGGGTTTGGCAAGAACTTGAAGAAGCCTAGCACGTCATTCAAGATAACAGGCAAGTGGTTTATCAAATCACATGCGAGGATGTTTTACAAGGACCCTTCAGAAATACATCTCCTATCGAGAAGTCCCAGATCCTTGTGTGAAGCAGACAGCGAACTACAGGATCTGGCGAAAGTCAGGTTAACTTTAGCATGGTATCAAATACATTTTCTCCTCACTGTACATATCGTTGGAAAGCTAAGTTTATGTCTGTTCATGTGAGCACACTAACTTAATTTTGCAAATTTTACCAAAGCGACTTGTTTCGCCTTGCAGGGTCACATATGTCTTAAAATAAATCAAACTCTCCTTAACTTCAGTCAAATGATTTTACAAGAATGCGCTAGATAAGTCTCTTTATACTGAAATGTTTTGATCTTGATTTAAAGAGACCCTATGCAACTTTTTCATAGTCATAAAATCGCTTAGAAATCGTTGTTTTGCTTGACTGACCAGTTTTATCGAAAACAGTAATATTTCCTCCCGCCCCCAGTGTCCCTATCCGCTATTGCAACCTTGCAGTTTGTTCAGGAGACGATCGTTCCCTGTTTACATCTGGAAGGCTGAGACGCATAAAGAACAAGGAGAACCACGCTTGCAATTTATATATTTATATATAGCCGTATATGTATAAATATACACGCTAAAGCTGTCGGGGAAGCTCAGCAGAGAAATATGCAAGCATAAAACGAGCAAAAATGAAAAACGAAACCGAAACTTAAGATGAAATCGCCAATCCTGCATAGTTTCTCTTTAAGATAATAACAATTGGTTAGATGTTGCAGAAGCAATTTTTGCAGTGTATACCTCACTTTCATCCTCAAACAACAGGAAACCAAACGATTCCTCGAGTTCCTCCTCGGTGTAACCACTCTCTTTCTTCTCCACTCTGAAGGTAGCATACTGCAGAAACATGTCACACATTTATTTCCAGACAGACATACATTATGTAAGGGATAATCAACGACGCGCCGTGCGTTTCTAAGAAAATAACATTAATTACAGTTCGATAAGTGCATTATTTTCCTAGAGACGCACGGCGTGGAGTTGATTATCCCGCTTATATCACTGCTACTATCATTTTCGTTTATATTGCCGCTGTCTTTTACCGTTACATTCACATTGGCGAATTATTATTCAAGTGCAATAAGCCCAAAAGAAGGGAACTACTTCATAGCCGTGCGGTATATCGAAAAATAATGCACATTCCAAATAGCGCATCACAATAGGAAATTTGACCAAGCAGTGGTATAATACTAGACAAAAAGTATCAAGTGCAGTATATAGTGTTGAAAATGCTTGTAGTTAGTGCATGCTGCTTTCTGCTTTCAACTCTGCTTACAGCTACCACCACTAGTTAGCCCACCTCATTGGTCGAGTGAGCAGATCTCTCCTGCCAAAACATAGCCTCTCCACCATCAAGATGCCCACATTCCCACCTCAGGGCCACATACTGGGTACCTTGCAGTCCATCCCAGGCTAAACTGCAGGTGATTCTCGGAACAGCAGTGAGCTCCACTGTGTGGACATGTCCTGATGTCTGTCAGTCACAGCGCCAACTATGGGTAAACAGCCCCACTGCTTTATGGGTAATCCTATTGAGGAAAGGCTAAGGGAGCACACCCAACAGAAAAGCAAGGAGCTGGTGGTGTGCAATAGCCCTGGTTGCAGCTAAGTAGAGTTGCTATAACATCGCTACTGCTGCTCTGAGGCTCCTTGATAAAGGGAATGGGCTTTACCTTCTTCAGTGAGTGGGACTGGCCATTAGGAATACCCTACTAGTAGGCAGCCATGGCCTACTGGTTAGGGATTCGAGCCTGTAACCGGAGGGTTGCTGGTTCGATCCCCGACCAGTCCACGGCTGAAGTGCCCTTGAGCAGGGCAGCTAACCCCTCACTGCTCCCCGAGCGCCGCTGGTTGGGCAGGCAGCTCACTGCTCTGGGTTAGTGTGTGATTTACCTCACTGTGATGTCACTGTGTGCTGTGTGTGTTCACTAATTTGGGTTAAATGCATGGGATCAAAAAAGTACTTATACTTATACTTATACTCTACTGCCAAAACTCACTGAATAGAACCATTTTAGCATCTAATGTATATTTACAGATATGTTTGTTTAATAATAATTAGTAATAAACATATCTCCATATTACCATATAACTCGATCTAAACTAAATCAAACTAATTGTATTTCAGATTAATTTCAATTATTTACAAAACAATGGGTAAAACCTAGTATTTGGAAGGATAACATTTAAATTATAAAAGGCAATTATAATTATAAAACGAGTACTTACTCGTTTCTGCAAGATGTCATTATTTATCAGATGTGCAGAACTGTAAATGAATGAGTTTCTTGACTCCTCATACAGGTAAGAGTTATGCAGGGGTGGTAGAATACTGTCATCAAATATTGCTGAGCCTGGAAGCACTGGTTCCAAAAGACCTGGAAAATTAATGGACAACGTTAGAAATGTTACTGTTGATTTGGAGCACAAGCAACAAGGTTAGTGTTTTGGGTACCTTGACAAAGCACTATGTACTGTCTAAATACAGCATATGCTCATATCACCTTCCTCATGTTCATGAATTGTTGGCTTGCAAATTGGTATGGTATGCATGGCATAGTCAAGGGAATAACACCCCTGGAAGCAAACTGTGAATCCTCCAGTGGCAATACTTAAATGCTTCTCTGTCCTAGACGCTTGGCCTATCCTTCTTACGCATGTAGTAGGCTACATACACACACAGAGGCATCAACTCCAATAGCATTGAAGGGCTGTTTGATTTTGCCCAAAAATAAAATCCAGAATTTCGATTACGATCATTTTGTAAACTGACATAAGGCAAGACATTTTTTCAAATATGCTCTTTTTTATCTAACATTTTACAAATAATTTCCCCATTGGAATTTAAGTGCAAATTTTGCTCTTATTAAACAATATTAATTATTAATAATTACTTTTCAATAATACATTAATACTAAGAACAAATATTGAACTTTTGCCATAAAATTCAACACTTGCAAACTTAAGTACCGTAATTACCCTCGTTAAAGTGAAAAATCAATTTTACGATTTCACATTTTTAACATCGTCCTGAACACACAATCGTGATTTAAAATTGATTAATTGCACAGCCCTACTCCATCATCTACTAGACTTAGATGAACACATGCAACTATGCCACAGATGTGATGGAATGCACACACCACAGATCTGTATGTGATTTTAGTGTAGCCTACTGTGTATGTTACTACAGTATAAATGTAAAACAATCTAATTGGCAACATCCAAGATTTTGGGAGGATGGTATCCAGGATACTGCTAGGGGACAGTGTTCAGAATGTTGCTAGGATAGTCCCTTCAAACGTATCAATTATGTTACAGTTACACCATTTCAAACGGCCAAGGTAACAAGGTAACAAGAAAACTACATGGTTGACCGGGCAAGTAGAAGTAACTCATGTAGGACCAAGAACTGTACCTTGGGGTACTAACAGAAAGTGAAAAAACACTGGATAATCATAATCGGATTATCTATAGATTTGGTGAAATGTGAAATGCAATATGGAACGATGTGTTCCCAACATTTGATTTCTATGGGCCTGTAAGTGTGCTCTTAAAATAGTCTTGCCCATTACATTGTTTAAAATGTAGGCCTTCTGTCCTTTGTCTGATATAATGTAACAAACTGTGGATCATTGTGTCACTGAATAGACTACCTAATGCTAGCAGTGCAGTAATCTTTTCTGCATTAATCGACTTTCATCATTTTGAAAATAGGCCAACTAAAATACCCAAAACTGTTTTGGTTACCTTTCATAAATGGCCAGATAAGCATCGAAGGCATGAAGGAAGGCCTAAACAAAGAATAAGGCAGGCGCTCGACTAGAAGTTTCTTGCACTCATGAAGGCTCGGCCTACATTAAGAAAAGTCGTAGGCCTAAAGGCTACAGTAAAGTTACAGTTTCTTTCAGATGGCCGTCTACACATAATATGCTGATTTAGCCTACGTGTCGTTATTGCATATTAATAACTTTAGGTAGGCCAATTGCACCACAAGGTGTGACAGGTAACATGTTTTTTTGCCCGAGGTCTTCACACAACTTATTTCTTATTTGTTTTACTTAGATATAGTTAAAGTGTGTAGCCTATAACTCGGACACATGGCCGAATAAAGCTAAATAGACTATGCTACTTTCAAGACGAAACCATTTAGCTAACACAGATTCGTTTCCCCACGCAACCTGTGCACGTTTGTGCGCATTACTGGAGTCATTGGCCTGTCAACTTGATGTGTAGTTTTGTTAAAAACCCATGTGCGAGTTGTGCTAGTACGAGCAGCCAAGTAGCACTCTACGTCTCACACGTTCTAGCTTTTGCTACAAACTGCCCAATCATGTGATACAAGCAAAAATAAAATAGCCTAGCCAAATAGAAATCTACCATTTCACAAGAGACATCTGAAATGGAGAATAGTCACCTTCTTTCGATCTGATATCATTCTCCATGATTACGCGCCGCTAGTTGAATTTCTGGTCGGTCCGTTTTCTATCTTGTTGACAAACATCTGAAGAATCTGTCATCAACAAGGCTACAGCAAAAAGTAATCCAAAATATAGAGGATCCGTAGCTTTACGTGAATCGTTGACAGCGAATATTCCGTTTGTCTCACTTTACTTGCTGTGTTTCGTCTTGGGGAAATGTTGCAACCAGGAAGCGACAAGTTCTAAACATTTTCATGGAACACTTCAGGTTTTGCGAGTATTGTCATTATATTTTTGCAATGCCTATATTTCCCTCGTTAAGGACATTGAATGATGGGTCACTACGAGCTTTAAACGAAACCTAACTCGCCAGGTAAGAAACAGAAAGTTAGAATGCGCTAAACTGCCATTTTGTAACTTCCTCAATGTAAGCCGCTGGTGGTTGTTGCGTTGCTGCGTTCTGTCAGATAGGCGTGCCAACAGCAGTCAGTGGAATCAGGGCTGAGTTCATGGTTCAGCCCATAGTTCAGCTGATCAAACGTTTCAACATAACCGGTTGTGCGGAGAACTTTGTTGGCGCAAACGCAACTGCTAAGACATCCTTCGCTTTCTTTACAAATATTTTACAGAACTGAAATTGGTGTAGTTTATATGTTTTATTATCCTTTCAACTATTGTTGGCTAAATGACTTGGACACACCATGCACTGATGTGTAGGCTAATGTTAATAAATGACTGACTATTATTGTGTACAGTAATGGGCTATTAGTATCTAAACAGTTGATGTGTATTAGAAGGTTAATGATTGAAATCTTATCTCTTCTAGAAAATGGAGCCCATTTTCCGCTTTGAGAAGGACTCAACTTCAGAGTTGACCCCTCAATGAAGGTAGGGGTCTCTGCCACTGGTAAAGAACTCCGAACTGGTGCGCTCTGAGGCAAGGGCTAGGGTGGCCAAGAAGGGATGACCCCACCGACCACCGGCCAGCGAGCTGCAGCTCGGCCAGTACAGGGGTCAGACATTCCGGTGGCTACTCGGCAACTACATGGGTTACGCTGTGACCATCATTGTATCCCACAAGGGAGAGAGAGAAGCAGGGGGCAAACCTGAAGAGGTATGTGCTGACCAGGGATGTGGAAAAGGGAGCCCAAGCAGCACCGCTCCTGGGCACTGTCGGTCCACCTGTTGACGAGGGTTCATCGGATTCCACTGCTCACTGCTGCCATGGAGGTCGACTCGTGCAGGCATGCCCCACCTGCCGTGACCCGCAGCCCTCTCCCTCTCCCAGCCACCAGAACGTCCCCTTCTCTGGCGCTCAGGTATGCTCAGCGATGACTTATTGTAGTGTGTGTGTGTGTGTGTCTGTGTTACCTTCAGTGCAGAACATTAAAGGAACACTTGTTTCATATTAAACTACGCTATTCCCCTAATTAAGACGAGTAGACATACCTCTCACGTTTCAATGTGTGCACTCACTGGCTCTGGCGCACGGCGCAACTTTGATAGCACTTAGCCCAATGCATTCATTGGATCCAAACAGAGATGAAGTTAGAAGCGACCAAACACCTCCATGTTTTCCCTATTAAAATACAGTTACATGAGTAGTCCCACGACCAAGTATGGTGAGACAAAATAAAACGTGGTGCATTTCTAAGCAGATAACAGGGATAACTATATTGTGTGGCACAGTGATATCCTCACTCACTCTTGCACTTTCAGTTTCACTTTGGAGTGAAGATATTACTGCGCAGAGTCTAAGAGCTCCCGATATTATTCCGCCACACAATATACTGTAGTTATCCCTTTTACCTGCTTAGAAATGCACCACGTTTTATTTTATTTTAGGGAGGTGAAGGTGGTTGGTCACTTCTAACTTCATCTCTGTTTGGATCTTAATGAATGCATTGGGCTAGCTAAGTGTTATCAAAGTTGCGCCGCGCGCCAGAGCCACTCTCGGGAGGCCATGTCAACCTAGCAACCACCATATGTGTCTTAACACCTAACAATCTCAATTACCCTAGCAACAACCTAGCAACCACCATTTTGTCAACCTAGGAACCACCATATTAACCAGCATTTATTACCTTGTCTCCATCTATCTAACCTTTCATCCAACTTTCTCTCCATCCATTTACTTCAAACCATTTATTAAACTGTCTATCTGTCTATCAACATAAATTAAACAGTTTGTCAACAACCATTAAACTATTTATCAACGTCCATCGTCCATCAATACCCAAATAACAAACCCTTCATTACCAAACAAATTAAAGACTGTATAAATAAAAAGAAAATTGCTTTTAAAACTAAGGACAAGGTTGCACTTAGATCAGTGCAGAAAGACCTTAACCAGAAATTGTGCGCAGCAAGGAACAAACAGAAAGAGCTCCTTGAACATAATTTTAATAGTTCTGACACCAGGAGAGTCTGGAGCTCTGTGAAGGCTATCACGAATATGAACCCTTCTAAAAAAGCCTTTAATAACGCCAGATGACTCTAAAATGGCTAATGATTTGAATAGTTTTTATTTGAGATTTGATACACAGGATTTCTCAGCAGATGGTTATAGGGAACTGGACTCCTTGCACACCGTTGCCAGTGCGTCAGACACGTTGGGGATTGATCCACAACATATCAAACGTCTTTTCCAACGCGTCCCTTTAAAAAAGGCGGCAGGGCCAGACAGGATTTCACCGTTTTTGTTAAAAACATTCGCTGAGGAACTAGTTGCTGCTTGGTGTCCCGTTTTCCAGCAGTCTCTTGATACTCACACAGTCCCTGCCCTGTGGAAACGTTCAGTGATTATCCCGGTGCCCAAGAAGGTTAACCCCACTGAAAACAATGACTTCAGGCCCGTAGCACTAACATCAGTGGTCATGAAATGTGTTGAGAATTACGTAGTGACTCAGTTGAAATTAGACGTGTATGACAAGTTAGACCCACTTCAATTTGCATACAGACGAGGGCGATGTACTGACAATGCTATCACATCACGCACCTTGTTCTAAAACATCTTGAGGATAAATCATCTTACACACGATTACTTTTTATTGATTTTAGCTCTGCTTTCAACACTCTCCAGCCCCACCTATTAGTTAAGAAACTCAGACAGCTGGAGGTCAACCATTCACGGATAGCGGTTTTATTCATTCCTGACAAACAGGACACAGCAGGTCAGGGTCAACTCCAGTCTGTCCCAAGTCAGAGTGATTAGCACTGGTGCACCACAAGGCTGTGTCAGCTCACCGGTCCTTTTCACCCTGTACACTAATGAGTGTTCAGCCAAGCACCCTGGGAACTTCGTTTTTAAATATTCGGACGACTCTGCAATTTTCTGCTTGCTTAAACAGAATGGTGATTTGGGCATTTATCATTCAGATGTAAGGCAGTTTGTTGAGTGGTGTGACTCCAACCACCTAATTTTAAACGTAAAAAAGACAGAGGAATTAATTTTCGATCCAAAGACAGTAGGCAATCACAACCCAGTAGTCATAAACCAGCAACCAATAGCACAAGTACAGTCTTATAAATACCTGGGTGTCCATATAGACAGCTCCTTAGCATGGAATATTCATGTTGACGGTCTCTGTTCCCGCCTGCAACAAAGATTGTATTTCCTGCGTAGGCTACGCTTGCACGGATTTGATCAAAAAATCATGATGATGTTTTACCATGCTGTCCTGGAGAGCATCAGATATGGGATAACCACTTGGTTTGGGAACCTCTCTGTTTCCCTGAGATCGAAAATAAATAACCTGGTTCACACAGTAATGAAAGTAATTGGTCTGAAACAGTACAACAACCTCCAGACTACCGTAATTTCCTGACTATAAGCCGCGGCTTATACGTTGATTTTGCAAAATTTCTTCAGCTATGAGGTTAATACAGGGGGCAGTTAATATGGTGTTAATATGGTTTTGTTTCTTTTAACTTGCATGAAACACTGTCCTGCGGCCTATACGCAATGCGGCTTATATGCGGGAAATTACTGTATCTTTGATCAGTGTGTTTTAAAACAAGTGGATAGAATCCTCTCTGACCCGCCTCACGTTCTATATTCACAATATGAGCCTCTACCATCAGGCAGGCGTTACAGAGTACCCCACTGTAGGTTAAATCGATTTAAAAACTCATTTGTCCCCATCTCAATCAAAGCCCTCAATAACTACAAACACCCTAAACAGTCAGGTGTTACAGGAGGTTTTTGTATTGTATTTTTGTATTCTTATTTATTGCCATTAGGCTTTACTGTTATTGTACATTGTGTGTCCTATTTATGTTTTGTCTTGTTGTCGTTTGGTTTGTCTTTGTACCGGGTCATATACTTTGAGAAGTCCAAGACAAATTTCCCTATGGGGACAATAAAGTATCTATCTATCTATCTATCTGTGTCTAATTCAATTGCTACTTAGCAACCTCCATAGCAAGCAACTCTAAAAATACATAACTTATAACAACACACTGTAAAATACACAACATGTAAATCCTCATTCGCTCTGTTTTACCCTATCTCTCTTTTTTTATTATTATTTGTGTTAAAGAGGAACAATGCAGGATTGGCAATTTCATCTCTGGTTTCGGTTTCGTTTTTCGTTTTCGCTTGTTTTATGCTTGCATATTTCTCTGCAGAGCTTCCCCGACAGCTTTAGCGTGTATATTAATATATAGGCTTTATATAAATATAATTGCAAGCGTGGTTCTTCTTGTTCCTTACGCATCTCTGACTTCCAGATGTAAACAGCAGACGATCGTTTATCAGAAAGTTGCAAGGTTGTAATAGCGGATAGGGACACCAGGGGCGGGAGGAAATGTGACTGTTTTCGATGAAACTGGTCAGTCAAGCAAAACAACGATTTCTGAGCGATTTTATGACTATGAAAAATAGTGGTGGGGGAAAAAATCGATTCTGTTCAGTATCGCGATATTTTGTGCATGCAATTATATCGATACTAGTAGCTCAAAGTATCGCAATACTTAATTATAGAATTTAATGATCTATTTTACCTTTATTTGAGTCCCCAAGGGGAATTTCAAAATATTACACTCACAAGGTGGCGCTTGTTGTGGCGTTTTATTGTGCATTCAACGGCAATTTCAAATAAAAATGGCTTCACAATCACAACCTGTTGTAGACGACCCTCCATCATTTTGAAAGTGTGGGTGTATTTCGGTTTTCAACAAAAAGCAAATAGTAAGGACCTTGATATGCACCACGCCATGACAAAGTGAGTTGAACAGTGTTATTTTCCTTATTTTTTGTAATGCCTTTGAATAATATGAGAGACATGAATAGCAATATATCGCAGAATCGAATCGCAATACTTGTTGTATCGCAATACGTTTAGAATCGCAATAATATCGAATTTTGACCCAAATATCGCAATAGTATCGAATTGTCATTCTTTTGCCAATTCCCACCCCTAATGAAAAAGTTGCATAGGGTCTCTTTAACTACAAATTATATTTTACCTTTCATTTTTGGCATTTTCATGCACTGGTAATTCCTTGGAATTGCATTTCTAGTTTAAACTGATGTTGTGTTCCTGGCCACTCAATGTAAAGTAATTAAATATATTTAGGGTCTAATCCATTGTTATGTGTGGTATGCCTCCTTTTACTCAAAAGTGGCATGGAAGGGTGAGATACGAACCTTGGCCGCGCACGCAATGTACTGACGCGAAACAGCTGAACCACTGTGCTTTCGTTTCAGTGGTCTACCGAAGGGTAGCCTGACGACGTCATACTCAATTCTTGTCAGAATATGAGTCTGAAACTGCTCCATTCAGCTGCGATTATGGGGCGTGATTCAACTGATACAGGGCGGGGGGGATAGCTCTGCACTCATTGGGTAGCTCAAACCAAACAGAACAAGTTATTGGCTGTCAGTATCTGTGAAATCTAAGACAACGAAATATGTAGCAGGGTAGGCTATATGGAAAACATCCTCCCTCGTTTTAAAAAATAATTCCTTCAAACTGTATGCAATGAACAGCTGGGGAAGTGTGTCGTTAACCCAACGAGCAAACAGACATTTTTAAACAAACGGGAACAACATCACCCAAACATTCTGTTTTAACTTGGTGAAAGTGAAACTGAAGTTTTCTCACATATCCACGTTGGTCTAAGTGTTCAGAAATAGTTGTGTGAATCCGTGATAAAACCTCCGTTTCAATAGCTAAGATAAACGAAAGGCCAAACTGCATTAAATTATGCATTCATAGCCATAGCGTTTCTGTTGCAATCAAAATCAACCTAAGCCAACACGGTCTCACACTCAACTCGTCGAACGAGGACGCATGCAGCCGTGAACCTCACTGCTATTCATCTGTCAATCATCACGTAAAGCCCGCCCTGATGTGATTGGTCCGAACAGCTCTGTATCTCGAATAGTAGCAGCTGAACGGAGCAGTGCCAGACCGAAGTTCCCTGCAGAAAAAGAATGTAGACGGGGCTAAACTTCGGTCTGGCATCCAGGCTAACCGAAGGGAGCTATCTTTCCTCAAATCAGTAAGAGCTGCAGGCTGCACTCTCCCAAATCAGCACAAACTTAGGGCTGTGGAGCAAGGTCTTCAACTGATCGCAGAAATAAGGTTTGTTTTTGTAAATTGTATTTTGGACACGTCAATACCATATAATATTATGTTCGCGCAGACTTCTGTATCGCGCAGAAGTAGGCTTGTGTTTTTATGATTGACTATTTGTCGAATCAGAGTCACATCTGCAGTAAATTAGATAAAACAGCCTGCTCGTGATGACGTGCTATTTGTTTATCTGGCAGGGATTCCCAAACTGTGGCGCGCGCACCCCGGGGGTGCGTGAGCTGCTTCTAGGGGGTGCGCGAGATGAAAAGTGCAATGGCGGACAGGTGTTAAAAAAAACAACTTTTGATTCATGAATAAATATATAATTTCGAATCAGGTCATAATGATATGGAAACGTGAAATTAAATATCATTTATAAACTCTATAGTCTGGAATAGAATGTGTTAATTTTGAATGTGTCGGATGGTGGGTTGTCCATGGGGAAAACGTTTTGGAACCGCTGCACTAACTCAAGACTCATCGTGGATACATGTATAAGCCTAACATTTATTTTTTTTTAAACAACAAAAACAGAAAGGAGGGAGGCAGCAAAGCTAGGAGTTACAAACTAAGTTACAAACTAAAAGGTAATTACAAAGGTAATAGTTGTCCAAACTAATACATTCTTGACAGGCGTTGTTGTAGGCCTATTATAAGATATTGTATGTGGATGTTGTTAGCCTACTATGCAGGCTACTTTTTAGCTAACCAATGCACAAACCTAACCGGGAACCGGACAAATATTGTCAACGCTTTGAACGTTTCATTGCTGGGGGGCGGTGGCGGTGGCAATACAATGCGTTACGTTTGTATCGGTTAATGTGTCGGATGGTGGGGGTGCGTGAGTCAAGTCAGAATGTAGGCGGGGGTGCGCGGGGAAAAAAGTTTGGGAACCGCTGATCTATGGTTTATCCTTGAATTTTCAATAAAGTATTTATCTAAATTATCTATCTATCCTCAGTTAACATGATCCCATCGAGATCCGTAACACCGACATTCCTAACACTGCTCACAAGTGCCACCTGGTGGTTGTTTGGGTCATTGCTGCTTCATTAGGGAAAAATCAATAAAATAAGCATGATTCACACGTGAGGTCTCGTGAGGATCTCACATGAAGCCGAGCAATTGAATCCAACACCTACTGTACAGTATGTTCACTGCCGTCACTGTCACTCCAATATCAGATCACACATACGCACACACACACACAGGCACAGGCACACACACAGATACAACCAGAGAGAGAGAGAGAGAGAGAAAGGGAGAACACACACAGAATACACACAGAATAGCACACACAAATACACACATGCAAACACACACACGGGCACACAGAAACGCACCCACGCACACACACACAGCCTATAGTACATCACACATACACAGTCACTTCTGAGCTCCAGCGGTTTCACACAGTGCTGCATCTCACAAAACGTACTCAAAGATGTGTGTGTGTGTGTGTGCACTGTGCATCCGTGTGTGTGTGTGTGTGTGTGTGTGTGTGTGTGTGTGTGTTAGTGGTGCAACGGATCATCATTGATCCGTGATCCGTTCGTATCAGTATCTTCGGTTCGGCACACACATGATCCGCGGATTGATTTATAATAATTATTAATAATAATGTCCGTGTTTTCTTTTGAAGTAGCATGCGTGTCCACAAGGCATACTTCTAGTCCGTCCCTACAGAGCCGTAGGCTCTGCTCCCCTAGCCTGCCTGCGCGTCTTTTCTGCTCTCACACACGTTATTAGCGGTCATGCCATAACCAGCAATATATGGCTGCTAGTTTAAGTGCTGATGTGGCTGCACAGCAGCAACACAATAATAGCCTAATATCAAGTTTGTTTGTGCACACTTACATCTCTTAAGTTTGTTGCGCACCTACCTACCTATGATATTTAGGTCATTTAGGCTTAGCCTACTGTTGGGTTCAATGTCAGCAATAAGCTACGCAACCTTGGCTAACTTGTACATCTGGAGATAGCTTGTGCTCACTAAAATCATAAAGGAGCATTGCAAGACTCTCATCTCTTTTTTGATCCCAGAAAGATTTTCTTCGACTTGTTAGTTTTATTAACATGTATTTTATCTAATGACATAGAAAGCATAACGAATTGCATCCACATATCCTTGTCATCATGCACTATATCCAACTTATTTTCACAAGAATGAAACCGTGAGACTGAAGGCTAATTACCCGCGCCTCACGTAATTTCTTAAAGCGACAGGGACTCAATTACACACACCTCCTATGCGCACTCCTACACACCACATCAGTACACAAATGACTAAACATTTGTAGCTACTAGTAATTATGCAGATTGTATGTGGAGGGTCAAGCAGAATCTTGGATGGCCACTGGTGTGAATGATCACACAATATTCAATATGTGGCTACTGGTGATTAAACACCAAATCAACAAAAATTGTAAAAAAGCATCGAAAAGGTCATTCTTGACTTAGTATCGGTATCGAAACAATAATGTTGATATCGTGACAACACTAGCCTACTTTAAACACATGCTGAAAGTGCTTGAGCCACGTTACAACATCCCGTCAAAGACAAAACTATTGTTATTTGTCTTGTCTTTTTTTTTTTTTTGCTGATCCGAAAAATGATCCGATCCGTGACTCTTGATCCGAGGAACGATCCGAACCGTGACTTTTTCGATCCGTTGCACCCCTAGTGTGTGTGTGTGTGTGTGTGTACTGTGCATCTGTGTGTGTGTGTGTGTGTGTGTGAGGGTGTGTGTGTGTGTGTGTGTGTGTGTGCGTGTGGGTGCAAATCACAAATGACTGGTTATAAGCTAAGTTGATGCAAGCTCTTGAGACCAACATACCATAAACATTTTGTCATCCTTGGTGCCACGGTTCAGGTAGTTATTTAGGAAAAACTGTAATTCTTGGGCTTCGGGGAGGGGTAGCGCGGGGGTGGAGTGGCCCTCGGGGACGAAACGACATTTTTCCGTGAAAGTCTACTGGGGCTACATGCTCACCAAGTTTCATATGCTCCGGTGTTATGGTGTCCCGGGAATCGTTGACCAAAAATTTAGGATCGATGACGAAAAAAAAAAAAAAAAAAAAACTTTGACAACAACTATGTGACCGCTTCGCTAGCTACGTTAGCGGCGGTCATAATGTCTTGTGTGTGTATGCGGGTATAAGACTTTGGGTAGAGGGCCCTGGCTTGTCTTAGACTAATGTGATAATTGCGCAGGATGCCTGAGATCTTAGTCCCGTGCGAATGTGCCATGTCTGTTATTTGTAAAGTAAAAATTCCGCCGCAAATTATCTACTGTATTTCGCCAAACACAGACGTCCGGTGATAATACTAATCCCGTGCGAATCTGCATCTCAGTGATTGCTATTGCAATTGCTTATCTTTTCTACTTGCTGCGTTGTTTTCGGACGTTAGGATACGACATATCCGGGTGTAATGTCAGTAAAAATAGAGTAATTTACAGACTTTGCTTATCCCGTGTGAATGCGCTGCAAGTAACACAGAGGTGGGGCGATAATTTGAAAATGTCCAGAGGTCCACAGGTAATACTAATCCCGTGCGAATAGGGCTATAGACTGTTAGAATTTGTATTATGGCAAGAAAAAAGCAGCTAAGTAAAGAAAAATGAGAAGCCATCATTACTTTAAGAAATGAAGGTCAGTCAGTCTGAAAAATTGGGAAAACTTTGAAAGTGTCCCCAAGTGCAGTCGCAAAAACCATCAAGCGCTACAATGAAACTGGCCGTCCCAGGAAAGGAAGACCAAGAGTCACCTCTGCTGCGGAGGATAAGTTCATCCGAGTCACCAGCCTCAGAAATCGCAAGTTAACAGCAGCTCAGATTACAGACCAGGCCAATGCCACACATTTCTAGCAGCAGACACATCTCTAGAACAACTGTTAAGACGAGACTGCCTGAATCAGGCCTTCATGGTAAAATAGCTGCTAGGAAACCACTGCTAAGGACAGGCAACAAGCAGAAGAGACTTGTTTGGGCTAAAGAACGCAAGGAATGGACATTAGACCAGTGGAAATCTGTGCTTTGGTCTGATGAGTCCAAATCTGAGATCTTTGGTTCCAACCACCGTGTGGACTGCAGAGTGAAGGCAAAAGGGCCAACAAGTGCTAAGCATCTCTGGAACTCCTTCAAGACTGTTGGAAGACCATTACAGGTGACTCTTGAAGCTCATCAAGAGAATGCCAAGAGTGTCCGAAGCAGTATTAAAAGCAAAAGGTGGCTACTTTGAAGAACCTGAAATATAAGACATATTTTCAGTGGTTTCACACTTTTCTGTTAAGTAATTCCACATGTGTTCATTCATAATTCTAATGCCTTCGGTATGAATCTACAATTTTCATAGTCATATAGTATGAAAATAAAGAAAAACTCTTTGAATGAGAAGGTGTGTCCAAACTTTTGGTCTGTACTGTATAAAGCATTGATTCGATCAAATATTGATTATGGTTGCATAATGTACAGTTCAGCATGTACAACATCAATAAAGAAAATTGAGAGGATTGCCCTTGGTGCTTTTAAAACAACTCCCACAAGTGCCTTACTATAGTGGGATCAATGGAACCCCCTATTAGCTTAAGGTATGAGATTTTTAAAATTTGTTTTTTAAGTAATCTCAGTGAAACTGTATCGGGTTATGTTTAGTTACAGTAATTTATATTTACTCAATAAAAACAAAACAACTGAATTTTTATTGATATTACCTGAAACACACAATTACTGTAAATACAGTAACATGATTTGTTACAGTACAGTAATGTTTTCAAAAATGGATTTATAGCGTTTTGGAAAAGAACTCTTCATTTAGAGTTGTGAGTTTCATATGAAGAGTACAGAAAATTCTGCAAGTACACTACTGTAACACAACTCAAGGCAAAAACTATCTATCAGAATCTATTGCACACAACAGTACTCTTGAAAACATGATCAGGGTGTGAAGTTCTTTTTTTTCTTCATTCACACCACACACACACACACACACCACAGTCACTGTGCGCATTAGCAACAAGTGTCTTCAATTTTTAGTCGTTGTGTGTAATAAATGACGCCAGGTGTGTTCATTGGGTTCAGTTATTGCTGACTGTGGCAAGCACTTTGCATCACATGAGCTTTCATTTGAGAATATGTTTTGCAACATGTGTTTTAGCAAGGAAAAATGTGCTTAGATTTATGAGAACGGAGGATTGTGTTTTGTGAATTGTGTCTTCATGTGAAATGTGTTTATGGCATTGAAAAATTATGGCTAGATTTAGTAAATGTGTTTAGACAACTGGTCATTTGGTTTAGAGGATTGGCTTTTGTGTTTTAGCATTTGAGAAAAACTGTAAGGTATCTTTTGCCAAACGTCCTTTTACACACTCCTGTGTAGTAGTCCAGTAGGTGGCGGTATATATGTTGAGAAAATATGACCCGCCATTAAACAGAAGAAGAAGAAGAGTTGAAGCGTGAGCGAAAGTGTTTTAACTTAGTGTAGCTTAGTCAGGGGGCCAATTCTGAAAAGGGCTTCCGTGAAGACTTTTGCGCACATGTTTTGGTACAACCTGTCACCCTATTTTTTTGGTTTCCTGCTCAACACGACATGCCAACGATAAATGCTGAATATCTCCACAACCGCAAGGACCACATAGATAGAAATAGTATCGAATGAAAGCCAACACTCATGGGATGTCTGCTGAAGTGTCAGAATGAAAAAAAAAGTAGAGTGTAAGAGACAACAGACCTAGAACATGAAAAAAACTATCTCCGCCTAAAGAGAACCAGTTTTCAAAGTGAATATCAGATTGGAAACATAAAATAGTATTCCAAAACATCTATCAATCAGTACCCCTATGGGAATGAGTCAAGCCAAGTTTAAAGCTTGTAGGGAGAGACCATGCTGCACAAGTTCTAATACTTTAATGTTAAGGCGAAAATGCAGAACTGTAGATGGTGGTGCTATTTGACTTCATTAATGTACAGTAACAGGTTGTGACAAAGTATATTTAATGAACATATCACTATAGTTATCAATTCTACCCAAACCTAACTGCTGTCTCACTTCTTTAGGATTAGAGGTTAGTAACTAGTTCGTAGTAATAACGTTGTAATATGGCAACGGTATATTTTCCCCCATCCAAGCAGTGGTGCTCAGGTATGCAGCCAACATGAAGGATGGCATGCTTGTCCTCCAGCTTTTAACCAAAGAGCCTGTACAGGTGAGGTGCTTGGAGCTGACGATATGTGGATGTGAGCAAAGTGGAAGTCAGTGCAGTACCAGGCAGTGTCGATGTCCCTGACCAGGACTCAGATGAGCACATGGACATGGTCCCTATACCTTCTGTTGGCTGCTACCTGAGCACCACTGCTTGAATGCACTGTAAAACCCGGGAAGTTAACTTAACTCAAATAATTTGAGGAAACCGGATGCCTTGAACCATTTGAGTTTGGTAACTCATTTAATCTAAGCACAAATAAGTCATTCAGCTGAGTTATTTGTATGTGTGTATTTTGTGTTGGGATAACTTTAACGAGTCAAGTAGGGTCATTCCGTGTCAAATCAGATAAGATTGATGCTGCACCGTCTCAGATTTTGTTCAAACTTTGTGTATATCATCAATGGGTCCTAAAACCAAGGCCTGTGAAATATTTCTGTGGAAATCATCTGTCTTCATATCTTTTTTAGACCTTGAAATTCTTTCATTTTTACATCTTGAAAAACACATGCCATGTCTGGGCATTAATATCTTGACAAATATGTTCCCTAGCCTCCCCAAATTTTCTAGGGTGGAAGATCAACTCATAATAAGCATGTGTAAACAATTTAAAGTCTGTACTAAATGTCTCTTGACTCTCGAAAGGGCCCTCAATTTTGGAAAAACATGCATTAAGTGTGATATTTAGGGTATTAAAAAAACTGTTTATCTTTTTCACTTGGTATCAGTCACTATTTCCTCTTCAAATACGGCAGTTAATTAATGTTTTCCCATAATTTGAAGTCTCCACAACAAATAACCATGACAATAATAACAATAAAACAAGGCATGTTTGTATTTTGTGTCATTTTCATGTAACTGAAATGCTATGTGGGGTAGGTAGGATCATGAAAATCTATGTGGAAATAGAAAAGTATATGGACATGTAGTGTGTAAAGTTCTAATATTGCATCTAAGCCCCGTTCACAGAATAAATGCATGTAGTTACAGGTGTTTTGGTAACACCAGAATAAACATTTACAATAAAAAAAAGTGAAGTTTGGCACCCCCCTCTGGCGAAACAGTAGCATTTTGCTACTTTTACAAGGCATTAACTCTGGTAGCCATTTGAATGGAATGGAAAGGCTATATTTTACTTCTCGTATTCAAAAAGAAGCAGAAATTCCTAATACCTTGAAATTGAAAAGGATGCCAAATACACCGATCATATACTTGAAATTATGTTTTCACCATTAATCTAAAATAGGCCTTTCATTAGTTGGTGGCTTTTTTGCTATCCTTTTCAACTGAACTGCTTACCAATCTGACAGAGATCGATATCCCACTATGACGTCTTTGCGACACGCCTCTTTAAAGAGACCCTATGCAACTTTCTGCAGGAGACGATCGCTCCTTGTTTACATCTGGAAGTCTGAGACGAAGAACCAAGCTTGCAATTTATATATTTAAATATAGCCTATACATGTATAAATATACACGCTAAAGCTGTCGGGGAAGCTCTGCAGAGAAAATGCAAGCATAAAACGAGTGAAAACGAAAAACGAAACCGAAACCAGAGATGAAATCGCCAATCCTGCATAGTTCCTCTTTAAGCAGACCGGAACTGTTCGAATTTTGCTTCCATAGATGCATTACGTTGCTTGTCATTATCTTGTCAATAATTAAGGATCTTTGATCCTACTACCTACCCCACATAGCTTTTCAGCTGCATGAAAATGACACAAAAATACAAACATGCCTTGTTTTATCCTTATTATTGTCAAATTCATTTGATTTGGAGACTTCACATTTTGGGACAACATTAACAAAGGATTATATTTCTATAGAAAAGACTCATTGATGGCAGGTGTGTCCCAATAAAAACGTTTTGAGACCCTCAATATCACTTTTTTTGCATGTTTTTTCAGAAACTAGAGACTTCTGTACAACCAATGAGACTGTGGTACAAACATTTAATCATTGAATCTTACTGAGAACATGCTTGTCTTCCATTCTATTAAGTTTAGTCAGGCTAGGATTGATATTTTTTAAGATATGAGTACCTTAACATGGCCACCAAGATAAGGTCATTTAGAGAGTGTAAAAAGGCAAGGGCAAAAAGACAATGAAAACAATAGAATTGAACAAAAATATTTTACAGATTTTAGTTATGGAACCTAAACATTGTGTATACAAACTTTGAAGAAAATCCGAGTCGGTGCTGCAACCATTTTCCTGGATTTTGTCTGATTTGACACGGAATGACCCTATACTCATTTTATTCACCTAATTTCAACTTGAGTAAAATACAGTCATGGCTGAAAGTGTCAACCCATGCTAAAGTTCACTAAAATAAGAGGAATATATCTTTTGGGAATTGATCTTAATGCTAAATTTGTGAATATAACTGAAACAGATTGTTTTCAAAATGGGTTTTGATTTCAGGCTGTAAGACAAAAAAAAGTAACTATTTCAAAAGGGTATGATGACTTTCTATAGGCACTGTATGTTAATTGTTGTTTGGTGTCTGTCTTTGTATGTCTTGGTGTCACGGGTACGCAGGCGATTGCGCCGCTCCGTCTGGCATCTTTTGTCTTGTGTCTTGTTATTTTGTAAATTTGTTTGTTCTTTGTTGCCACGGGTACGCTGGCGACTACGCCACTCCGTTCGGCACTGTCTCTGTGCACGTGAAATGCGCTATGTTTGTGGTTGTCTAATGTCTGATGTCTGTACAGGAACGCTGTGCGAATACGCCGCTCTGTCTGGCACCTGGCTATTTTGTGTTTTCAATTCATTTGTGAAGCGACCTTGGGTGTCTTGAAAGGCGCTATATCAATAAAATGTATTATTATTATTATTATTATTATTCATCCACAAATAAAATTGGTGTCCTTAAAGGTTGGATATATCCTCATTGTATTGTACTTAACGCATTAAGATTAATTTCCAAAAGATGATTTTATATCCCCCCTTTATTCACCTTTAGCATGGGGTGCCAACACTTTCAGCCATGACTATATGCCACTCATTTCATGGCAAGAATTATGTTCACAAGAAAAAATGGCTGACCACACATTACATTTTCCAGAATGCCATTGTCCATAGTAGTCTTAACACATTATCACATATTAATCTTGACTTAAATTGAATCTTAAATGCAATAAGTAGTTAAACTATATTTAAGGCTATACTATCTGCCATGTTATTGTGCTATTTACATTGACGCCACACACCATCAAGCAGATGACTATCCATATCAGACTTGGCCTGTGGGCTGATGTTAAAATTTTAGATCATGTGTATGCTTCTGACAGATGCAACTGTAATCCGAAGATACAGTATATCATGATGGCCAGTACTGCCATGGTGAATATATTATGTTTCACAATTACCATCATTCTGCAATAATCTTATTCATTTAATGGAAATTTGAGCCTATACAAAATCTTGAAATCTTTACTCCTGAAGTTCAGATCCTGTCCATAGGGGTAATATACTTACTAAATGTAAACATGCATAATGCATCTGTATCTACCCAAGAGACAATACAGACGGACAATAGGAGGCTCAAACACACCATTGGGATACTCAACTGTGTGACACTTTCAAGTAACTCAAAGTCAAATTGAGAAAGCAATCAACTTTGCATTAGGCCAAGAAAAAGTGGACTTCAAAATGTTCTTTATATTGTGAGTATGGGCTTCTCCTTAATGGTCTTTCTGACCATATTCTGAAAATCATCAACACAATGTTTTTGCCCATCACCTGTTAAACAGTGAGAAGCCACAATTAACAGCGAGAGAGCAAGAGAACACTTATTAGAACAACAAAGTAGCATTTACCCATAATCCATAGAAATAGCTCACACATTTGAGTACATTGCATTTTTTTGTGTGTACATATTTCTTACTTGTCATATTTACTTGAAATGAGTGGAAAGCAAATAATTCACTCAAGTTGATATTAGGTGAATACAATGAGAATAGTTTACTTGACTCCTAAGCTATCCCAACACAAAATGCAATACTGTAGGCCTACACTAATAACTCAGTTGAATGACTTATTTACACTTAAATTAAATGAGTTACCAAACTCAAATGTCAATGCATCCGGTTTACTCAAATAATTTCAGATAAATATAATTTGTGTCTGAACCTAGTATGAAGTTAAATAGCACTAGGCCTATACACCACCATATACAGGTCTACATTTTCACCTTAACATTAAAGTAGGCCTATTATAACTTGTGCAGGGTCCGTGTGCATGTCTCTCCCTACAAGCTTTAAACTTGGCAGACTCATTCCAATAGATAGGGGTACTGATTGATAAAGGTTTTGGAGGAAAGAGCATCGTCTTGAAAACCACCCTGATATCTTACCTATTTGTGTCTTCTAAAAAAAAAAATAGGGTGACACTGACAGCTTGAACCAAAACATGTCTGCAAAAGTCTTACGGAAGCCCTTTTCAGAATTGGCCCCTTGACACAACAGTGGCCCTTGTGGTGTGATACTCTTGTGGTATTTATTGATCATTATTTTGTAATGATCATGCTTGCACACAAATTGGATTATATTGCAAATTTGCCCAAAATTACAGTAGGTAGCCTAACCTGGAAGAAAATTTAAGCACTTAGGGGGGGGGGGGCAGCTTCATAGACAGTAAAAGCAGAGAAAAGATTCGATATTCAACTCCATGTCCCATAAGCCTTAGCTACTAGCATTCGCAGTGTTGTTGTTAGCAGGCTCAGTGCAGTCGTCGTGGTGTCAACGAAATATGTCCTGGGCCTCAGCGTTGCTGTTGTTCATCCTCTCAACGTTTTCCTCATGGCATTCGTATTAGTGCGAACGTAGTAGCTATATGGAAATTACACGCTCCAGACCATCGCTTTTCAGCGAAATTGGTAGGTCAAGTCTTCTTTAATCGACTGATGGCTAACGTTAACATAAGTTGTCTGGCTAGTGTAATTTCTAATCAACTCATTAGTCAATAAGGTGCCAGAGCGAATGACAGCTCATAGTTTGCAAGCATTCATACTTTACAGTAAACCAAATCACTGTTCACAAGGTAGTCATTTATTGATACTGTTCTAGAAAACAATGTCTTGGCCGTGTTATCAAGTTCAGACGTTCAGCTGCTAACTAGCCTAAGCCTGGACGGTTTTAAATAACGGGTTATCCTTGTTGGTCGTTGAACTGCATGACGCTTTGGCATGTTAGCTAGTCAGCCAATGCATAGTAGGAAATCTAACTTTAGAGGACGGTAGGTTGTAATTTGTACGTGCAACTGATTCGTTACCGAGTGTTGAGTACATTATCTAGTTCTCTAACGCATAATACTAATCTGTTTGGATATTGAAATGGCAAAGTTGCTCCAAGAAGAATACAAACAGTCCCTCATGCTTTTTGCAGACTAATCTGACCAGACTACGTAACCTTGTTAGCTCCTCTAACAGGCCTCCATGGCCAACAATAGAACAGTTCATTAATTGCATTTTTGCATCTGCTTTGTTTGGTTCGGCACTGAATGTAGCTGTAGTATCAGCAGTAGCAATTGAAGTTGCATGTAAGTGAAGTAGTACTGGTACCTGAAACAACTGTTGCTCAACCTCTTGCAATGTGTTTGCAGCACATGGATTGGGATTTTGGACAGATCGCTCAGCTGTGCACGAAGCAGCAGCACAGGGTCAAGTCAGGCAATTGCAGCAGCTGATCCAAGGTGGTGCCTCTGTAAATATTGTAGCAATTGACTCCATCACTCCTCTTCATGAAGCCTGCATTCAAGGCCACAGCCAGTGTGTTCGTCTATTGCTGGATGCTGGGGCAAATGTAAGACAACATATTCACATATGGTGATAATATTAACAGAAATGTAGAGAAACAGAACACTTTAACATGAAAATCATTCCTCAGCTGTCAAAAGTAAAGTGCTTTAGAGGATTTTTAGGGACTGGAATGACCAATGTACACCGTAGTTGTGATGAATAGTGATGTTGAAACATAAATAGCAGAGTATAATCAATGAAGTAAATCTGCTCCACTCTCTCAGCTTCTGACGCCTATGTTTTTGCCTACAGGTTGACGCAAGGAACATTGATGGCAGCACCCCCCTGTGTGATGCCTGTGCTGCTGGGAGTCTAGAGTGTGTGAAACTGCTACTGGAGCATGGAGCCACGGTCAACCCTCCTCTCTTCACCTTTTCTCCCCTGCATGAGGCCTGTATGGGAGGTAGTGTGGAATACTTATTAAGATACATTCTGCACACGCATCAGCAGCCAGTCTTGTGCTAGCCATGTGATATGACAACAAATTAAATGGCATGTGAATGGAACTTCATTTTATATGCATTTAATGCTGTCCATGCTGTGAAATGAGCCTTGCTCAAACCTTTGGCAACATGTGCCTATGTGGAAGTGACATTATATGGACGTGAACAGATTCTCAGATGCTTTTGTAACATTTTTTATTTATTTATTCATTTTTTATGTAAAATCAGCTTTTGCAAAATGACACGAGCACACTTTCAAAGTGCTGCACTTAACTAGTTACAGCGAGTAAAAAGATTAGTGTATGCATATAAACTAACTAAACTGACACAGACTGAACAAGTATTATTTTTGTCTTAAACTATAGCCTTGAAAGTATTAACATTGTATATCTCTACACTAGGCAATTCTGAATGTGTGAAGTTCATGATCGCCGAAGGGGCATCAATGGAAGCTCATGACTGTCATTATGGGACCCCTTTGCATGTAGCATGTGCAAGACAACACCAGGACTGTGTAAAAGTTCTTCTAAATGCAGGTTTGGGATTTTTAACTGTTGTGTTAGCTTCATTGTCAGACTAAGGTTCCTATAAATATTATTATATGTGCATTTTCTCTTGTACTACTGCAGTTGTCAATGATTGCAATGCATTTTGTATTGTAATGTGTGATTCTCATTCCTCAATTGCTGATACACTCTATATGGTGTTACATCTTTCTCTTCTCCCAAAGGTGCAAATGTGAATGCTGCAAAACTACACGAGACTGCACTCCATCATGCTGCAAAAGTGGCTAATCTGGATCTCATAGAGCTGTTGGTGGAGTTCGGAGGAAATGTTTTTGCCACAGACAATCGTGGGAAGACTCCCCTACAATACGCTACTCCTGGGTCCCCATCTGCACTATCCCTGGGATTTTATGAAAGTAAGTCTCACCCTTAACTCAAATTGAAAACCCTTATCATACACTAATATGCTACTGAGACACTGATTAGTGATAAACAGCCATTAATAAGACCTGATTGGATATTGAATTGTAGGTCTTGAAAAGAACATGGCATCATTTTTTTTCTGTCCCACAGTCCACCAGTGTCTTGTAAAGTTGTTTTTGTGGAATTGTGGTTGAATATAAGATAAATTATTTTTTGACAATGTTTTGTCTTTTTCCATTCAAGGTTTAGTTGTTCTCTCACGGATTTCACTTGTTTCTTCCTTATAGAACACAACATATGTGATTTCAAGCTCATAAAATGTTTTGTCACATTTAGCAATCATCTCCCCATGATCTGCTTGCTGCTCATTTCCTGTTGTTTTCCTGTTGTGTCCATTGTGTTGTTTTAATCTACTATAATATATTGCCGTTACACTGTTGTTGCCCAGAAACCCCTCTGAGCCTGCAGCAGCTGTCCCGGCTGACCCTCAGGAAGGTGTTGGGCAGGAGAGCCCTGCAGGTGGCAGCTCAACTGGACCTGCCAAATCGCCTCATCAGCTACCTCTGCTACATGCCTCCACCTACAACAGACATTTGCGACAGCTGACACTCGCAGGTCCTCCATGAATGTTCCCATCTCCTGACTAAGTTGTCAGTCATATGCAGGACTATGCAGGTCTCAAGTGTCATGGCAGTTGCCTACATCAGGTCTATCTTCTATGTTTTTTTCTGTGACAGGACATTGAGAGAATGAAAGTTACTTGCAAACATTTAAATTATAAGTGAGATGAAGCAACTGGGCATCCATTGAATCCATGAATCTGTTCAATTGTATTTAAACTCTGGATGCGGATGTATTGCTGTATCCTCAGATTTTTTATTTTTGATCTTTAAGAGGAGAGCATTATGTTTTGCTTATTCCAAAAGATTTTGTAGCATTCAAGGACAAATCTGTTGTACAACTGCATCTCTAGATTTAATCGTATGGAAACAACTGCACTTTTTCAGCTACTTAACAATGTCCCCACTAAACACTGTGAACAATGAAATATTCAAAACACACAAAACAATAACAGATGATCCTTTCCTCTGGTAAAATGGCAAAGTCACTGTATGTCAGTGCTTCCTGTATCCACAGTGTTTGTTAATCGCAACCTAAATTGTGTTGCGGAGCTATGGATGAAGTAAAAGATACATTTTGGCTGTTATAACACTGGCAAATGCAAATGGCAGTGTTACAACTGTTGAAGGACCAGCTTCAAAGTAACCAAAAAAATTGAAAGCCCAACACTGCTTACTTCAGCATTGTGCTGATTGGGCCAGTTTATCGATGAGCTGACGTTTCGGTCAGTCAGATTTTCATCAGACCTTTATCCGAGTAATGAAGGTCTGATGAAAATCTGACTGATCGAAACGCCAGTTCATCGATAAAGGTCTGACTGACTGAAATATCAGTCTGGCAAAATAACTGCACGTGCAGTATAATTTATCAATGTGTGCAGGCTCCCCACTACGCCAAGTGAGGGCCAGCCCATCCCATTTTGCCCACAGAAATGATGTGCCCTGTGATAATTGTTTTCGACAGACAGAATGACTTCAGCTCACATGGTTGATCCCATTGAGAAGATTTTGTTGATTTTCTGCAACCCAAAGCTATGGATGCAGTTGATTACTAAAATCGTGAAGAATTATTGTTTTTACGATGGAGTAAAACTTGCACATATATGATGGTACAATAAGTCTAGATTAACTCATGTAAATACATGTTATTGTATATACAGAATATGTCTATTATTTGGATATGGATTCATTTTATATGTAGATATTATGTCTGCACAGTATTTGAATATTGTACATAAAACACTGTGTTAATCAGTTTAACATGTAATAATGCACTAAATTTAAAATGTTCCATTTTTCCCCAATGTATCAGCTTCCATCTCTCTGAAGTACTGTCTTAAATTCAGCCTCTGTGGCAACACTTCTTATTTGTAAATATTAGCATGTCGATAATAACACTGCTTTTTGTTTTACAAAGGCAGTTATGGGAAACAAATGCTGTTGATATGACTGTTGGTTTTGTAAGATTCTGTCTGAAAGATATACATTGTGAAAGTTTTTTTGTTGTTGTTGGGTGCTTCAAGTGACATGTCAGGGTTTATCATACATTATCACTGTTTGCTGGACTTTTAAGTAAGCTTAATGTCATAAAATATATCTAGCACAAAAGAAAATCCATCACTATTAGCATAGCTGGATTCAGTTTATTTTGGGCTTGGCAGCTCAGAGTGGTGCAGTTCTACATGTGGTCATTCCTGTCCTCATTCTATCTCTATGGTCTGTCACTGTTCCGTTTTATAAATTCAATGTACAGTATATGACTATTTTAAATAAAACCACTGCTTCAGCAATATTCAAAATAACTATAGTTCGTAATTGTTTTTTGTGTTATACTGGTTATTTATACTGGTTAATAACTGGTTATTAAACACCAGTCGTATCAGCTGTGTGTCCTGATCCATCTGTCTTCTAAACATTTAACAAAGACTTACTTTTCCACACAAGTAACCCAAAGAATCTTTGAAGAGTTCCCTTGTAATACACCTACAAGACTGAATCTACATTTCTGCCGTTGATCACTGTGTTTCAAGTAGATGCATGCATGCATGCATTTGAGTAAGGCAGTCCAATAAATGATAACAGTGTGCCTTTCTTTTATCCTTTGATAATGTAATGAAATGTTTATTTTCTAATATCAAATTTCAAATATATTTTATTGTAATGAATCGGGAAGATCCTAAGTACAATATCATAGTGTGCAGTGAGTGAAAACAACTGTAACAGGCTGAAAGTATTCCTACAAGTCCAATTTTCAATAGAATTTCCCTTTTATTTGGCTTCACATTCATAATTCAGATTATAAAGATGATTTATGAAAATGTATTAAAGATGAAAATCAGCATGCATCCACCTAACCCATGCCATTTTGTTGACGGCAAATTTGTTACAATAATTGTTTTCAGTGTGCTTTGATTAGCAGTGGATCAAAGTGGCTGTACAATTATTGAAATTCAGTCCTTCGCCATACGAGCAGTGTGTACATACTCCAGGTAACTTCTGGGCTGGTGGTGCAATACTGTGTACACTAACAATGCATTTTTGGAACATGAATAGTAAACCAACTATAATTCCAGGCCTTGTCTTGCATAGCCTATGTCCCAGACAGAGCCTTCACAAATCTACAGGTTTTGTCACTACACAGCGGATTTTTAAGAGCATTGAAACCTTTGTTTTGGAGATCCTGTTCAGAAAACACAAGAGTACACCTAAGAGTACAATGTTGGATTGTATATGGATGCTGCTGCCATCCTGAGATTAATCAGGTTTATGCCCCAATACTCGTCTTTGTTTTCTGCGGGAAAGGAAAGGTGATTTGTTAAATATTCATACAGATAATCTACTCATGCACGTTGCTTAATGTATACAATATAACACAAACTGACAAAAACATATTTACAAAAAAGAGTTTTGCATAATTTCAAGAGGAAAAACACCCCCTCTATTTCAAAATAAGCAGAACTGGGTTACCCACTCAAATGTGTGCAAAAATAATTTATGTAGATAGCTCACTCAAGAATTTCAATTCAACCACATATCCTGCATGCCTTGCGATACATACTTGTTTGGCTTTGTCCACACATTGGATGTACAGCGAAGCGATATTGGAGCAGGCTAAGGTCTGGCCTTGGTTGTCCTTATAACACTTCATTATCTGTTGTTGCAGCTCAGAACAAGCAGGTTTAATCTGAACTCTCCTACAAGAGAAAAATGACCAGACACGTAAAAACTGTCATATGACGGTTGCTGACAATAGGTTACGTACTGTAGTGTTAATCATAAAAAAGCAGAGGACAAGTAATAGTTTTTATTTAAATCAACTGGAGCTTTATATATGTAATGTATTTGTGTTTAAGTCTATAGAGAACAAACTCACTTGAAGCGATTGTGTGCATCCTCTTTCCCCTTGCGGAAGTTCTCACTAGTAACCTTGTAAAATTGTGTACTCTAAAAAAAAGGGTAAGGCAACATAAGAACAAATGTTTACATAAATTCTGTTCTTTTGTATGGAATGGACTGTACCCTTTATTTACAGGTATTAAAAACAGCTGCACCACCTGCTCATTGTTAATTAACAACTCCTTTCATAACCATGTCCTTACATGTTTGAAAGCCATAACAACAACAACCTCACTTTCCATTGAAACAGAATGCTTGTGTAGAATATAAAGTCTTTGCAGTTGAAGCCAGTCTTCCTCATGGTACCATTATAATTTAGACTGTAATGACTTGCACAACAGGATATGGCTTACAACTGGCCTTATGGAAAATCATAAAAAAAAACAAACAAACAGAAAGCCTTGCCTTCTCTTCCAGCTTGTTAATCTGCTCCCTATAAAGGACATCTTGTTTCTTCAGGTCTTCATCTCTTTCCTCCAGCTTCTGAGCCTGAGGAAGATCATCAAAAAGACAGGGCATTATGGAATAGTAATAAATGATAGGGTTTAGCTCACCAATGCAGCTTGAATTGCTTTGTGTCGATAAACAATCAAGCCGTAGTGCAAGCTACTTTCTGTGTGTTTTGAAGGCACCGTTTTTTGAGGGAGTACACTGACATTATATAGTCATATTCTCTCTATGGGGCCGAGTTTGGCGGCAATACATGTAGCGGGAGCATCAAGGAGGGGACTCTGAAATGGGTGAGACCTCTCCAGCGAAGTGAAATTTAATATACCAATGCAACCAGTGTTAAATTCTGCCTACTTCGGCCTACTTTGTGCGTCTGACTTCGCCCTGGCCACAGTGTGCATGCACTGTCGGCAAAATACGCGGTCAAACTTGCTCCCTGAATCTGTAGCTAGCATGCAACATATTAAAAACATAAAAGCTGGTGTTAGTGGGAGGAGGCAAGGGAATTGGCATAGATTTTTAATTAGTCCGTAGCGGTAATGAAGAAAGGCTTGGTAGTGCATCAACCTCAGGTTATAATTCAGTTCTAATTAATGTAATGCTTCTGTAAAAAATGTTCAATTCAATTCAATTTCAATTTGAATAATTTTAAGAGAACACACACACACTCACAACAGAAGGCATCTTGCATATGAATTGGTTGCATAAAGACTAGGTCATCCTCATCTTACAATCAAGCAGCTCACCACAATTCCATGGTCAAAATGGTCACCTGCACACATCTAGGTTTTTTTGCCATCTGTTTGTTTGTTGGCTTTCAAATGATGTCATCATAAAACATGCTTTGGTCAGTATCAAGAACAACACACTGTATGGCAACACATTATCACAGAGAACACTCAGAAGACGAAAGACCATGCTGAAAAATATTTTCTTTTCTTTCTCTTACCTTCCGCTCCAACCACTGAGGCACAAAGAAAGGGAAAGAGGTAGTGAAATAAAGAGCCAAAATGGGGTATTCAAATGATCATGAGTATCAGTTCAAGATATTGTAGCACTACACAAGTGTTCAATAAGTAACTAAGTAACTTACTCCCCTAATCATACACCTAACCTAACATCTTGCTAAGACATCATTTCAGTGCAAGACACAATTTACATATTTAAACACAACAGTCTATGGAGTTCGCCACTCCAACACTGGAGGGCAACGCTAACACAGAGGACTCTTAACTGAAAAATGCCAGCATAGGGGCAACAGTGTCCATTTGACACAGAACCATAAGCCAGCTTTTCAATGTTAACGTCTGTAATGCCAGTATACAGCCTGTTTGTATTCTGATTTAAGCTAAAAAAATGTGTTGTTTTCTGATGCGTCCAGACAGAGCCACCTTTGCCCGCTGTTTGTGCCAGTGTTCATCTGCAATGATCAAACCTGTGCCATCTTGACATTGGTCCTAAGTTATTGCTAAGTGAATAAATCATATCTGCCAAAGGTTCATCTAAGTGACTTGTGTGATCACAACAATAGTAATACGTCATGTTAAAGTGCCTCTGACTTGTAAAGGACATTGGAGAAGGTGCTGTCACTGGTTTATTGGATGTTACAGTATGCCCAGTCAAGTGCAACCCCTTTGAACCATGTGCCTGACATCTGATCAGTTATTCTGCCATCAAACTACATCTGAACTTGGACACACCTCAAATGCACTTGAACAATATGCTTCAGACCACATATTTTAAGTATCTGGGAAAAAAAGGTCCAAGAGGAATAAAAGAGTGTCAAGTGCAATCCAATATATGTGGTCGGAGGAACAAGATGATGCCTTACGTAATACTGGGCAATAAGACGCTCATCCTCAGTGTTCATGCGCTCCCTCATGATGGTCTCTGTCAAGGACTTCTGGTGGGCCGCCCTCTCGTCATCCAACACCTTCTTTACCTGCTCCTGTATCTGGGCCTGAGCACCCACCTGAGCGAGGGCCCTGGCTCGGAGTTTCTCCTCTTCTAATCTACACACACAGAGACCAGGATGAAGATCTACAGAGTTTAAACAGCATTAGCAGAAACTAGCTTACACAATCTAGTCAGAAACCTTTCAGACAGTAGGAACGATTATCCAAATGGTATCCACTGAGAGGTCTAGTGAGAACCCTAAAAAAAAAGGATTCTCCTCACTGTTTCTGAATCCTTAACTGTGCTTGGCTCATCTCCTGCTCCAGCAGTCTCTGTAGTTCTCCTTTGATTTGTGTTCTCAATTCATCTTCATTGACTTCACATGAAAAAGAACATAAGTTTTTCAGTTATGCAGTGATAATTGCAACATAAAACAGTGTTTGCTTGTACTTACTTGTTTTTATTTGTTTTTTCTTTTAGCTTTTATTGGTAGTAGAGCAGATCGGCGAAGTAATAGTGCATTTTATGACTAAATCATTAAACCTCCACCATATAATCTACACATCCCAAGGTTTCATTTCAGATAATGGAAGTGTTTTTTATCTGACCTCTAGTGACCCTGAGAGGTCACTGACTTCAGCACTGCATTTTTTAGTAAGTGAGAGGAGGATGAGAGCAAGACTTGGGACTTCATTTTAGTTTCAAGAGAGCAGAATTGGCTGTTATATTCCTACTGTGTTGAAAGTAGGCTAACTAAAAAGTCGGAGTGAAAAATAAATACATTTGGTCTTCATAACATTTTTAAAACAAAAAAGTGAGATTGCCTAAAACCTTTGCAAAGTAGGGGAAAATGGGGTAAACTGAGCGAGTGGGTAAACCATACATAATTTCTCTTATGGCCTAGCCTGGGTGAGAAGTGGTAGGCGCTAGCCAGGCTACTTATGACCCTGAATTTAGTCTGCATATTCAATTCACCCCTCAAAGGAGTTAATATTTTTCATCAAGAGGTCAAATCTAAAGTGCCTCCATATTTGATAATACCTTTCATATATGAGCGAATCTGCCCAAATGTAACTGTACTGTACATTTCAGTGTTATGTCTATGATATTTAGAACTAAATTTGAATACAATTGTATTATATTTATCACTGTTATTCCATATAATTTCCATTTCATGTTTACACCATCCAGTTGCACATTTCCATTCAACAACAACTTGTTCATTCAACAATGAACAACCCAGTTCATTGAGTGAAAGTTGAGTGAAGTTGAGTTTATGTCACGCTCATGCACAGTAAGACTCACCCACAGGTGTTTTAGGAGGAGGTAGCTGAGGAGGAGGGCTCATGGTATCAAGGAGGGAGGGGATGGGATGGGTGTCCACAGGCCTCTGAGGTGGGGGAGGTGGGCTATCTGATCCTGCAAGCAAGGCCAATAGTCCACTGGTAGGAGGAGTGGGAGCTGAAGTGTTTGGAAGCACATCTGCATGGTCTTCCAGGGCAAGCAACGGGACTGGGGGGAGCACTACAGAGGGTGAGGGCATAGCAATTGCTTCAGTTTCTTCTGAAAAAAGTAGAGGTGTGGAACTCGAATCAGCAGAAGGCACTGGTAAAGAAATTGCCTCAGCAGCTGTGCCTGTAGGTTCAGTCGGTGTAGACACGGCTACAGGTTCAACATGGCACGCGGGTGTGACTATAGGTTCAACTGGGTGGGATACAGGTATAACAGAGTCTTCAGAATGTGCAGGTGCAGAAATGGCCTCAGCCGGAAGTGTGGGTATATCTGTTGGTTCCACAAGGTGGACTTTTATATCTTGGGGCTGAACTGTAGGTACAGGTTCAGCGACAGGCCCAGCAGGAGCAAGAGTGGGTTCAGCTACAGGCTCAATAGTGGGAAGTGTGGGTACAACTAAAAGTTCATCAGATGAAGGTTGTGGTATGACTATAGGCTCTTTGGGTGTCCGTGTAACCGGAGTCTCAGCTTCAGCGGAGGGAGAGGGCCCGTTCAAAAGGTCAACAGGAGGTGTAGGTAAAAGTTCAGGTTCCACAACTACAGGTACAACTGTAGGTTCAACTGAAGGCATTTGAATGACTTCAGGCTCAGGTGTAGGTAGAAATTCAGCAACACGCTCAACCAAAGGAGAGGAAACATCAACAGGAGGTGTAGGTAAAGGTTCAGGTTCCACAACTACAGGTACAACTGGTTCCACAACTACAGTTACAACTGTAGGTTCAACTGAAGGCATTTGAATGACTTCAGGCTCAGGTGTAGGTAGAAATTCAGTAACACGCTCAACCAAAGGAGAGGAAACATCAACAGGAGGTGTAGGTAAAGGTTCCGATGCCACGGCAACAGGTACAACTGTAGGCTCAACAGAAGGCATTTGTATGACTTTAGGCTCAGGTGTAGGTAGAGATTCACTAACATATTCAATTGAAGGAGAGGGAACATTCAAAGGTTCAACAGGAGGTGTAGGTGAAGGTTCAGATGCCACAGTTACAGGCTCAACTGTAGGTACAACAGAAGGCACTTGTATGACTTTAGGCTCAGGTGTAGGTAGAGATTCAGCCACACGCTCAACTGAAGGAGGAGAGATGGGTGTTACAACCACGGAAGGCGTTGTTGGCACATCAACAGGTGGAGAGGGTGGTAAGGCCACAGGTTCGGTAGAAACAGGTGTTGTCTGAACAGGGGAGGGAATGGCTTCAGTTACAGGTATGGGTGGAGAGCTGACAACTGATTCTGGAAGTGAAGATGGTGAGGCTACAACTTCTGTTACTGATGGTGTGGACTCTACTTTGCCTTCTGCAGGAGTTGTGAGAGGAACTGAGAGCTGCTCTTTAGGTGGTATTGGGGGCTGTGTTTTTACTTCCTCTGAGGAATGTTGGAGGGGAGGACTTGGCAGTGTTTCAATGATTTCCACTGGCTCGATAAGTGGAGGAGGCAATAGTGTGCTCACAAAGTGAGGAGACGGAGGCAACACTGGGACCAGTCGTTCAACAGTGGGTATGGGTGTGAGTCTGGGTTGGGGAGCAGCAGGCACAGCATGGGGTGAGGAGGCAGCTTTTTGACCTGGACATGGACAGGCCTTACTTGGTGACTCCCTCATTCGGTCAATGACTTTATCAGAGAGCTATCATCAAACAATGAAGAAACACAGAGCCTGTCAGTTAAACCAAAACTTATATTTCATTTCAGAATTTGATTTAAGGATAACATGCAAATAACCTCAGATACCAAACATCCAGGGAATATTAAAGCAGGGTCTCTGCAGGGTTTTTCTGCATGACAACATAATGATTTTTGATCAATGATGTTATTGGTGAGGCAATAGAAAACCTATTAACTCACATAGGCTGAAATTTAACAGTGTTCAATCAGATGCAAGGTTTAATATGAAATTAAAGTATCTACTTTATTTGAAAACACATAGCCTACTTATGTTTTGTCATTTCAGAGGTTGCATTTTATTGGCCAGTTGTTTGGAAACAGTTTTGAAATAAGCAACACTATTCAAGTTCATCAATTTAGAATAAAATACGTTCCCAATTCTCTCTAGATACACATGGGATGATTCGCATAATTTCAGTGTCAAACACGTAAGAGTAAGACTATGACAACATATTGATGTCGCCACACATAAATGTTGGCAAGGCTATAACGCGCGCGGTGACATATTTCATCATCGTTACTTTCCAAATGTTTAGTTACTGATAAATAATTAGGCTATGCAAGACTGTCTCTATGTGGACCTACACTTAGTGTCTCAGTCAGTATTAGCCATAAAGTACAGAGCTATGTTTGTTATACAATTAAACTTTCAGCCTCCTCCTACTCGTGCACTCACCCGAATGCCCTTCACAAACGAAACGCCTCCATGATCGTCTGACTCAAAAGAGACATGACTACTATTATTATTCCCCATACTTGTTAAAAAAAGACACTTGTCTATAATAAAAATGTGTTGTGGATTTTTTCAAGTAGGCTACAGCGTGTATTCTTCCCACAACGCAGGGATTCAGGGAGGTTAAGCTATCCCGTCCTTCCCACTTTTGAGAAGCATACGTAGAATAGTCGCTTCCATTGGATGACTTAGAGGGCCTTGTGCATCGTTTCCTTTCATTGGTCATTATAGACGGTATAGCGTATAGCCTATACATACTGTAGCCTATGCATGGCAGGTAACCAGTTAGATGCGCTCGTCTCTTACTCAATTCCTTAAAGGGCTAGCTTCGTTTTTTTAAAAAAACGTAGGCTACTGAACAATGACCACTGACGTTATTATTATTATTTTATATATAGGCTATAGTAGCCTATAAAACAACAATAGGCCTACTATACAGTCTCTTCTAACACTTTTTTTTTTTTTTTTTTTAAATGTCCAGGTCTTTGTAGCCTACGCCGTGATATTTTATCAACACTGTGATAGCCAGTCCATATTGACTTCTAAATGACTTACACATCCTATTCATAGGCCTATGCCCATAGGATGAAAGAAGAATGAATCTGTATCTCATTATCAGACTGGCATTACAACTAACCTTTGAGAAGGTCTGCATGCTAAGGCTACCTTTAATGCTCTCTGTGGCAGGACATGATTCACTTTCAGGTTTGATAGAACACAAAATGTACAAAGAAAGTTAAGGCTATTTGACATTTATACTAACTGACCGATTTCCTTTTTATTTGTTTTCTTGATGTATTTTACCCATGTTGAGGAAAGAAAAACAAATTGCCTGTCAATCAAACTGCCTCAGCTGCTTCCAGAAAAACGGAATTGGGGACGAACTAAAGTCAGCCAAAAGGCCTGTGCCTATGATGTTACTATTTCAGCTTCCCTCTCTGCAGCCAATGCCATAATACTAAAATATCCCAAAAGGTTAGCCACTGGAGGAATATGAACAGTACAAAATAAATTAACAAACAGCAGTGAAGAGGCTGATGGCTGATGATTTTTTAAAAAACATTATTTAACTTATTTTACTTTAATGTTTATTTATTCAAATCTTTTTTTGAATTGAAAGTTTGTGTTTGTTCACATGCACAGGATGGTGTGGTGACAGTCAATTTCCTTTGGGATTAGTAAAGTATTTGTTATTCTTAGTCTTATTTCAATCAGGAGCCAAAGAATTCTGTCCAAAGTTTGTGTGTCAATTTGTAGTACTGATGTTTTCAGCATCCCATGTTCCCAAATAAACATAGATGAATCACAATTTTATCATTTAAAAAGTCTATTTCAGGGGGGAAAAGTAAATCGTCCAGATCCTAGTGTAACTATTGATATTGTGACACAAGAAATGGCACAAATATAGTTCTTTCCCATCTAAAGATGATGAAAATCCAGATACAAGTCAGACGTTGAACTATTCTGTCTTTCTTTTGGCTTGAAAAATTATGATTGCATATGCATAAAACAACATTTTTAGAATGGCTAATAAACAGGTGTACAAAGACTGCTGGACATAGATACAATAAAAACCTACATTTCAATATTAGTCTTCGCTGCATCTGTACATTTAGTCTTATCTAAGTACTGGAGTGCTAGATAATGACTTAACGCAAACAATATCTTACAACCAAATTGTAAAAATCACATAGCATGAACAACTATCTCATCAAACCCAACAATAGGGAGTTGCTTACATGGTTACCAGTGTCATACATGAAAACTATGTTCCACAAATCTGTATTTTCACATATATTACAGTAATGTTGCACCTCCTAGTTTGGTGTCTGACTTAAGCTTAAACCGTCTTTTTAAGACATTGTATTAAACATATAGATAAGGAGACATGAATGCTACTTTAAACTAAAAACATAAGAACAGTCCCAGAGTTTGAGATATTCATCACCATTCAGCAGCACAGAAGTTGAACTTCTTAGAAATGGCATAGCTATCTAATTAACATCTTTCCTTTCTCATCTAAGACAGATGTTTACATAATCATGCCACCAATGTACGCCATCAGCAAATTTGTGTTCTTAAATTCATTTTCCCTCTGTCACATTTCCATTACAGTACCGTTAGACAATGAAAGTATGAATATATGTTTGTAAAGTACTGTCATCAAATTAAAATTATGGAAAGCAGGCTCTACCCTTAAACCACAATCAAAGATTTCCATAACAGATAAATATAACTGGACATGGCACAGAAAAGCGTTTTTTTTTAGTTTTTTTTTTTGCCCGAAAACAGTAAATCATTAACATCCATCCAGACAGATGATCCAGGGGTGGAGTCACAAAACTATTTTAGTGGAGGGGTACCCATCTTTCAATTAGTCTGCTTTCTTTGGTGGTTTCTGGCTTCTGAGAGCAGTCCAGACATTGGTCAGTACTTCTGTGTAGAGGAGGGTACCCAGGAACACCACCCCTGTGCCCACCCAGTGCCAGACAGTGAAGGGGTTCCGGAAGTACAAGATTGAGATGATGAGACTGACGAACTTCCGCAGTGTTACAACCAGTGTGACTGTGAGTGAGGCACACTCCGTGGTCAGGATGAACACTCCCCGTATGCACACATATCTGATTCAGCAGGTTAAAGGCTTACTCACAGTTTACCAAAGAGGAGAGTCTACAAATCTACAAATCAAGCACTTAGGTACTACGGACCACATTTGAGCTTTAGTGCAATGGCTAATTCTGTAGCTCTAAGCATTCTCTATTATCCGAGTGGGCCTTACAAATGTAACTTTTATAATATTTTGATATGATTTGTGCAATATTTCAGTAAAATGTTTGAAGGATACTGAGTTATGACATTCATCAGCAGATACAGCCACATCACTGGAACAGCTTGTCCAATCAAGGGGACCTCCACGGGAGCTGAAAGAGAATGTTTCAAATGTTTTCCATCAAAAATAATAATTTTAAAAGGAGGAAAGCCAAATATATATTCAATTAAATCATTCAACTAAATTAAGGGGAACTAATAGATCTGTATTTTGTGATAATCTTAAACAACACACCACTTTGATTGAAGAGTAAAGAATGGTTGTAGATGTCTGTAGACAAGAGCAAGAATCCTGGTAATGGAAGGCAATGCTGAAAGACAACAATGTACAGTACCAGCATATAAATGTGAGACCTGTGACCTGACCATGGATAGACATCTGCCAAGACTTTACTCAAACATTACACATTAAACAAAGCACTGAATGTGTCAATGGACTTTACTTTAACTTTGTAAGCGTTACTGAAGATAAAACACAGTGACATGGTAAGAATGCATGTATAAATACAGCACTCACATTATAGAAAAGGGCCTCTTTGGAGTGCTTCCCATACTGCTTATACAGTGTCTCCTGGAAAATTCCCATCCGAGCAGACATGAGCAGGGCAAAGGTCAACATAGCAATGCCTGAAGATGGAATTAATAACACATTACTCTTTTTAGACTTACACTTATTTGTGCCTTCCGGTAAAGTGATTTTGCACAGGTTACATTGATGACTAAACCTCATCCAAAAAGCTCCTTCACACTGGACTTTTTTTCCCAGAAGTCTTTTCTGAAACCCAAAACAGGTTAGCCAGTGGTATGCCATTTGCCATAGAGGCCCCCATCTTACAGCCGGTGCAACGTGGGGCCAAGCGTGATGCAAGTCTTGCACCTAACTTACACCCAAGGTAGTGATTTATTTTCTGCATGCGCTCCAGTTCTATTGACAATTGCGCCCACAGGCGTATCAATTACAAAAATAGGTGTGATCAGGCACATGATCCAAAAATCACTATCTTAAACCCACTAAAAAATCATTATGCAACTGACAAGAAAAATCTGGTCTAAAGCAAAAAGCTATTTTGGAGGCACACTGTCAGGAAATGTGAGCAGCCCCCAGCAGTGAGTCCCAGGCAATGACTCGTCCATAGGATGAATATCTTTAAGATTTTTATACAGTCATTGGAACATTATTGAGGTGTTGCTTTTTTTCAGGCTATGTTTTCGATAGTAACCCCTTGTCAGTCAGTCAATAGTGTAAAACTGATTTGTCATAGCCTATGAGACCACGGGGAACTTAGTTTCAGTTTAGATGAGTTAAAATAATAGGCGAGTGCAGCTGTATGAAGACAATGCTCGGCTAGGCACACAAACGTTTTAGTAAAGCAAGGTTTAGTGTAATTCTGGTGTTGCATCCACAGTCTGGCGTGCAAGCAGATTCCTTCAGATGGCTGCCTGCTAAAATACCAAAGTATGTGATTTACCAACGCATTTGATGTTGCACTCGTTGCTCTTAAAGCAATTAAGAGTTTTTTGTACCTTAAAATAATGTTTCCAAATCATTTCAGTGGTTTATCAACTCGTAACAGGGTGAACGACACTTCATTCGCTTCACGACCCTCAATCGGCTATAACCGCACTATGTAAGTTTACCAGATTGGGGAGCGGATCTGTAGTTCGATGGAATGAGACATAGGAAACTACAAATCTGACTTGCTTCGATGTCGCAATATCATACTTTCATAAAATCATGCAACATACCATACCTTGTCTGTGGACATTGTTATATGCAAAGCTGGTGCTGGATAAACAAATAGTGTGCGGGCGACAGAGGAAAAGTGCTTTGGTGTTGCTTTAAGGGAATGACAAAAGTCACTCTCATTGGTTTAATGATTGCCCAAAACACACCCACGACTGATTAAGAAACATAAGAACAACCCTTTTGAACAATGCGTCTGACATCTGGCAAACTTATTACACAAAGATAGCGATTTTGGACTGGCCACACCCTAAATGTATTAAACTCGTCTGCTTCAGACCGTGCATTTCAGATTGCTAAAAGGGGCCCAGAATTCTTTAATACCAGAATGAAAAATCTGATTACATAACTAATTACAAGTAAGGCAGTGGCTGGGGGGTGGTCAGAATTAGTGTGACACAGCAAAGTAAAATAACCCAGCATTGATCACCATACAGAAGTTTCATTAACCTACCCAAAAGCCACCACATGAAGGCATAAACACTTTCGTCTTCTGTGCCCTTCTCTACGTTCTGAAAAAAAAGGGGTTTTCGGTCACTAATGGAAAATGAAATTATTCCCAATCAGTCCACTATTGCCAAGAAAGATGTAAGGAGCTCACCACTTGTTTAGCAGACATGATGGTACAGATGCAGATTCCAACTGATACCAGAATAATTGAAACATATTTACTTGCTGTGTATCTACATGAGATAAAGTAAGAGTTAAAAGGCAGATTTGTGTGGTTACAGCTACAAAAAAGCATAAATGGCTTATAAACTTACCTTTTTTTCAGAATTATGATACCAAGAATCATGTTGGCTATCAAAGAGCCCTGATAAAATAAACATTATAGGATTTACTGTAACATGAAATGCTGTGAAAAGCACACAACTTAATCAACCTGATAAAAGCAAATACTCACAGATCTGAAAATCATGTGAAGGGGCATGGCAATGTTGAAGTTGAGAGCGTAATTATTAATGACGCTGACAGTGAAGAACATGGTCACCATGATGACATAATTACTAGGGCGAGAAACAGAAAATCATAATTGGTGTGAGTGAGAGAGAGTGTGTGCGTACGTGTGTGCGTGTGTGTCTTTCTCTGTGTGAGCTCTCTCTCTCTCTCTCTCTCTCTCTCTCTCTGTAGGAGTGTAGTGTTAAAATAAGAGGGGTGGGTAAACTATGAATCCTGTGATTACAGTGGACTGCACCATGCATGGTTATTGTTCAATGTTTATAATAATATAAACCTACCAGTGGTATTAAGTAGTTCCTATGTTGATGAGTGTGTAGCCTACATGTTGTGAATGTGGATAATACAGTGTGGTTTTTGTGGTGAATAAACTATTTAAGAGTAGAATCAGCTCTTCTCCTCAGCCCTGTGTGTGTGTGTGTGTGTGTGTGTGTGTGTGTGTGTGTGTGTGTGTGTGTGTGTGTGTGTGTGTGTGTGTGTGCACTGATTCAGCAGCAGATAATGAAAACCAACGACCAACCTCATAGGGATAGCAGGTTTCTTTCTCCCAAAATTCGTTTCAAATATGAACCCTTCGAGGGCAATGAATGCAAACTGAGCGAAGGTGACAATGTTTCCACATCCTGGGAAATCCCTGTATAAATTGTTCACACATTATTTCCACATTAGGTTAGAATACCACCATAAAGACACAAAAGAGGACAGCTATCCCTTCACCAAACAATATTTTCCCAAAGCAGAAGCCTAGCCTTCATGTTGTACACTTACACAAGATGTTCGTTTTAAGGCAATGTTATCTTTAGCCTGGTCAGAACAGCTATGCCTAGAACTTGAGTCGCAAAGTTGCAAACCACTCACCTTACTAAAAGTTCCAAAAATACCACGTTACTGCAACACCCAACGAAAACCAAAATGACTGCGACGGCTGGATTCATCTTTATCATTTACGCATAACCATATAGTATATTATTAAACTAACGAGGCACCGAGTTCAACGACAATTGTTCACAGACTGGGTTGTTTGACAGAGTAGGGACCGATTTCTTCAATGAAATGTGTATGCACCAAGGGGGCAGGCATATTCCCGGAAGTAGAAACACGAAATGAGCTGGTGATCAACACTCTGCTAACTCCCTTGGACGGCCATAGACTTTCAGATTTTTGCGATCCCATAACTTCATGTAACATGTGCCCTTTGTCTCCCTTATAGCTTCTGTGTATTCTATATAGGGTATCGAAGTCAAAATTAATTCACTGTTTCCCCGTATATTACGTTGGTTTCCCGTAAAGAAGTATTTTAGCATGTCGGTTGTAGGGAAGCTAACGTTCGACGTCACATTTCCCGTAATGTCTGGATCAGAAGCTCAGTGTTGGCTGTTAGAGCTATGTGTTAGAGCTCAGTCCAGCCTGCACGAAAACCATGACGGAAAGTCATTCACAAGATCAGTGAAAAAGCGTATAGCCCACGGTAGCCTACTGTTTGATAGGGTAAAGCATTACCTATAGGCAAGACAACATAATATTAATATTAAAAACGAACGTTGGAAAAGAAGACTCAAACTTTTTTCTCCTCCATTAATGTTTTGAAGATGATCATGTGTGGTAGTTTTCAACATGAACACGACATGATATCTTCTACTCTGCTTGATATAATGAATGTTCAACGTAATAAATACATACATAAATAAATGTTTAACTTTAATGACTGATCACTGTTTATTTATTACTAGAGCTTAGTAAATAGTAATAAGTGATAACAAATTCAGTAGTGTGTTGCCTCCACTGCGGAAATACTGCACTTACCTTTAACCTCTTAATGCAGATGGAGATTCTTGCCAAATTTTGAACGATTTGTTTTTATACAATAACAGTCATTATGCCAAGTTCCACGGGCAGCACAATGATCACTCAGGGCTTAAATTAAAGACACATGACATGGGCCAAGATATAGATTTACCTTCAGGATTTTATTTACTTCATGAAGTTTCTTTTTCACATTTTTCACAACATCATATACAAAAAATAAAAGTTGCCTATTGTTTTTGAGGTTTACTGTCGTAGAGTTTACAGTAGGCCTATGTGCAGGTCATGCATTTCCTGATTCATCATGGTCTTGGGAGGTACTGCACAACGTTTGGAGCAGACATATAGATGTATGTACTGTAGGTGCAACACAGCAATTCCTAATAGGTGCATTTAGGCATTCTCAAGTGTCCAAAACCTCTCAAAACTCCAAAAAACAAAAATGTGTCTGTCACTATTTATCTGTGTGTGTTGCTTTGATATTGTGTCACAGTACAGACACCCAGATAGCAATAGGTCAGTGGCCCACTGGCGGCCCACCAGCGGCAGAGTTGGCGGTCCAACGGCGGTACCCACCAGTGGCCCGCTGGAGTTTTGCTCATCGGTTCTCTAGCGGTCCACCGGCGGCTCAGAAGCGGCTCCGGATAAAGGGCCACCCTTTTGCCGCTTACTACCCACCAGCTTCTAATTGGCCTTATTTATGGCCTTAATAATTAAAAGTATGTACTAAAATATAGCAATAATACATTATAACACTTTCCATTTGCCCTCAATCAGAACAATTTACAATTATTTACAGGGCTTACCAAAGTTACCAAATTTACTAAGGTGAAGACAGTGCCTGCTGATGAGAAACCTATAAATGTATTCTGTAATTTAATAATCCAATATAAAAACATTTATCCTCAGCAACTATCACACAGACTCACCACACATAGTATTAGGTTCAATACATTTTGTTTATTTATTTCTTTTACATGCTCATTTACATGCTTTATTTCTTCTACATGCTTAAACAATTTATTGAAATTATTTTTAATAATGATATTAATATGCAACACACTCTTCAGGTGTAAGGACTTAAAAGCCACCTTTCCTGCTGCACCAGTCTAATTAATTTGGAGCGCCAGGGACCTCCTCAAAGCCCAGCCCAGCATCCTCTTAACAGCATCTCGGTGGTTTTCCCTCCCAAGTATGTTCACCTGAAATACAAAGACCAAAATTACAATGGCATAACTTCCAGTCAAACATCTTAGCTGTTTTCAGCTTAAGCTGTTTTGCTATTTCATGCACAACCATCAAATACAGAGGGTATATATGATGACAAAAAGTGACAACATGTCATGTATCAAGCACACAACGCTCCACTTGGGAATGAGATTCAAGTTTAACAACACTCAAGGAGTTGAATAACGTGGCTCTCAATATATGATGTCTTTTCCCCAAAAATGTAGTGGGGAAGGGAAAAGAGATGTGAAATGCGACAGTTGTAGTATTTTTGAATCAGTGAGTAAGTCCACATTAAAGCAAGGCAGAGCCACATTCATTACGAGAGCCAGGCTAGGACTTTTATGCCTACAATAATCACATGGCAAAACACTTAAAAAACAGACATACCAGTTGATTTTTCAGGTCCGCATCGGATGCAAGCCGCCTCTCCAACTCGTCCAGGTCCTCAACATTACTCAATGGCCTGTTGTTGTCCTCCACGAGGCCAAGATCCGCCACACCACCACCACCTAGCTTCTGCAGCATAGATGTGTTCACAGCCACCTGCTGCTTTACCCCAGCTCCTCCTCAATTGTTCGGAAGTGCTGCAGAACAAGTCTGTAAAAATCTATGAATCAAAAGGAATAGATTGGAATTGGCATGACACAAAAAATAAAGATGCAAAGAAGTTGTGACAGACATTCATGGCTTGTTTCTCCCTTGATATTGGTGCCAGATTAATGAAAATGCAGTTCTACCTTGCTGGGGTGTTATTGGCAGCGTTGTGAGCGAATTTGACGGAGGTGTAGGTCTGACTGGTAAACTCTGTTGAACAGATTAGAAATGAAAAGGCGTATTTAGTGAGATGATTACTGCAATGGCAGGGTTCATACAAAAAAATTGAGCTGAATTTACTACCTTTTCACTACCATCAACATGTTTTCTACTACAAAAGCAAAAGGTGAAGAGTAATTTAATGCAATACCTTTCCAAAACACAATAACACATTTAAGAACAGGATTTAACAATGAACCAAGCTACTGGCATTTGAACAGGGGTGTGTAGGCTGTCAATAGGCACTGTATTATGTATTTACCGGCATGGCTGGAGTTGATGAAGCTTGCTGGGTGGTGGTGCTGGCAAAGGTGTAGTGGTCTGACTGGTAAACTCTGTTGAACAGATTGGATATGAAAAGACGTGTTTAGTGAGATGATTACTGCAATGGTATGACACCTGGCACATGCTAACTAGCGCCTAAAGTACAAACACGTCTAAAGGATATTTCCACTTAATTTTCAGACAAACCAAGCAAGGGACCACATTTACAGACTCTACAAATACTAACCATGATATCCATGTTTTATTTAAATGACTTGAAAGAGATCGTCAGGTATAAATGCACCATACAGTAGTGGTCAGTTCATTCATTCAGATGCTGTTACATGCTAACTAGCGCCTAAAGTACAAACACTTCTAAAGGATATTTCTACTTAATTCTCAGACAAACTAGGCTAGGGACCACATGTACAGACCCTATAAATACTAACCATGATGTCCGTTTTTTATTCAAATGTCTTGAAAGAGATCGTCAGGTATAAATGCACCATGCTAGTGTGGCCAGTTCATTCATTCACATGCTGTTACATGCTAACTGGCGCCTAGAGTACAAACACTACTAAAGGATATAACACTTCTAATAATTTACAATCTACTGATAAATACTGATAAATACTGACGGTCGACATTACGATTGACGTTAGTGAAACTATAATGAACAGTAAAAAGTTAGCCTGTCTGCCTCTAACGGTTTTCTTTTGCTATCCACTTCAGACTTTAGCCATAGCTAGACTTTAGCGAGTCTAACGCTTTATTAATCTATTCGATGTAGGTTTTTAAAAACGTGATCATCGACTTAACAGTACAGAAATACCATTTTGCAAGAAATGAGTGATTCAGAAAAACACTAAAAATATGTTTAAAAAAGAATCAGATTGTACTTACAAGATCCAAGAAATCGTAGTCAGTCGAGGTCGAATGGCAAAATATCTGTATGAACATCTATCAGACGAGTTACAGCAATGTTCAGGGCGGCCAACGTCACAAAATGAGTTTGAGTCTGCGCAGTACGATGAACAGGAAACGATTTTTTGTTTCAGCCCCCTCTCATTGAGAACGACGGAGTCTGTTTGTCCATTTCTTTTAGGTCTATGGTATGCACCGCCGATGCTGCCTCCTCCTTCCGGGTCTGTACTCCGGCATTATGGGAATAGTAGTTCATTTCTGTTGTTTCTCCTAATAGTCTACGGTGATGTTTGGGGACATGAAACACATTTCCCAAGTCGACTGACCAAGATATCAGAGGGTATGTTCCATGTAAACTAAAATAACTAGAATAAATAGAATAACTAGAATAACTAGTTTCCACAAAACAAGTGTTTTAGCGAATGGTGTAGGGGAACCGGCCAAGTCATGTAGTAAGACATATAGCTACAAAGAAATGTTAGAAAACGCAGTTAATGTTATTTTAGGCGCTGACATAAATTATGATAGTAGGATTTACCATCCTGAGCTGCCATACGACTGCGCACTCTGGAGAAGCCTGAACGCACAGATTTTCACATCCACGCAGGCGCTAAGAATTTCGCTGGTTGCTACTACTAGCCAGAAGACGTGGCGGTAATAGTTGCAAAGCACAAGCAATCATAACGTTTGTTGAGAGGACCAGTTCAATCGGAAAAATGATTTCGCTGACGGATTCTCAGAGTAAGATAAACTTCTATTTGAGGTCATATTATTGCTACCAGTGTGGGGTTCCGGCATTCCCAAGATTAAATGTTTGGCATCAGTGGGTAATCAGGAAAAGTAGCATATAGCTAGCTAGCTGAATGAAAGAAAGGCCTAAATAGGCTAACATACTGTTTACAGTGAGTGACACTCATAGTTAAGAATGATTATTGCCCCGTTTGTTTGTTAAAAGCTCACGATTCCCGATGACAAAACTCTTGAAGTGTTGCCTCTAGTTATGAGTGGAACACTTAAAATATACAGTACATCTCCCTGCGGCATGCTCCTGCTTAATAGCGTTAGCGTTGTTAGCAAAGCTTCTTCCAAACTTTTCATTCAAGTCATGCCATATCTAAGCTTTTTCTTCTGTCGCCTCAGAAATTGGAATGGGCCTAACAGGATTCGGCGTGTTTTTCCTCTTCTTTGGAATGATCCTGTTCTTCGATAAAGCCCTCCTTGCCATAGGAAATGTAAGTGTAACCCTAACGTTGAGTCTTTAAAATGATACAGTACTTATTTCAAGCTATCGATACATTGAAACTTTCATGTCATTTGCAAGCCTGAGATAGGAGATGACCTGTTTTTGACTCTGTGTGTGTGTGTGTGTGTCTGTGTCTGTGTCTGTAGATATTATTTGTCACAGGTTTATCATTTGTCATCGGCCTGGAGCGCACCTTCAGATTCTTCTTCCAAAGGCATAAAGCAAAAGCCACCAGTTTCTTCCTAGGGGGTGTGTTTGTTGTATTGATCGGTTGGCCTATTGTTGGTGTGGTTTTCGAGACCTATGGCTTCTTTCTGTTATTCAGGTACGTTTTGGATGCCTATGCTCCCAAGCTACTGAACATGGGGTATTTTGAATGATTTGAAGCTGCCCAGTGAAACTACACAATCTTTCTACATTACTGAAGCATTACTGCATTTAGATTGGGGGTTTATTAGATTATGTAATTATTTAATAGATTGGATTATCATTTGGCCATTCTATTATCTAAAAAACGGTGGGTCTTTGTTGCATGTGACCAAAAGTCTAAAAGTTCTCATTGGTCACACATGTGCGCCTTAATGTTGCCAGTCTGTGTGCATACATATGTATGAAGGATTATTTTTTCACCAGTCATATTCTATAATAATTATTGAGGCAAAGCACGCTTTTCTGTCTCTTCGGGTGGCTCCACAAACCAGAGGTGTAGAGGTCCGGCTTCAGAAAGTAAATGTCCTGCGACATATCTGTTCCAACCATTCACTAAACCAGCTGGTTCTAACTGGCACCTCAGTCAGGTAGATCAACTAATTAGTGAAATCACCTCCACAGGTAGAACTAATACATGGTAGGACTTACTTTCTGAAGCTGGACTTTTACAACTCTGCCATAAACATTTGATTCCTCAGCAATTGCAATTCTGTGAGAAGCCCTTTGAAATCTATGATTTTGTGCTGGAAACGATATTGCATAATGTAAGATTAATATCCATACTCTCATTTGACGTTAGGCGTGAACACTTCGCCTGCATTGCGTCTGTGGAGCGGCTCCATTGCATGTTGATTTTCATTTCGGTACCCGTGTTGGGGTGGGGTGGCCAGACTCGGCCTCTCAGACTTCTGCTTGGGTCCCCAGACTCTACTATTATTGCACAGCTGTGAAACAGTTTGGGTGCATCTAAATGATATACGGTTCACCTAAGCAAAAAAAGTTAGGCACACTAGTGTACATGGCTTATTCTTTCATTGCCAAACTCTTACTGATGTGTGGTGAATGTAATGGCTGCTGTACGTCAGCCATGTGGGTGGTAGACATTAGAGCCCAACTGATATATATTCGGTGTGCCTATATTATTGGCCAAGATTAGCTATTTGTCGATCTATCAGTATCTGCGTTTATAATGGCTGATAACTACTTTAAAATGAAGTAAAGGAAAGTCAAATACTGATCTTCATCAGTAAAGCTCCTGACCTCCACAGACGCAATGCAGGCATGCCATGTATGCATGTATGCAGTGTATGACAGTATGGACGTTATCTTACATTATGCAATTTTCCTTTCCAATCACACAAAGTGTTTACGGTGTGTAAAAACACAAAAAATACTATTGTAAAGTGTTAAGTAAATACCTTGGAAGTTATCGTAGCAATAGTGTGTCACAAATACCTGACGTTATTATTCATAATTATTTAAGAATTTCCTGTATAAGAGCCTTACATATGGATACCAGATCGTTAGGCCTATTTAAACACAATGTCCCAACAGAAATTTTGAAAAACCTAAATATTAGAGTTTTTACATTGTGTTTGTTTAGAATGAATATAGGCTGATTCATCGTTTATTGAAATCCTCAAATATCAAAATCTGGTCATCTGGCCATATTGGTCAAGGTTTAGTAGATGGGTGGTGGCTAGTGAGATTCTGCCTTCACTGTAAAGCGATTCGGTGTCCTGAAAAGTGCAGTATTAATGCTATTAATGCTGTTTCTGTTTCTGTTTTCTAATGCACCAGTGTTGTATTTAGACCCCTTATATTTGACCACTTCCAAATATCAGTAGGATACACAGGGTTTTTCAGTTATGTTGTATTTTTGTGCAAATTCACTTGTCATGAATGTGCAAAATATATGCTGTACATATCAGGGTTATCAAGAGTCTGGTGCCTCAATACCTGCCTCACTTCTTATCCAACGAATCATAGAACTGTCGGTTATGGTAGCACATGTCCCCACTTAAGCTCTCCTTACTGACGTTTTTGAACATACCACTTTTACATGCAAGTCTTTGAAATGACATCTTGTGTCACAGAGCAGTTGCACTACAGGTTTTGTGTTGTGTGTCGTGGTTGAACACCTTTCCCTTTCTCCTTTCCAGAGGGTTCTTTCCGGTTGCTGTTGGTTTCATTAGGAGGATACCCGTTCTGGGGTCTCTTCTCAACCTCCCAGGTATCAGTGGGGTGAGTTCCTCTGCCTGACCACAGTTACACTGACATTTGCTGCGTTTACATGAGAGCTTTAATTCCGAATAAAACCAAGTTAATTCGGAATAAAAGTTAATTCCGCTTTAATAGAGAACATGTAAATGCTTACTCCGCTTGAAAATGATTATTCGGAATTAAACTTAATTCCGAATTAAGTGGTTGGTTTATTCTGATGTTAAAGCGGAATTAACGCACTCCTTGATCATGTAAACCTTTATTCCGATTCAAGGTTTATTCCGTTTGTTTGGCGCATGCTCGTACAAGGAGGAAGAAGAAGCGCATGCTTGTTTCATTGCTAATTCGGCTCCGTCTTCTTCCCCCCTTCTCCGGCACTCTTCTCCTACTCAGCTAGCAAACGTGAAGCTTGACAATATTCTCGAGCTGCTGGTTAAATAGTAGGCCTATTATCAGAATTACTGCGAAAAACGTTTTCATTATGTTATTGCCCATGCTGTAACGTTAACCCGAGATGACAAAAAAGCCGCTAGCCAGCTAAAGTTTGTTTTCTTCCGGTAGACCTTAATTAGGCTGCGTTCATGCGCCGCCTGTCCAATCGGAACCCTTCCCGACCCCCAGACGTTCAGCGGAATACAATAAAGCGGAATTAACCTATGTTGCATGTAACAATTTGGAATTATTATTTCCATGTAAACTCGAAGGACAATATTTTAATTCCGAACTATTTGATTCTGAATAAACTACTTCGGAATTGAAAACATCATGTAAATGTGGCCAATGTGTGTTCACAGCAATTCATTTTGACATTTGATTTTCTTTTTTTCCCCTAGTTGGTTGATAAAGTTGGCGAGAGCAACACCATGGTATAACGGTAACTGATGGTCACAATGGACATTTGCTTGATCATTCCCTAACAATATTTATACTTCAACATTTTACATTTTAAATGTTACTTTACTGCCCACTGCCAACACTCCTTGAGGTGAATTTGGACAGTCAATTCAGACCTCTTTCCATCTGAAGGAAAGCATTTTTTTCCATCTGGCTACTGAAGTTACTGAAGTTTCCTTTCGACAAAGGAGATCATTTATTGCATGAAGTGCGTTGCCATGTCAGAAAAGACCAAGAAGATTTGGGGACTTTTCCAGCCCAATCCAGAGACAGGCTGTGCATCATGGTGTTAACGTGCCTCCGTCTGGTGGTTAACCAGGACAAAACCATGAGCACTCTGACTCGGCACCGTAGGATCTACCACTCCCCATTGTGTGTGCACAAACGTTGACGTGAAATGACCAAACTTTGGAGAAGTTCTTCAGAGAATCGCGTGTGTGAAAAAGCAGGCCGTTGTGTACAGTGCTGTGCTGATCTGATGGGAGGAGTCTTGTGAGTGTGTGTAATAAAAGGTTACTGATTTTTGTAAGGTTGCTTTAAGTGTTGATGGCTTTCTATCTACAGCTACATCTGGGGATAACACTACATGCCAACATTTTGGTAGTAAACAAGTTCAGTGACATTATGTAGAGCAAAACCAGAATTTTGAAATACATAACCCATTATTTATGAACTTTATTTTTTATTTTTTTACAAATAGTGAAAAAAATCTGTTACATGCCAACATGACCAATAAGGTAATAGGGCTCACTACGCCTACTTATAGGTTATGCACAAATAGCTTGTGCAGCAATGCAAATGTCACTAGGGTATAGACCATGACTGGTAACATGATACTGTCCATAATATGGTTGTGAAAACAAGCTTGCAAGCATGAGCCCAGGGGGATATTATGTATGCTATGACCACAGCAGTACACCAGGACTTTTTCTTGCCCTGTGTTTTCTACCGTGGAAGCGAACTTCACTTAATTCCTCAGGCACTCAGACAAACAACATTACTGATCATTTTGGTATTGTCATGTGTTACATTCTCTTTTACCAATGCAATGATACATATGACATGTATACATGCATCTGGGAATATTTTCTTGGCCATCTTTATTTGAATCTGACAGTGTTCTGAATGAAGAATGATATTTGTGCAAAACTGACTGTCTTTTGATATTTGTATGTCATACATGTTTAATGGAAACTGCTTGTGACTGAAATGCATAACACTGATAGGAACCACTCATTTTATATTGTTTTGTTGGACAGTTGTTCCATAGAGCTTGATGAGATGGACATGTTTACCTGGGGATGTTCAATAGGCCTCATTTGAGTGAGGGACCAGTTCAAAACATCTCTGATTTTTAATTACAAACCTGCAACATCTGTACTTTTTACAAGTCTGAACATTAAACATGTATGGAGTGAACTTTACTGTGTATGTGTTTTGCTGAGCAGTTAACAATGTTCAAAGCAGCCTCATTCTAATTCTGTGGCTACAAAATTAATTTAAATGGTCGACGAACTACATTTTTGATGCATTTGCATCTGCTCTGTAGCCAGTTAAAACAGGCCATTGTCATCTGCAGTTTCCATTTTATACCACAAACATTATCCCATAGAATCATGTCATGCTGTTAAGCATGCAATCGGTTGCTACAACTAGAATTTTGTCTATAAATTAAAGGAAAACCATTGATAAACTGTGACAGAGAAAGTAAGTTGTCCCCCCTTTCATCAGAAGTCCACCTAAGACCTCACAATGATAGCTAATCAAAGACGTCAATGGCAGTGAATGAGTTAATGATGTGGGCCCTTGGACTGTATTTTATCAATATTTAAAATGCTGAATACCACTAGGCTGAGGAAATTATATATTCATTTACCTTTTTGTTTTTAACTGAAACATTTTTTCTCATATGTTAGCCAGTCCCTTCCTCCAAGTAGCATGGTTTTAGTTTTAGTGTAAAACCACCAACAGGCCAGCTGATACTAATAAAAGCTTGCAAACATGTTAATGATGCCTTTTTGTAATATTGTGCTGTGAAGGCTTCTCTTATATTTGTGTGCAGTGATCAAAACCAAACAACGAAATTACCCTGGATATCTAGTGGGAACAACAGGTCTGTGTGTAAGTATCTGTTCTTGACAGGACGAAATGCCATCAAAAACACTAGAAATGAAAAATTAAATGAAATCATACCTCTTTTTATTCTAGCATTGAAGTATGGCAGCTCATAGAACCGTTGGGTAAAGTCCTGGTAACACTAATTAGGGACAGTGGCATTAAATTCACCAAGTTTCATGATGGCACCTCAAGCGCTCTAGCACCACCAATAGGCCAAATTTTAATGTGCATTCACGCACATAACTTTTGACTTGTTTGCCCGATTGTAACTTAATGTGTTTGGAATTAAAACAAACTAGTGATGTATTAATACTGTGGGAGTTCCAAAGGCTGGCACATGCCAACTAGGAACGTAAACTTAATCGATCTGGCCGCTATCTTGGATGTTGTCCGAAACGTGGAAACATTTTCAAAGGTGACTGATTTATCTGTTTGTCAAAAAAACTCGGCCCAAATGATCTTCAGACTAAGCCTTGTTGATTTTTTAAGCCATTTTCAAAAATGCTATCCCATCACAGCCAATCGAAATTGCCGCCAAAGAGGAAGTGACCTTATATCTCAGACAATCTTTTGTTGTTTGACATGAAACTTGAGTATGAGTGCTTGCAGCTAGCTACATGTCTGCATTTTCCCCCATAGTGGATATACTACAGAGCTTAGGTTTTTAAGGTTTATTCAAATATAAATCAGTTACACTGAAATGACTGAGACCTTAGAGAAAGGTTTTGACTTTGTAATGACATAATGAATTGGTAATATGTTAAATTACAAGTCTTTCAGGTCCCTCTGAATGTTCCACAATGTATCAGCACTCTTCTTCAGCTGGGCCATCTCATCCTCAGTCAGACTCATGTTGACAACACTGCTCACCCCATTGCTGTTCAGCACACAGGGCAGGCTCAGGTAAACCTCATCACCTATGCCAAACATGCCCTGCAAATCAGAAAGTTACAGGAGTCACCCACCTATACATTCACTAGTACATAAATGTGTTGGTCTATATGTGTCTGTGAAGTGGCTTGCCACAGCCTGTGCAGTAAGTGTCACTCCCGTAAAAGTACATTTACTGACCTTCACCATAGTTGACACTGGATGGATCCTATTCAGATTTTTCATTAGGCTCTCGATCAGGTCAGCTACACTTAGACCAATAGCCCAGTTGGTGTACCCCTTCAGTTTAATGACCTCATAGGCGCTGCAGGAAAAGGAGCCAACTGAGAATTCAACTGTGCCACCATAATGCAACTTTGTCATCCTTTCTGTGCACTGTATATAGCTTACCTGTCTACAACCCTCTTATGAGTATCCTTCCAGTTCTCCTTGTCATATTCCGTCCCAATGTCTGGATTGAGTTTCTGAAGACTCACCCCTGCTACATTTGCACCACTCCATACAGGCACTATAGGAAAACAATGGTCCATAAATATAAGACTATATGCTTGATCTGGGTTAAGGATATAAGTAAGGCCGCCCCCACAACCCAGGACACAAGCTGCACTTCATCATACATATTTCCTCCATCAAGGAAGTGATGTTTTCAGAGTTTTATTTGTCTGTATTGCTAGCAGGATTAAGGCCAGATTTCCATGATGGTGGGCGGGTCAAGGAAGAACTCATGAAATTGTGGTGGATAACACCTCATAATCATTAATATTGTGAGATAGAGCATTTGGCCCCAAGTGGAGGTCAGAGCCCTCCATGTGCAGCTCTAGTCTGACAAAAGGGGAAGAAAGAAAGGAAACACAACCTAAAAAGAACTGCTTTTGGGAGAAGACAAGAGATCCTGATAAAGCAACACTAAAGAGTTTTTTGCACCTTAAAATAATATTTCCGAAATCATTGCAGTGGTTTATCAACTTGTGACAAAGTGAAGGACACTTCTGCATTCGCTTTGTGGCTCTCTATTGGCTACAACCGCACTATGTAAGTTTACCAGATTGGGTAGCGGATCTGTAGTTTAATCGAATGAGACGTAAGAAACTACACATTTGACTTGCTTAGATGTCGCAATACATCATACTTTCATAAAATGTCAAAATAGTGTACAAATAGTATACTACAAATGGTGTGCGTGCAACAAAGGAAAAGTGTTTTAGTGTTGCATTAACAACATGTCAGAGCAGTCTTCCTATACAGTATGTGTGCTTTCGTTTACCACTGGAGTCTCCATGCTCTCCTAAAATCCAGCCGTTGAAGCTGCTTGGGTGGATGCCAAGCTTCTCAGCCATCAGGTAGCGGAAGCGGGCCGAGTCCAGGTTGGTGCCACTACCGATGACGCGGTGTTTGGGCAGACCACTCAACTTCCAGGTCACATAGGTTAAGACATCCACTACAGAAGGAAAGAGAACTTTCAGAAATATCTCCATGGTGATGGTGGGACGTTGTGTATCCAAATTCATAAATTGGAGGTACCCATCCAACCAGCACAATTATTGAACTTAAAGGTTGGCTTAGTAAATGGTAGTTTAAAATGTGCCATGACTCAGGCTATGGTCTAGCACGAGCATGTGTATGGATTGTACTAATGATGCTGTGTTAGACTGATTTGTGAACCTGGGTTGGAAACCACAATGAGGATGCAGTTGGGGCTGTATCTGACGATCTGAGGGATGATGTGTTTAAAGATGTTGACATTCCTCTGCACCAGATTCAGCCTGCTTTCCCCCTCTTGCTGACGCACACCGGCTGTGACCACAACGATCCGGGAGTGAGCAGTCACCGAGTAATCTAATGTTTTGGAGACATTAAGTAAAGCAGTTCTGAATGTTAGAATTTACAATGCACAACACTATTGATCTATAATATTGTGATCCAGTTGCCAAACCTCCCTCACCTTTGCCAGCAACTATCTTGGGTGTCTTTAAGAAGAGGCTACCGTGCTGGAGGTCCATCATTTCTCCTTTGAGTTTATCCTCCATCACATCCACCAAAGCTAACTCATCACAAAAGTCCTATTAACATATAGAGGAGAGAATGATTTTTGATATGCCCAGCTTTCTGAATGATTACCTTTGCAGTATAAAATGTCATCCAAAAAAAATCGAAATTATGAAAATATGAACTTCCACTGTATGTCACAGTTTGCCATATTATGAAGTCATCAATAGATGCAGTGTTTTTAGTAGTGACAGAAACTTGCCCGCAGTAGGATGCTGATGGCACAGGCCATTCCCACCTGGCCCACCCCGACCACGGTCACCTTGTTCCTGGGCGGCTCTGCTGGCCCTCTGAAGAGGGGCATAATGAGCTTCTGCAGGACTGAGGCCATGTCCAGAGCTGCAGCAAAACAGATTTTGCTAAGTAGTCTCCAATTGGCTGAGAGATCAAATGAATTAAGACCAATGTCCATTGCCAACCATGCACACACATTCATGCATTACATTTTGTACCATGCACACACAAACACAACACACTTTCGTGCATGGATTGATTGTTGTAGTTAATCATCTGCTAGTAGGGAAACCCTTGAGTTTAGACAATTGAGCAATATATTAATGAGAAAGCATCAACAATGCACTACTCAGACTATTATAAAACAAACATGCAGACGCTTAGCCCATACTTTCTCACGTGATACTCATAAGCCTGGTTAGACATGAAGTGTAAAAAGTACCATTCAAGTAGCCAGTATTGATAAATACAAAATGTTACCACATTTAAGATTTCATCTATTTAATCACACATATGCGTGTCTGCATACACCCAGGATACAAAGACATGCACTCACTCCCACGTAAAAACCCAAAGTAGGCAAGATCAGAATATGAATATTGTTAATTTATATAAGACAAGTAATGACATCAGAGTACTCGCTCAAATACTTGCTTTGATGGATGATGTGCCGGGCTGCCAGGTAAAGATACCACCAAGAAATCAACATGGCATGTCAGGACACGAGGGATGGAGAGAGGCAGGCAGTTCCCCTGCTGCGGTAGTCAGTGTAGCTCACTGAGGAACTGCACTGCAGTGCCCAACAGTGCCACTCCTGCCCATCCCAATCAGGGAGCGGAGCACCTGGTTCCGGCGGCGGCAGACACAGCATAGGGGGTATGACCTTAAAAAGAAATACACAACACCTCTTTTCCTCCTCCATCTCACCCCCTCCACCTCCACAATCATTTATTCCACAGCCAATGTCTGTCTACAGACAGGTAATTGGGTTAATCTAATCCCTTGACAACTTCAATCTGCTACATGTGCACCTGCATCCAAATGACTAATTCATGCCTGTTCTGTGTCAGGGTTGTATCCTGAACAAGCTGTTGAAAAGGACTAAAATTACATGTCTCTTTATGCACATTACAAATAACGAATGTCAAAAAATGCTAAAATGATAAATATTATGCTTAATATATTTTGATAATATTATCAACAGAAATCACACATCTTAGCAATTTTATTAGGCCATTATGTCTTGGATAACATTGCTGTTTGTCTCCACATTAAAAAAAAAAAACATGCACAGAGTGCTACTTAACTCCATTGATGATCTCAAGGTAATCCGTTTTGGAACCAGTCCCATTTTTAATACCCAAAAGCTAGGACGTGTATCAAGGGCAGGGAAAGTAAAAGCTTGTCATGTGCGCCTATGTATGTAGCCTATTTATTTGTTTGAAAAGGCCTTTTAAGCAAAGCTTTTTTGTTTTTCTCTTACACACAAGGATGAATAAGTAAATCCAAATCAGATTCAAATATTAAAATCCATTTAGACCATTGGACTAGTCAAACCTGTATGGAAAACGTCAACCTGTGTTTGATGTATGGCACATAGCCTGTAATTCAGCAGACCCAAATTCGTGTGTAGCCTATTTCAACTCCTCAAAATGTTATTCCAATTCAGTCTAATAATATCTGATCATGGAGTTTTACGACAAAGCAGATTAATTCTACTGTGTAATCGTCTTGAGATCCCTTGATGACATCTCACTGTAGCCTAGTAGTTAATTAGGATTGGGAACATGTCGAAGCTTCAGCAGTGCTGCACTAGATTGCTCTGAAGACTGGATTTCAAAGTTGCTGTTTCCTTCCACATTTCCAACACAAAAGTAAGTGGAAGTTTTTAACGTTTTTTGTGAAGGAATGCTATTCATATTTCAGCTAATTATTGCCTCAAGTCTGAAGTTATAAAGAACGAATTTACGAGTCTCCCTGCCATCTGTTGGCAGTTTTACACTCCGAGACTTGCATCATAACCAGTGTTTGGTAGTTATTGCTGCAGGGGGCACTGTAATGTAAAATATAGAAGTCACTTCAAGTAGCCTAGACTAGGCCTTTTAGGTCTCTGGAACATGCGACATGCAACATGTGAATATCGTTGAATAACCACCGTGCTCGTGGTAGCCTAAATCTTTCACGTTTGAAACCACATTGATGAATGAAGTAAAATTTGACTTACCACGTTATAGTCTACAATGTTTGAGTGTCAACAAGCAGGGAACTACAGGGTCCGCTTGCAAAGGTGAAGTTGCCCAAATTTGATAAATGGAGGCCTGTAATATAGCCGATAGAAAACATTCGCAGTAATAGGCCCGACAAGTCTGATATGGGTCTCGGCGTAAATATGGTGCCTGATCGAGCTCTGCGTAACGATGAAGTGGTGGGACGCAGTCAGCTAATATAGCCAATTATGCCCTTCTGCAAAAATGTATGTTGTGGTCCATCGACGGTGTGATTTAATAATAATAATACAAAAAAGTCCTGCTGCTGGAGACTGCAGTAGGCTAATGGCAGCGCATGAGATTTATACTAGTGTTAAATGCATAACTTTAGTTCTCCCCAAGCCTGCCCATACTTGTGTGAAAAGACGCACGGGCCTGACGTTTGGGCCATGTGCTTTTTCAACAGTAGGCTAAATCACAATCTTTTGTTTGATAATGTACCGTAATGGCACACAAAGACCTTCGCTTTCTCATTAGGTGGAGCAGAAACGGTCAGTTGTTTAACTATGACTAGGATGTCGCACGGTGAAACTCTGCGCCTTCTCTTCGTAAAATGCATTACACGCTATTCCAAACTAAAAATACGTTCGAAGCAGGCTTAACGCAACTTGACGAACAAGCCAATTACGTTAAGACTAGGCAGCTCCACAGATGCCTGCTAGGTAGCCTAGTTATCAGTTTCCCTTCAGTGAGGGATTGAGAAAGTGACGAGTGTTGGCGCCGCGGTCACTCCTGGTCAACGTGTTGTGTAAACAATGTTAGTTTTCAATTTGGAATACACAATCTGAATCAAAATCAAATTGACCAAGTTAAAATGTCAAGTACAAATCCCAATCTGAAATCTCCAGGGGCTGTTCAAAGCATACCCTCAAAACCCACATTCTGATCGAACAATCTCTCAAAATAGCCAATCACTGAAGTGTCCTTCGACTGATTGATGTGCAATAACACCCCCTACCAACTACATTCATGCAATTTCAGACTGGACTAGACTGCCAATTCTGAGACTGCTTTATTGAGAGGAAACAAAAACAAAAAAGGCGGCATTCAACTAAAAGAGTTTTTTTTCCAGGTACACTTTAATCTTAAAATCGACAAAACACAGGAGTTGAGGCCAAATGACTGCATTTACTTCGCCTTTTCCATAAACAAACATGTTCATCCTTTGCCGTCTTTTGTTGGTTTGTGTGTAGAGCAGCTGAAGTTGTGGGGTGGTGGTGGTTGAGGTTTTAAATATAGAAAAGACAGCCATTATTACATGGAGAGTCAGGGGGAAACGGTAGGTGCATGGTGTTCTACTCGGTAAGCCCCAGCTTCTTCTTCAGGGACTCTGGCATCTCAGGGGGAGGGGGCCGGGGCAGACGGAAGTAGACCTTCACAGAGTCATAGATGAACCACTGCAGGGCAGTGAGGGTACCGATCATGATGATACGGGCCACGAGACCCTTCCACACACCTGGTTACAAAAAGGAACGAAAGCAGTCACTCCAATGCAAACTTAAGCAGTCAATCTTTCAGTTTAACGGACAAAACAAGTGTCCGCCCTCCAGTCTTGCAGCACTGATGGATTCCAGCAAGGGGTCAGTGCTGCTTTTAGACCAGAGGTGCAGGTAGACTGCTCTCACACGCCAATGACTCAAGCACCTCCAACTGTACAGCCTCAAAGCTGCTGGAAGCCCAACCTCACACAGTTACTGCAGTACCCACAGAGAGCAAGCAGCCCTGGAGAGGAGAGCTTCCCAGAGGTGGATCTAAGGAACGTGTTTGAACTCATGCATGTAGCAGGACCCTAATAGCCTTGCCGTTGCTTACATTGCTCAGGTACCAATCCAACGGCCTCTGAAATGAATTCAAAATGCTAGCTGATAAAGGAACAGAACAGATGGGGGTAAGATGTCCAGATTGCTCACCTTTCGGTCCAAGTTTTTTCAGCACCTGCACAGCGGTACTGCCTGACTCCTTATTCAGCACGGAGACCACGGAGTCAGCGGGATGGGACACAATAGCGCAGAACACACCAGCTGTACAAGGAAGAGACCATTAGCTACCACTGTGGTGGACATGTGTTGTGTAAACACTATTCAGAAGGTCAAGGAGTGGCAAATACTAAACTTAACAGTAAAATAACAGGACACTAAATTAACAGCTGAAGGTACAATGACATTTTATCTGATAACATGACCACACAAACTCACCGATGTAGCCAGCAACAAATGTGACGACCAGCTGCTCGCCCTTGGAGCACTCGTTGCGGGGCTTTGGCACCACATACTTGTAGAGCAGCTCCACAGTGCGCTCAAAGCAGGCGAATTTCATCATGGTGTATGGAATCTGTCTCATCCACAGAGGCACCACACCCTTGTAGAACCTGCCAGAGTCCAGAAAATACAAAGCCGATTAAACCATTAAAGCATGCTGTGCCAGTAATCATCAGAAATGTCAATCTAATATGAGAATTATCCATTTTCAAATATTTAACAGCACAGGTCTGTAGAACTTCAAGCCCTGAACTTTGCCTGTTATCACAGAGAAGTTGTCCGCCCTCCAGTATTGCAGCACTGATGGATTCCAGCAAGGGGTCAGTGCTGCTTTTAGACCAGAGGTGCAGGTAGACTGCTCTCACACGCCAATGACTCAAGCACCTCCAACTGTACAGCCTCAAAGCTGCTGGAAGCCCAACCTCACACAGTTACTGCAGTACCCACAGAGAGCAAGCAGCCCTGGAGAGGAGAGCTTCCCAGAGGTGGATCTAAGGAACGTGTCCAACACAGTCATGACTAACAGCTAACAGCTAACAGCAGACCTTGCAATCCGCTGGTCATGCTGACATTGCAAAGGTACTAATCCACAACAATGTACTGGAAACACACGAGGATCATCATCGCCTCTCAACTATTCCTTTGCAAATGGGACTAGCATCAACATATGCCTGTGAGTCTGGGGCCCTGAGGAAAGAATGTACTTACGCCCATATGCCCTCCTCTCCAAACATCTTGGGGGCGCACTCTCTCAGGGTGTTGGCGTAACCTGGCTTGGTCTGGATACGCACTTTGCATGCCTCCATGGGAGCCAGGGCTATGTCAGCGAAGAACTCAGCGCTGGCAGAGGCTGCCAGGTAGAGGGATGTCCTCCACAGGTAAGTATTTTCCTAATTAGGAATGAACAAGGACGAGTTACTCGATAATCTTTCAATCTCTCATCTCAGACAAGGGACCCAACATAAATCATTTGAAACTTTTTAAGCAAACTTTCCAAGACTCACCTCACCAAGAAGATCACTGTACAGGACCTTAAACACCTCATAGAAACCAAACTTGCAGAGACCCTGCATGGAGTAGCCAATGAAGGTAGGTGCCCAGCCCTTGCCAAGACCCCTAAGACCATCCTCCTTCAGTGTGACTGAGAAGCCATTGAAGATGCTCTTGTACTTGTCTGGATCCACCTAGATTGAGGAGTAAAGCAACATTGTTTTATCATGCATAACAATTTTATAATCAAATAATACTTATTATTTAACAATATTTCAGTGTGCTACATAAATGATTTCTACAAGTTAGACTGGGAGATTAGGTACAACACCACAGCACAATATCAACATGCATGACCTTTCAAAAGGCGATGTGGGTAAAAACAGAGGGGAAAACAGTGATTAACATCAACCACTTGACCCATACCAATGTGCTTCTATACCAGCGTGTAGATCAGAGACCAGTGATTATATACAGACCTGTAGACGGCACTTGACCAAGTCAAGGGGCACAACTGCTGTGTGAGTAATGCCACAGCTCAGGATACCCCCAAATCCACACAGAGCATAGTACTTTTGGGAACCAAACTCGCAGCTCACATCTGCAGGAACAGGACGAAACACCACAACAGACATGCTCATGCTCAAAAAACACAACATTTACATGCTCATGCGGTTATCTCACACCAAGTGGCAGGACACAGACCTGAATTCGACACTTGATCAAATCAAGAGGCACCACAGCTGTGTGCGTGGTTCCACAGCTCAGAATTCCACCGAAGCCACACAGGAGGAAATACTTCTGTGAGCCAAACTCACAGCTGTCTCCCTCTGAACAGAGACCAGGCGCAATCATTTGAGGCACTACATCGTGGCGCAAACAAACTGAAAGGCACCTTGGCTGACCTACCGTCCCTCCACAGCTAAATTTGTCATTTCATGCAGACCTCTTGGTTCAAATATGTAAGACTCTTACTGTTTGACAATGAAATACCTATAAAATAATCATTATTCTATATTCTATCAAAATCTACACAAAACTAAATAAATGCAGAAAAAAACGAAGACAATCATTATCAAGTCCACATTAAAATATAAAACATGTGCACAAGTAACACAATTTAAACAACTGTAATTGCACAGTGAGCAACATGGCCTTTAACTGAGCCAATGAAATTCGGCCTTATTGGCACGTCCCTGAATGCAGCTAGCGGTCATGCGTCGAGGACGCATTGAAATAAATGACATTCCTGGTTGCCAGACATTACACAACACATGACAACCGTAATGTGAAATGTAGAACGTATCCAATGGCGTGGTATCAGTGTCTTGAGTTTTCGCAGCGTCTAATATTAAAACGAATCTGTCCCGCAGAACCAACTTCGTCCTTCACTGCCCTCCATTTCCACTGAAAGCCCGGAAAGGCCTTCAGGCTCCGTCTGCGTTTGTTCATAACTTAAATAGACATAAAAAGTCACGCCAGCATTTAAGGATAAACAGCTGTTTACTCCATGTCAAGTGACAGCACTGTGTTACCACTCGCAAGATAACGTTTTCCTCTCAACATCAAACTCAGGGTAGTTAGCGTAGATATTCAGCTAGCTAACGTCAAGTGGCCATCATACGATTGCTAACGCTAGCTGTGCTGGCTAACGTGGGCTCTGAATCAAACATTAAATGTCGGCTATTTTAACCCCGTAATAAATCATATTTTACATATACCGACCAGAAACCCAACCTATCCGCATTAAAAGTTGTTCTCTCTTTTTGAAGTTGGTTTGCCAAACTAAGATAAATGCCCAATACGTTGGTTGAGATAGATAACGATAACGTGTAGGTTAAAGTTGCCGGTAACGTGATACACAATGTTAAGCTACAGCTAACACGACATTACGGTCGTAATAAAACGCAATACAAACCTAAACGGAATAAGAATACAGTCCATCTGTGCTATTTAACCTGAAGCAATACACTGGCGATGTCAGCAGTGTCTTGGCGTTGTGTTCATACCACATCTGGCTTCTAACAACAGTTTCGAGGTCGTTAGCTTTAATCGTTGTAACGATACCGTTAGCTTCTAGCGTATGTTAGAATTCTTACCCTCCACAGCTGCGGCTGCAAACCTCCGATTTTGCCCATTGACGCTTGTAGTCTGTTTGGGCTCCTCGACTTTTTGCAGCGAGAACAGTGGGGCACTGAAGGGATTCGCCCGGGCCAGTTGTGTCAAGGTGGTCGGGTACATTGTGTTCAGGCTGCTGTATTGAAGAGGAATAAAGAGGTATTAGAGGAAGATAGCTAACCCAGCTTCGCCAAAAGTTCTTTAACCACTGTTTAAAAGTTTACATTCGATAAAATATTAAGATCATAATGGTTAGCACAGTAACTTGAAACGTAGCAACTTGCTAATCTCGATGGTCGTTTCAAGGCCTAACAGTGTACGTGCAGTTTGCTAATGCTAAATATCCTCACTTGCTAACATATTAGCGACAGCTAACGTTATATTTCTGTCGCACATAAATGTGTGGATAACGAATTTACTGTGACCTAGAACAGACAATTATAATGAATTAGTTTGACATCTAATATAACATTCGACATAAAGAAAACTGCAGGCCGTTAAAAACAACAAATTTGTCCTTTTCCTCACTTTAGGAGAGCTCCTTGTAACTTGATGTCTCCGACCTTCCCAACTGCCGGCTCGTAGAGAGACCGAATCCTGTCGCAGTCTGCGTGAACAAGATGTCTCATGAAGGAAATGCCCTACGTCAGAGCAGTATCTGGCCACTCACAGTGGCGCTTTTTGGTGGTTACGAAATGATCTCTGAGGCCTAGGCAAAAAGGGTGGCAAGACCTTTTACCTTGGCAGGTCAACTTCTGTCAGCGATGTTACTGCCAAGGTAGGCTGTTGTTTCATTGCCGGGCGAATTTGCCATGTAGCCTACTTGATAATGATGTGATGCATGCCATATGACAACAAATCATTATCTCAAAAACATTAGCACTTTTCTCAGTAAGTTTTTGCCCACGTAGGCTGCCATTATTTCGGGCCTAAGCCAAATAACAGGAACCATTGATCAGAACATATTCTCTGGTTGCTAAAGGCTAGGGCCTATGCAATTTGAGAGAAAACATGACGGAAATGTCATGATAAAGGCATGAAAGATTGTCTTTAGAATTTTGTCTCATTGTTAGATACAAATAAAAGTCTCAGTACATTCATTTCTTAATGCAATTTTGAATTGAGGTTCATGGGAACTCCCTTGATTCACCTGTAAGTCCTGTCTTGTTGTAATTGATGTCAGTGTACTGTAATGTAATGTATGGTGTTAATAAACATTTATATGGACTTGACCTTCTTTTTATTTACATCACTAAAGTGCAGCCAATGTTGCTGTTCCATTGCTGGATTTCCCTGTTGACAAAATCCAGGATAATGCGGATCTTGAAAGCTTTTGTTTGATTGTGTAAAAACAACAACTCTTACAAGCAGGTTAGTGAACATCATCATGGTTAGATCCCAGTTTTACACATTATGTAATAAAGTAAGTCTTTATTTGTGAGCTATGATCACTGTACTGTTGCATGCTGCATCCAGTTTGAAATTCTGCTCCTTACATACAAGATCATATATAATAATTACTGACCTCTTGGAGAACTACACCCCTGGCCATTCACTGCAATCCTCCTTAGCAGGTCTACTTAACATACTAAATATGAACCTCAACATCAAGGGACAAAGATCGTTCTGTAAAACTGCTCTTGAGCTCAGGAATTCTCTTCTGTCACATCAGACATTGTGCATTCATTATGCACTTAAACAATAATCTAAAACCCCATCTCTTCTGGCTGGTATACTCACTGGGACTTATAGCCATAAAAATAAGTCACTTGGCTACCTACACTGCATTAGTTGATATTTTTATGTATGTGTGTATATATACTGTATACAATACCCTCCAGAATTATTGGCACCCTTGGTAAAGTTGACTAAAAATAGGTATAAAAAATAATCTTTTGGTGATTTATTGTACTCCCACAATGACAACTTTATTCTGAGAAAAAGGAAAATCTCATAAAGAAATAAATATTTAAAACGAAAAAACATTGCTCACAAGTATTGGTACCCCTGAAAAATCTTATATACAAAATTTAATAGAAGCATTTTCCTATCTAATTGCAACTTAAAATCAGAGTGTCTGTGAACTTTAAGAAGACATTCTTTTTCACTATGGTATGAAAATTAAGTCACTCAGAGGCTAAATCCTCTAATCATTTTTCAAAATAGGAAAGACAACAGAATACACTAAATTGAAATAAAAAGAAAGTGTGCTGACATTTGTAAGTCAGAGAATGTCTATGGAAACTAGGTATTTTGTTGAAAATGCCTATATTTACAGTTAAAATGATGATTAAACGGTTCTGATCATCTGGAAATGTGATAAACATGCTTGGACAAAGACCCATGGCTATTTTGCCCCCACATACTGTATGGAGGATGGTATGATTGGCAAAAAAATCCATAAGAACCACTGTTGGAGAGTTACAGACAAAGCTATCATTTTGGGGTCACCAAGTCCCCGAAAAAATCTTCAAAATGACCTCACTGCTGATAGATTATTTAGACAGCATCCCAGTCCAGTCATCTAATTAACAATGTAAATGGCAGGAGTTATTGAATGGTACCATGACATGTTTGGGAGTGTGGTCTATTGTCAGATGAAAAGAAAATTGCGCTCTTTGGCTAAAAACACTTAAGGTGTATTTGGCGCACATAGAAGAATGACTATACTAAAAAAGAATCCCATGCCTAATAAGAATTATGGTGGAGGGGCTGTGCTATTGTGGGGCTGTTTTAATTCCCAAAGGCCTTGGGAACCTAATTAAGGTGCGTGGTATCATGAACACCAAGAACAACCGTAACATTTTCAAAGGAAATCAAACTATCTCTGCCAGGGCCCTAAAAGTTGGTCATGATTGGATCATTCATCAGGTCAATGAACCAAAACAAATATGGTTACTGAACGCAAAATCAAGCTTCAGACATTGCCATTGCAGTCCTCTGATCTAAACTCCATAGACAAACAATGGGATGAGTCAAAGAGGAGAATGCACAAGTGTGGACCTAGGAATCTGGACGATCTGAGGAGGTTTTGTAAAGATGAACGGTCTTAAATCCCTTACTTTGTATTCTCAATCTTTATGGGGTGTCAGAGAATAATATTACAAGCTGTTTTATTGACAAAGGGAGGTTTAAGAAGGTATTACAATAGGGGTGCCAATAATTGTGACGTGTTTTTGTTAAAAATATTTATTTATTTATGAGATTTTCCTTTTTCTGAAAATGATTTGCTTCCTTTCAATGTTGGATTTTTCCTCATTTTGTTTCATTGAAAAATTACAATAGATCACCAGGCGATAGGACAAGATCAGCAAATGTTGTCATCTTTCTAGCCTACTCCACCTCCCCATTGGCAAGTACTGTATCTCTCACTGGACAAAGACATGGAAACTAAATGTATGATGCTGTAAGGCAAAATGAAATAAAGAACTATATGGTGAAACTATATATGACAAGCCTAATTCACTTTGTGTTGGTCCACACATTTATCACAGATTCAATATTTTTCATCATCTTTCTACTTTCTAGTAACAGAGACTCCTGAAAGGGGTCTATGCAACATTTTCAACTTAACAACATTGTGATCGTAAAATGACCTGTTTAGAATTCTCAATATGAGGATGTGGTACAGAAACATCTAAGCCATTTTAAGGCCATGAGGGGATATTTTCATGAAAACAACTTCTGAATGTATAGTTCAGCTGAATGGAGTAGATAATTAGGGCTGTAATAAACCCCTGGTTTCCGTGTTTAAAGTTGCAGTCAGCAATTGCGCATGACGTTTTTTTGTTTATATTTATATTTATATTTAAACTAAGGTGACTTAGCAGATGCTTTTGTCCAAAACAACCAACATTATATTTTTAAAGACCAAGCAAAGATAGTTTTCAGTGTATGGAACAAAACTTCAAAAAAAAATTAAATGCACAGTTTTATTGCTAAATCTATTTCATGAACAAGAGCAATCAGTATTCTATAGTACATTTCGTTCAATGTGAAACATTTAGTACACCAGGGGATTCAGAGAGATACCAGTTGACAATGTTTTAAATAAATTCAACAGTGCGGATTACAACTGTTTTATAAACAGTTGCACCATTGCAAAAAAAATGTCAAACATAAATCCCAAACATCTCATTTATTAAGGCAATTACCTGAGGAAAAAATAGCATCCACTTTTCAAATACTGCTTTTTTCTAGATCATTTAAAATGAGTATAGGAGAATGTAATATAAAATAATGTCAACTGTATTTTCGTATCCCATTCTATTGTTTTCTGTCAAACACCATCGATTTTAAGGGACACTTCACCGATTAGCATTAAGGTTTGTATCTTTAGGAAACCAGTCATGTTTTTGAATGGTCATGCTTCATTCTCTCAGTTTGCCTTGAGATGGGAGAAATACAGATTTCAATGAAACCCATGAATAGGACTTCCTGCTTTCAATGATGTAAAATGATGATTTTTACATCATTGTAAAGCGGGAAGTCCAACATTGAAATCCGTATTTCTCCCATCTCAAGGCAAACTGAGGGAATGATGCACGACCATTCAAAAACATGACTGGTTTTCTAAAGATACAAAGCTTAATGCTAATCGGTGAAGTGTCCCTTTAAGTAGGCTACCCCAAAACCCTCTCACACAAAGGGGTATGGATACATATAATAGAGACCAATTCCCTGTGAACCATGAAGTTAACTTGCGACTGAAAACAAGTGTGTGAGAAACACTAGTTATGTTTAGTTTTTATTAGGCTGACATTTACATGTGCGCACACACGCAGAAAAAATATATAACAACCTCCAACAATGGTCAATTTCAAAATTAAAACTACGATGACGCTGTTGAAGACACTGCTTGTGTAATTGCTGCATTGACTACAAAGAATGGATACATGTTTTAAAAAGTCAGTAGTTTTGCTCAAGCCCCTTACAAAAATATAAAACCAAAGACAATTCACAGCTACCAAAACAGTACAAACATGCCATCTGTTTTACACAAGATTCTTCATGTTAAGTCTTTTTGACTTGCATTCAGGTGGTAAAGTCCACGATCAGATGTTCAGTAGAAAAGCAAGAAGAAAAATGATTTGGCCAGTGCGCTCAACTGGGCTACAGGTACATGTATTTACAGTAGTACATTTTGGTTCACAGAAAATAAAAATGCTACATCACAAACAGTAAAACTCAAACAAGACATGATCAGTGCAGTCGGTTACCTATCAAACATATTACCTCCATCCTTGTGCTTTCCTTTAAACCGGTGTCTGGTTGAACTATCCAAACACAAAAGGAGAGACCTAAAACATGTTTACAAATGATCTTTGTTAATTCCTGTCAAACGTCTAGTTGGCTTACATCACGTTGTCTTTCATTTAACAGGCATTGATTTACCCCAAATGAAGACTGCTGAAATGCCCTTCTCACAAATACCTCAAGCTACATGGGGCAAGGAAAGACTTTTTCAATCAGCTGAATAAATCGGACCCATCACAACAAGTTAAATGTATGCCACATTTGAAGCCACATTAAATTGGAAGATTATCTTTTTTTTTTTTTTGGAATAGTCAAAGCACACTAGAAGATACAGCAGATTGCTGGGTAGTACTCTCCCCATATTATTTTGCACAACAGCAACCATGATGTTGAATAAGCTGCAATATTATTTGACTGTAAGGATTATTTTCAGATAATTGTGATAGTTTGTGCATTGCACGAAAATGTGTAAGTAGAATGCAATATCTGCTTTCAGTAACAAAAAAACTGTGCAGAAGCACACATTTTATTGGTTCAACACGGTCATGTCAGTGTTATGCTGACATAAAAACGCTAGACTTGTACGAGTTGACACATTCAGCACGACAGATTCAGTTTTTCAGATTACACTGTGTAAGACCTAAAAAAGAATAGCCATAAATCATAAATCATCATCATAGCCATTGGTGGCTAAAATTACAGAACATGCCTGGCAATTATTTCAGAAACAGTAACAAAGCCCCCAAAAAATTGCTTTAAAATGTAGACAGCGTAAACTTTGGTAGTATCAATTCCAGACTTCCAGATTGAGTCAATATCATTACCGTGCAAGTGCAGCTACTCTGTGCGCAGTTATTGCAACTCGGTAAGAGTGGGGAACACCCCCTAATCATTGCTGTTATTGGAGAAAAACATAAACTAATAGTAGGCTGGTATTAGAGGTGCTGTCTTTATCAGATTTTGTCTTTAATTTAAGGCCTATGAGAAAAAAAAAACAATGTTGTCAAATGTCATGATCGTCATGTTTGGTTTATGTTTATTTGGTTTGAACTAATATGACAGGTGTAATTGTGGCAGAGGCATTAGATTATTTTTTAAATAAACTTCACCATGTTGGGTCAAATTCATCAGTTGTCAACATTTAAAAATTCTACACTGAAAGCACAATATGTAAAAACTAAAAACAAATGTATGTGTAAGCCCTTAGTTAACAACAAAGGTCATGCAAAACAGGTGATCTTCAACAGCTTTCTATTTTGAAGATTACACTGAAGTGCTAAAGACATGACTTACAGTCACAAATACATAGACCAACCATGCATAATTACCTGTTTTAGAAAAAAAAAAAGCTAGGAAAACAATTCAAACCAAGTTAAATGAAAATCTGCACACATGGTTAAAAACTACTATGTCAAAGACTTCACCAACTCACTGTTGTTACCATTCAGGTGAGCTGGAGACAGCCGACTGCTGGGGAGAGACAACCCGTCAATAAGATCATGAGGGGCAGTTTGAGGTGGAGCCCATGAGTGGGTGAGGTACCGGCAGCAGTCATTCGCTGCCCTGGTCTGCTGAACTCTCGCCTCCAGTGAGCAGGGCGGGGATGCCGGTGCTGTCTACCAGGCTGCGGACGTAGTTGATGTGCTCACTGTCCACGTTCTGATAGGCGTAGTAGACGGCTGCGATCACGGTGAGGAGAACCAGCAGCCTCAGGAGCAGGGAGAGGCAGCGGCTCACACGGGAGGGGCCCTGAGAGGGGGGAGCTTCGACGGCGGCATGGGCCTGCAGGATGGAGCTGGTTTCTGTATAAGTAACATGATGCTGGAGGGGTTCTTCTCTCCAGAGGTTTAAGGGCTTCACCGGCCGTCCTGCTGCTCCATGAATTGGCCTTCGACAAGTGGCACTGAGGTGGGTGAAGCAATCATAAGTATTTATTTATTCATTTATTAGTAAGGAACTTTAATTGCTATTACTAAAGAATGTTTTGTGGAAAACAAGTCCTTTTTTTTTACCTGATTCCTGTGGGAGTGGCAGTCTGACCAGGGAACATTTCCTCTAAAACATCTTCCTTAGTCACTGACGTCTCATCTGCCGCTGATGCCTTTTCCTCCACCTGGAGGATTGAAGATTGAGAACATATACAGTTACAACCAGGGAATATTTTTCCATTCATTCAACCTATATTCATTCTCAGAACTGAATTGAGGACAGTCCTCATTTTTGATCTTTTTAAAATGATACTACTATCAATGCATTTTTTTTTTATTCTTGGCATGTATGCTGGACGTGATGTCGAGATATCATTTCAAATGATTTTCCCCTTAAAACTGAAGTCATGACACCCCTAATATTAACATTGAAATCCCTTTTTAGTCCAAGTACTGGCTTAATCCATTTGTTTTCAAAATCTTAAATTATACTGTATATACCATATGATGTATCAAAGCTAAAAAAAAATGGTCAATATGCTTACTGCATTGTTAATTTCACTTGCTTGTCTGTGATCTGTTATTCCTTTAACTCTCCCACCAATGCTCTTCTCCCAGCACTCACCAACCTCCCCTCCTTCTTTATAGCCATTGTGATGCCATTACAAAAATAGGTTTATCACTTCATGAGTCAACATGCCAGTTCAGCAGTTGTCTGAATAACTGAACTCAGAAAAGGTTTTCAAACGAGTGTTAATTATCACTACTCGCAATTACTTTAAAGGTGAACTGTGCAAGTTTTTTTTTACTTAATTTGCCTCAACTGATCAGCTTCAGAGTCATTGGAATGGTTATCTGACTTATTCCGGGTTGAATGATAGCCGCCTCGCTTCCCCCGAGCGCGGAAAAACCACACTTGCCGTGCTGGGCCGGTGGCACTGACAAATAGAAAGTCTCCAGCCTCATGATCATGCTCATGAAAAGGCAGTTTGACGGATTGAGGGGTGTTAAATATACACGCTAAAGCTGTAGGGGAAGCTCTGCAGAGAAATCTGCAAGCGTAAAACGAGAAAACAGCAAAGAAATCGCCAAACCCGCATAATTCCTCTGAAAGATCACCCCGGTCACTTCCAAACAATATATCAGATAACTTATGGTCACCTCCTGAATAGTGGACCTCAAAAGACTCCCAAGAGCGAGAGAACAAGGAACTTGCCTTATTTTGCCGTCTGCTACTGGTCCTGACTGTAACTGGAGTTTTGCCCCGGCTCCTGGCCGGCTTGCTAACAACAGGGGCTGGTTCCGGCTCTGGTGGGGAGGATTCCTCTGTAAAGCAAATCGTAGCAGGGCTTAGAGGACCATCTACAGTGGCAACAATAAGCAGTTCAATTTAGTCAATGAACATTTTTCTCAAGCCAGAGGCTTCAACCCCTGGAGAAAAGGACTGTTTAGTGAGAGATTCAAAATCAGAATAAAAAAAAGAATTGGATTCCACATCAGCAGAATCTGTCTCATAGAATGCTATACAATTAAAATGTAGGCCACTGCCAAAACTGGAATTCGGGGAAAACCGTTGTATCATCTCACCTTCCTCCTTATCACTGTAATGATCCTGCACAGAGTTTGTGTTTCCATTCTGACCGCCATCGGCCTTCAAGGTGGTAGGCTCTGGAGGACCTGATGTGGCGTTGGCAGTTCCATCTAGAACTGTCTCTAGCTTTTTCTCATACAGTCTGCGGGTTGAGGCTGAAGTGGATAAATTGCAGTCAATACATTAAAGAAAACGAAGGATGGAGTACCTAGTTAAATAAAGGTCACATTTTTATAAAGCTGTTTTCCTTCCCAGGCTGAGAATGTGTCAACCATGGTGGTGCAGCAGAGGAAGGCCAAAAGGTTTGCTAGTGATTTTGCATTTGCAAGCAACAATTCCATTAATCATTAGCTTATCTTTAAGCATGATCTTTTTTGGAATGAAGAAGTCCTTCTTCAGCTATGATATCATAACACACTAGAGAATTTTCATTAACTATACTGGCTTTAAATTATACATACGAAGTGATGTTGCTACTATTATTACTGCTGCGATAACTACGAATACAGTAAATAACATTTTGACACTTATCATTGTACATGATAAAACATTACTGTCCTCATTACAACTTGCATGCATAATATCACAGCATGGCAACTCAGGAGATTTTTCAATCAGCATGATAATATTACTCCTGAAGAGTGTTTCATCCATGAATGGAGCTGGATAAATGAGACTGATACTCACCTACGATGGGACCTGCATCAATTCCATGTTTAAGTAACTGGTCCTTCAGATCTTCATCAGAGATGACCGAAATGTCAACCTCATCTGTTTGAGGCTTGTCTGTCTTTCTAGAAGCTTTCTAGAAAAGAAAATGAGGAAATAAAATCACCATTTCCCTAGTGTTAACAACAAAACTAGCCTGCATAAGAACACACAGGTCTAATTCTGATTTCAATTGAACAACAGACATCTAGGTCTTCAAATTCTTCAGGAGACCAATTTCAGTCCATTAACCAAATATAATTTATGTAGTACTTTAAATGGTTTCAACAATACTAGTGTATACTGTGCAATAATCATGAATCAGCATGGATCTGTGTGGTGAATGGGTGAATGATTATCAAAAGGTGAAGAGATCACTAAAGGCCACCCCACACTACAAGAGATCACTAAAATATTTAGAAAAAAAACACATTTTAGAAAAATTAGCCTGGAAGCGAAAGCAATAGTGTTAAGTTATTTGTTTGTTCAGAGTGGACTATATTGATTCGCCCGCACTCAAACACTGATAGAGCTATTTAAAGAGCTCCTGTATGAAGTGCGGCTGACGACTCATAAAACTGAATAGCGCTATGGCTCTGGCGCTGACTTTGGTTATGCATAATGAGAGGCGGGATGAGTTTTGTCACAGCAAGATACTTTTTATTCATAATGTCAATGTCTTGACATTACTTGATATCGTTCATGTAACAGTTTATGGATGTTCCGCGCGCTTTGGATAAGGCAATCAATGCATTTAAGAAAAGGAAAAAAAGAAGGGGAATAAACACTGTTCTGGAGTCTGGACTGCAGAAGACATTTGGACCTGTGACTCAACGTGTAACGTTGTAATGTGTCATTACCAGTGCTTTCCGCAACTGAAAAGACGGCTCGTACCCTACTGCAGTGAGTTCATTTCGTTGCACTAATTAGAGGCTGTCTAAAATATATTTTTTTGCGACAATTGGCGTGATGACGCACAGCAGTAACGCTATGCTACACGTCTAGTCGATAGGTTACTGGTATTCTCATAAATTCTATTCGGGTGAATGTAAACTGAGCTAACAGTAAAATGTGCTAACGTTACACGCATTCATGATAACAAAGGCTAAATGACACAATGTTCGACTTCGGGTAGTACGTGATTCACCGTCTTAAACTATATTTAAAAATGCACGTTCTGTATGGACCACATACTAGTTTAAACAAATATAACGTTACTGTTACAGAACAAAAGAATAGTTATCACTATTCGCTAACGGTTAGCCATCAAAGTTGCATTCAAAGAAAAGTGGCTAACAATGCAGCTAGTTAGCAAGCTAGCAATCGCTGAAGTTAACGTTAGCTTTAACTTACCCTTCCCGAGGACCGAGTCCGATTGGCGACCACGGGAGTCGGCAGTTCATCATCACTAGAAAAAGTGTCTTGGGGAGGAGTCTTCTTGTTTAGGACCGTCAGGTTCTTCAAATATAATTGAACGTACACCTCTTTCTTCTGTTCTCCACTTGGGAGAGGGACATCATTAGCCAGCAACTCACCTTTGAGTTTCTCTTTCGTGAGAACTGACGGGTCTTCAAGGAATTCCGCCATAACCGGTTGCTCAAACGCTAACTTCCCGTGCCACCGTATGTATCACCTATGCAATTTCCGAACGTCAACTAACTACCTTGTCGAGTGCCTCAAATAACGATGTGCTAATTTAAATTCAGCAGAAATATAAGCAACCTGAAAGCTAATACTTAACTTATTAAAGCTTACCTACCATTGTCGCTAGCTAGTTAGCTAACGAGCGGTGTAACAACAACAAAAACGTGCGAACACGACTAGCAAAAAAAGCAAACTGCTACACTAAAATCTCGACTTCAGCTAACACTTTGCTCAATAAACTCGCCTAAGAACTGCATATACACGTCAGGGTTGAAGCTATTTGTGTTACTAACATTATTTTGTATGCACTAAGGTTATTTGTCTTCATAAGAAGCTATAAACTATATCGCAATCCGATCCGATCATTGCGCGCCTCAAATGTTTACATTTGAATAAAGTCGACTGTGATTGGACAGCAAAGCGAAGAAGCTGCATTACTATTGGTTGTAATGAGCAATGTCAATTATATTTCAACCATATAGAGTTTTTTCTCTCTCTTGCTGGCGCTCATTACTTGAATGGTCAGAGTTTAAGACTGAATGGAGATTCAGTATCTTGCAAACTTAGAGTTGATTTACTATAAGATAGGAAACTGCTCGTCGTTTGAAGGAAACAAGCAAATTCTTCTGTTGGTTTTATGGCGGTATGCATGCACCATAGATCAGTACATTAGCGCCATCTACCGAAACAATTTTAGTCCTTGGGGATATAGAAGTAGGCTACCAAAGGTCAACGAGGTAACGCAAGAAAAATATATTAAACTTTGGTGTTGTCCTGTGTTTTTTTTTTTTTTTATTTCAACTTCGAGTCCAATATTATTGCAAATGTGCATTCAATTATGCATATACTATAATAATCTTAGTGCATACAACATAGTGTTAGTAACACAAATAGCTTTTATCCTGACACATTATGTGCAGTTCTTAGTTTTCCCCAGCTCATCAGAATTCAATATGGGTTGATTTGACGATCCGAAAAGCTTCCTCTTGAAATTGACCCCTAACTTTTAACCTTAGCCTACACATGTGTAGGTCATGTGGTCATATGTTTGATTTCCAGGAGAGAAAAAAACGCATTGATGAAAATGTCTGTCTCTGTACCATTTGAACTGTTGTCTGATACAATAAAGACATGACATGAAAGCTACTAAGATGTTTGTCATTATTATCATTGAAATAATGCCCTATTATTTACACCAAATTATGGGCTTCATTGGATAGCCTTCTGAGGCATCTCCGACTCTCTAATGAATCACTAGGCCAAAAGATGATTTTGTTGACCTTTTGACCCCAGAACTACAATACATGAGCCTGGAAATGCAGACCAGGGATAGGCTATTTAACGCTGACACTGTGCCATTAGGACCTCTGGATATGCCACCTGCTTAGAAACTCAGAGGATTCATTGTATTATATGCATTGCATTTGAGTGAATTACTAATTAGCAAAACAGTAGCACTAGGAAGAGGACACTGGGCGACTAAACTGACTGATGAGGAAAGCTGGCTCTGTGATTGACACTGAGCTTGAGTCCCTAACATCAGTGGTGGAGAAAAAGACCCTAACCAGGCTGCTGTCAAGCATGGACAAAGACTTCCGGGTAAGACAGCACATTCACCAGACAGACAAGCATGTTCAGTGGCAGACTCCTGTCACAGTCATGCCCAACAGACAGGTTGAGGAGGTCCTTTGTTCCTCGGGCCATACAGCTGTTCAACTCCTGACGGAAGTGGAAGGGTGAAACTGACTATTGCTATTGGGCATGAGTCTACCTCTCTCTCTGCCCTTACCATATCATGCCAAAGTACACTCAGACTCAATATCAACCTCTGCGTACAAACCTTTTTTAAAAATCTTTTTTATACAGTATCTTTTACATCCTAACTTCTGAGTTTTTTTCGTAGGCCTATTTATTTTTTAGCTTTAGTATTTGTTTAACAAGTATTATTAATGTGTAGTTAATTTCTATTCATGTCTACAGCACAGTTCACTTTTTGTACTACCTCCATGACACACTCTACCTCACTGCATAACTTCAAATACTGCCTGGAATCTGAAATCTGGTGGATATACTGGCATCTCAATTGTATCTCCACTGAATTTCTACCCTTATAGTGTGAGTGTATCTTGTTTTCTGTGTGTGTGTGTGTGTGTGTCATAAGGCTACTGGATGTCTAAATCTCCCTCAGGATAAATAAAGTATCTCTCTGTCTGTCTGTCTGTCTGTCTGTCTGTCTGTCTGTCTGTCTGTCTGTCCATCTATCTGTAGAGTGAATTCTGGCTCCATGATGTCTACTGGGCATGTTGGCACCTATGTCCAAGCTGAGGCCACCCAAGTATGAGCACAATTTGAGTTTAATTGTGCTACTGTAATTCCACCATTGTGTTCCATCTAAAAAATGCTGTTCCATTCCTTGACAAACCGCTTACAAGAAATTCACACCCTTCACAAATATCTGGCCAGTTGATTGGGATCAGGTCCCGCATGGTGACCTGCAGTGAAAGGAGGTGCTCCATATTTCACAAGAACAGCAGAGATTTGTGTGTCCTGGCATGGAAACACTCTTCCAACAGTGCTCACAAAGTATACTTTCCTCTGTTGACAATCCAGTCTGCACTTATAGGACACACACCTTGATGTCAACATCTCCCCCTGCAGGTAAAACGAGACTCCCTCTTTGGCATGTGTTGATTCTCTTTTGGCAGTTGCCATCCTTAAAAGGGTACAGTGTCAACCAGCGACTCCATGTGTTTGTATAATTATTACTTGAGCTTTGGTTGTTTGGTTTGGCATTTAAGGACAGAAAGCTCACTTCATGGCGGTGCTGGGTTCCATTCAAGTGCTATGTGAACTTTGTCAGTCTACCTACTTTGGGAAAGTTGGAAAAAATGGCCCACCTACAGCAAGAAAGTCTGACTTTTTCCTTTCACCTGATATGGATGAAGGCACCTCTGGAGGGGCACATTGACTCTCAACGACCAAAACATGTTAGCACAGGGTCCTGAGATCATATGCAGAGCTAAGCACACTTTGTGCCAACACGTTATGCAAAGCATAGTTGCCCACACTGCTTAAAGAGAAATCCTCGGTCCCTAAATGCAGACATGACCACACAGACAAGCTAATAGCAACCACAATCAATCAGTAAGGCCCACACTTAAATCAATTGATCACATAGAACCAAACAGTTGGCACAGCTAAAACATCTATTATTATCTATTATTGAAGAAAACATATGAACAAAAGTTAGATGCTGTATCTAGTCTTACTTTGCAGTATTCAGTCTGGACTGCTATAACTGAACAGCAACAGCAAGTGTGCGGTGTAGAGATATATGTGACATACTGCGCAATCCTCAATTTATCATTTTAATGTTGAGACAGAAAAGGCACTGATCAGTTGCAGAAAGACAAACATAGTTGTAAGGAATTTAATCTTACCTCAAAGCTTTTCTGCATGGCAAGATTTCTAAGAGGAAATGGAGATAACCTAACATACTTTAAATAAAGTGTTTAACACAGTAAATTGTTGCTATGTAATTAATGTTAAAAGTGTAAAAGACAGGGTTATAAAATAAAACAGAACTAAAACTTGTTCAGCTACTGTACCTAATAGAACTCCCACTGCTGTTTGGCATCATGGTGTGTGGCCGACAAGGCCCAAGATTGTCCAGAGTCAGCTGTCTCTTCTGCGCTAATGAGGATTTCCTTCCTACCAGACAAAGTAAACCAGCTCTACGTGCAAAGAGGACAACATATCCTACCTGTCTTTCCAGAGACATGGCCTCAGAGCAGGAGGTGGTGATTATTGTGATGGCTCAATGTGAGCCCTGACCTACCTATCAAATGCCTTGCCTTGCTCAATACAAGCCTTGACCTACCTATCAAATGCCTTGCCTTGCTCAATACAAGCCCTGACTACCTATCAAATTCCTTTTAACTAACCTAAAATCACTGGCTACTGAATCCTGATATATGACAGAGCCTATGAAAACATCTCAGCGATTTGACTTCAGAAGCTGCCACATGAATTAAATCTGTCAGTGCTTTTGTCTGAGGGGCTGAGGGGATAGTGGCTTGAACAGACCATGATATGAAAATATGAGAACACATTAAGACTGTCTACGGCAACCCTTATTTCAATAGCTGAGTGACCGGCACTTGAATAATCTTGTAAATCTGTAGCCAAAGACATCAGAAGAGAAGTAGGCCAACCTTCCAGTTTATTTACAACACTAATTAGGTTACAGTGTAGTTTCTTCCATCCATCTGGTATGTCCACTCATTATATCCACTCATTGACAACAAACACAGACACTAAGGTTCACACAGTGAACAAGCATACAATGTGAAAAGTTAATCCATTCAGTTCTGTGTGTGAAGTACATTAGCAGTTTGTGTAAGGTAGCCTTATTGTAGTTCTTGTAGTAATCTGTGGGTGGCACTGTTTTACACTTTAGAAGTGGCTACTTCAAGGTAGAATCCGTGATACAGTCCAGTGCTCAAATGCATATTTTTGTCAGTTTCAGCAGACTGTTCCTCATGATCTTCGAGCCGGTCTTTGTGTGCGTGTATCCAAAATAAATGGTGTTTATAGAGTCCTGACTCTGAAAATGGGGAACTAAGTGGCTCGGACAAGCCTATATAATCCATTTCTTCAGGAACATGGAAGGGGGTGTAAACAGATAGGACACTGAGTTCAAATATCAACAACTTAAGTGAGGTTTCATAATCTAAACAATGGCTATCATACAGGAGAGGGTGGAAGTGGAACAGTGGTAGTAATGAAGGATCTTTGATTATACCTCTGTATTTTTTGTCTACCTTTTTAAAATTAAGAATTAAAAACAGCTTTTTTCTCACATTTTCTGGTGAAGTGCTGCTTCATCTGAAACCACAAGTTAATACCCCATTATGGCTGTATTTCGGTGATGGTTGAATAGCTTACAGTAGTCTGCTCCCAGCTCTTTGCCTTCTCTCTATTTGGCGATGACCAGCTAATGTGTGAGTTAAAGCTACTACGTGTTTTGTGACTAAAAAGTGAAATTTGTATGTTATTCTCATCTCTTGAATATGGCGAACACAATGGTGGTTTAAAGTAGGACCATGTGTCTACAATGACGATTGAATTAAAAGGGGAAAAATCCATAGGCGGAAGTAATGGATGTGTGAATTGATGAATGGTGTTAAGTTTGGTCAAACCACCCAGAATAAGATCTTGCTGTGAGTTTATTAAAAATGATGTTCCCAGCAACACCAGTATGTTTTGTTCTACCACTGAATGTTGGCAACTTCTCATCTAAATATCCTACAGATTTGTGTAGGTACTTTTGGACCCTGGGTTCGTGGGTTGGGGACTAGGCCAGGAACAACAGTGCCTTGCCAAGAGCCTGCTCCTAGCATAAGCTGAGAATGCTTGTCTGAGTTACAGTAAATCCTTCGGTGTGCAAGGCTAAGAAGCTTAGAGAAGCCACAGGACTGCACCCAAACACCAATTCCTTTCTACAGATAACATCTGAGACGGCTATGGTGTGCAAGTGTTTGCCTTTATAGCAAGGATAGTGTATTGCAATGAGCTATAGTATCGCCAGGTAAACATATATTCTATTTTTATTGCATTACGTGACCTAGGTTCATAACAAAGAAATTGTGGTTGAAACACTAAGAAAATACTATGACATATGCGGAGCAACCTTGGCATTAATTGTCCATTTCATAACTAGAGTGTAAAATGGCTTATGATAGCATAACCCATTTAATGGTGTTTAAAATGCTATTGCAATCATGTCATTAACACTTCCTTTGAGCTCTTGAGTATTTTGAGCTTTCAAGTATTTTTAACACAGTTTCTTTAAGCTCCTGAAGTTCCTTATTGATTGATATCATCATTAGTGGAGAGTATTGCCATTCAGAAAAATGTTATTTGGCAGAGAAGAAAGCATGGTGACATGATAATTTCCAATTATACCAGAACACTCTCAAATAAATATCATGTGAGTTCTAATGACTTATTCTAAGTGATTCAGTATTTAAAGCTTTCATGTCAGCTTCACATCAACTGAGCAATTGGTTGTGCATTGAAAATCCTAGTCTGAGACGCAAACATAAACATAGTGTAAACACTCAAGTTGGTGGCAACGACTGTGGAAACATTACCAATATAAGCAAACTTTTATACAAACATGTTTTGAATTTATCTAATCGTCTGGAGAAAAAAAAAACAACTTCCAGTAAACTGCAGTTATTTGCATGCTACCAAGAAAATGATAGCTCATAGTTACGATTTGGGTATTTGAAAATGTCTGGGCATGCTTATTATTTCTATCATTTGTAGTGGATTCAGACAACGCTGTGGGAGTGCCCCAGACAGGGCTGTCGATTTGGGGGGTAGAGATGTTGATATCCAGACCAGCCCTCAGTAGGAGCTCTCCGCTGGGTTACAGGATCACATATCAAGGGTGCTGCTGGCCCTGGAGCCCAGTCTGCCAGGCGTGGGACTGGGGGGGCAGGCAAATGAGGGAGGGTGGACGGCACACCAGAGCTGTGTGCTGCAGCACAGTGAGGTCTTTTGCTCACTGCCATGCCGCCGGGGTGACCACAGAATTGCAATGTTGACTTAAGAGCCGGTGCATAAGAGAAGGACAGACCACCGGCAGCCACCACCCGTTGGGTCCTGGACAGGACCTGGGGCTCATCTTTGTTGAAAATGGCCCGGCAGCCCACTGCCTCCCGCTGGACTGGTTCTATATTTAGCAACAAATTAAAAACCCTCTTCATTCTTAAAACGTTGTTTTAGCTTAATTCCTTTGAAAAAGAGGTTCAGAGGAGGACGATTGCAGAACATTGAGCACTCAGATCACTTTTGTCACAATGTTTTCTTTTCTAATTCCAATAGACCTGGGCCTCCATCAAGATTCATTTTCCAAAATACAGGGAGCATGGGTCCAGCATGCCTTGTTGTTAGTGTCTCATTAAGTGACTACGATGGAGATCCACTTTTGAGATATCACTTTCAATAATTGCACAAATCGTTACTTGTCCATCTAATGTCAAATCTCCTACAATAAACATACAAACTTGAAAATGGACCAACTTCATTTAGACCCAGACCTACAATCAACATCTTAGGAGCACTTAAGACATTTTAAATGAAAGTCCATATTCTCTGAAGATTTCTTCATTGATTTCTGAGTGATATGTGACATTATTGTTGCAAATAAAGTCTACTCTGTCAGCTAACCGTATGGTTGGTTCCATCTAGATGAACATGCATCAAGCAGTTATTTTCAAAATGAGGAAGAATTACAGGAAGGAAATGTCTGCAAACAAACAAGTGAAAATGCATGATGCATGAAACTATAGAACTATATGGCACTCAGAGAGCGCCAATTGCCGCCAAGCGAAAACATAACCGCCTCCTGGATCCAGATGGTGATATGGATCACTCCCAAAATGTAATTGTTTCTTCATTGGGTCATTTCAGACAATCCTTGAAAATGTCATCAAAATCCATCCATACCTTTTTGAGTTATCTTGCGAACAAACAAACAAACAAACAAACAAATAAACAAACAAATCCCAATGAAAACATAACCTGGAGGAGGTCATAAATGTTACAGTCACAATCATTCCTTCAGTGATTTATAATGTTCTTCATTCAAGCAAGTTTTGGGACCATCAAAAAGCATTCCTCTGTTTACCTTGTATCTAGATATCTATACATAAATACAGTGTATGCATACAACTTCATACACAATGACTTTAAAGGTCAAGTGCACAACTAGCAAAAAAAAACATGGCAATGGCCAATCAACATTGCTTCAAGACCATGGAGGGGCTGTAATTTTGGCTGTTGAGCTCAAACATCAATGATCTTTCCACAGTGAATTGGTAGCCTTTAAACAACCTTGTTGTGTCTGTAAGATGGGTATTATTTTGCACCTTGTGTATGCTGAATCCCACACAAAAGAAGCAAAAAGGTTGAAGGAAGGATAGAGGTTAAAAGTGTGGATAAAAATAATATTTAGGGTTGCTGACTATAAATTTTCATGCAAGAATATACCGAAATATAAAACAAAGTAGTGGTTGTCAGGCTAAAGGGTCCTGCTGTTTAAAGGGTGTCAAATTTTTGTACTTCAGCTGGATACATGGGTGTTAGGATCCAGATGGCATGGATACAGCCAAAACCAGGAGTCTTTGGCACTAGTTTCCTGGTATGATGAGCCATTCTGCAAAGCTGGACAGGAACGATTGGCTTATGTTTTGCGAGCGAGCCTAGATCACTGTAAACATTCATATACTGCATGTAATAACCTGGATATGATATTGTGACTATCAAAACATTGGCATCAATCACTTGCGGAATGCCGCCAAACTCCAGGTTAAACCACTGAAAACTCCTGACAATGAATATGAGGGAAAATGATAGAAAAAGGGCTGCCATGAAATCCCATGCACAGGCCTCTTGTCCCAGAATTGTTTACTGTTTTACCTTGATGAGCCAAGTTTTGAACCATACTTGTTTTAATCAATACTTTTAGTCCTCAAAGCACTTCTCTTTATTTGACGATGTATGACATTTTTAATTGAACTTTTTCAGAAATGTATTTTTCCTTTTCAAATATCATTATTCATTCTTACTGAAATCCATCTCAGTTGTGCCACCTGATATTTTGAATATTTAGAACTTAAGGCATAACATACTACTTGATATGAATTCTATAAAAAAAATTTGCAAAACAAAAAAAGCTCTATAAAACAGTTTTCATGATTCCAACCTGAAACATGTAAGGACTGTACAAGGAAGATTTTTTTTTTCACTGGAGATCATCTAAAATATAAATTTCCTGTCCTATGCTATTTTTAAAATCAGCATCATAATGATTGTAAGTCACATAAGTCACACACATTTAACATATTCACAGAAATCCTGAAATTTGATGATATGCAAATTGATAGTGAGGTTTTAGCTTCAAAACATCACTATTTGTAAAACTAAAGTAAGCCAATATACTTACTCTAGCTCTAATTTTGTAAGAGAAGCTTTGGGGGATTTTGGCTTTTGAGTTTAACCTTTGACCTTGACATTTTTGGACCATTGTTGACTTCTGTGCATGTTCTAGACTTTGACAGGTCTAGAAAAGTGCATTTCAAAACGTTGAATTATTCTCATTTTCAGTTGAGATGGTCGTGTGACCTGACATTGGCTTGAACTTGAAGTTTTAAGATAATGCACATTATTAGATGATTTTTATCAGAACTAGAACTTATGGAATTGTCATCACCAAATATTGATAACTGTGAGTCTAAAGTGTGTCACGACGTGACTATTCACTCACACGTGTATTATTTTATTTCTGTGAGCACCTTGGGTCAATTACATTGTGTTTAAGTGTGCTATATAAATAATTGTGACTTGACTTGACTTGAGTTGACGTTTTCAGTTACAGAAAACTGAATATATCTCCACAGGATGGTCAAGGTCACACAATTACTGGTGTACCTCAAGGACCAGTTCTGGGAACCCTCGTCACTTTTGGTGATGTTAGAAACCAAATGCAGTCGTTTCCTTGCTATGCAATTGTCTGAAGACTACATAAGATCAATCTACCACAACAGCATTATCCAGTTTAAGGAAACAGGTTCAGTTTAAAAGGGAACTGACTTGTTCATTTTTTACCTCCGCCAAAGAGATTATGTCTTCATCTGGGTTTGTTTGTTTGCTTGTCTGTCTGTTTGATTAAATTTTCGGGGAAGTTCTGAAATGGCCCAAGGAAGAAACAAGTGATCCATACCATCGTCTGGATCTAGCCTGGGTATAGCCTGCATGATCCAGGAGGCGGTTATGGTTTGCACTCTCTGAATGCTTTTCTAGTTCTATAGGCTACTACTTTCTTTGGCCCTGACAATGATAATGGTGGGTAGTTAGCTTGTTTACAGTTGATTGTGAAGCCTGCTTCCTAATTCAATCATCATTTACTAAGATTATTATTCACCTTATTCCTTAATCTGGAAATCTGTACTGTTTTCGACTTCTGTTCATTCTGTTTACATGTGCGTTCTCGGTAGCAAACTAGAATATGCCCTCAGCATGGATATACTACATAATATATAACCGATTTAAAATAGAAAAGTTTACTTTTATATACGTTATGATGTTATGCACTGTCAACCATCACGTTAAAATAGATACAACGCAGCTTCGCCGGAAATAGATAACCATTTTTGGTGTCATGGTGACCCCCATTGTTGGCTATGGAATATTGTGCATAGCTACCATTCAAAAGAGCATTGATATGGAATGTGATGAAACTTTTTTTTTACCAGATCTACTTCATAGGTGTCCTGATACGCAGGATTAATAGCCAGTAATAATGATAGCCAATGAATCAGAAAAGAGTATTTCTTGTCTCTGAGTGATACATCTGAAATAAGGCCTATCAAATGGGATTAAATGACTCAGTACCTAGCTGAAATCCCATGGTGTACTTTTCCTGGATGCTTACTGTATTGCATGCAATATCTTTTCAAATAACAAACAAAAGAGTTAAATGATAAAATGATGTTATAATATATATGCAATGTTGATGTAATGTTACCGTAAAATTTCCTGACCACCCATGGATTAAGCATGTTTGTGCCTTGCAACCTGCATTTTCCAAGTACTAAGTTTTAAAGAGACCACCTTGACCATCATGTGGCAATCTGGTTTAGTTTTTTTTTTTTTTTTTTAAAGGCGAATACCTCTCGATTTGCTTAAGTTTGCTGAGGTTATGGTTGTGTACTCTGGGGAGAGTGGTGAGCCATGACTTGTTTGCTTTTGAGGTATGGTGGGTGTGGTGGTGAGATAGAAGAGATCCCAGTGACCCTTCACACCTGTGGAACAGGCAGATGGGCCTTTTTTTCTAGACACACCTGGTGAAAGGTATGTATCTGAAAACAGCCACACGCAAAAACAGCATGTAAAACACATGTGGCTGTTTTTTCAAGATCCACTTAAAATCTCAAGATAGCGCCTCACTTCTTGTTCTGTCGGTACAAGCACAGGTAGAGCACATGCACACACAGATGTTGAGCTCAAAACCACAAATAGCAGACAAACAAAGTAGAGCAATCTTTGCAGAGTTGTGCACATATCACATCCTTGCATAACAATGTAGTGGGGTTTTTAGGTTATTTCATTGTATGTGCAAGTTTGTGTGCTTGTCGGTCATAATCAATTACCATCTGTTTCCACAGCTGCTGTTCATGGGCTTTCTTTAGCAATGTTCAGTATCTTCATTGCATGCCTATGATCATCTTTCGGTCTCTTGATTGTAAAACATCAAAGTCAATCAATACTGAATTGATGGTTCAGTTGCCCTTCCAGGGCACTGCTAGGCCACATTGTGTGTATGAGTCCACATGGATTTTATATGTAGGTATGTAATGTCTTGCTCCTGACCCACTACCCCCCCCCCCCACACACACACACACACACACCTCCACACACACCTCCACACACACACACACACACACACACACACACACACACACACACACACACACACACACACACGCACAGTACACTCACCCACCCAGCCCTCTCTGTTTCTCTCTTTCTCTCGCTCATTCACACCCTCACCACACACAGGTTGGGCAGCGTGCTGCTCCACTCTCACCTCTGTAGTTCAGAGCAGCTTTAGTCAGCCAAGTGAGACCTTTACTCAGCGGTGTGGGGGACAGCAGCAGAGGAAAAGTGCACCTTAGCCTAAATATTACCGAATGCCTTCATTTCAGATGCCACTGTCTCATTGTGCATGAAAGAACTAAGAGGATGAATCTTTCTTGGATATGTCTGGGATTTTCTTTTTCAAGCTGAGGAATGATCTTCAATACAACTTTAATGTTAGGAAACATTGATTATTTTTTATTTCAGTACAATCTTCAATATAGAAGATTGACAACCAGATACCAACAGATTCGAAAATCAGACAAATATATTCTCTATTCATTCATTACTGATTTCTGGAGATTTTTTGGGGGGGATTGTCATGTGCAGTAAGTCTTTTCAGATTCTTGAATTCAGCTGTTAGTAATACGGATGTTTTTTTATATATAATTGATCTATCAAAATAACATTTAGTGCTCCCTTATAATCAGATGATAGGCCTATTTTCTGTCTTTCTAAACTACCCTTTGAATGTTACAGGATGTAGGATGTTGAGGCAGTGGAGTTTTGCTGTATTCTTTCTGTGCTTTCCTCTACATCTTCACGGGGGGCCAATCACTGGACTTAGCCACAGAGTGTAAGTTTATGTCTGTTAACAGGTGTTCTGGAATGCATTACTGAAGGATAATCCATAACGTGCAATAATATCAACATAATCATTTAGATAATGTACCAGCACAAAACCTAATAATGATAACAAGAAAGTAATTGAGATATCAATTCCTCAAAAAATGCAATAGTTGTCATCTTGAGATGCGTGTTTAAGCGGAATATTTCCTTGTATTCAGGATATCCTTACTCATATACTCTCTGTTGATAAATCAATGCAACTTTACACTAATATTGCTCAAAGTGGTGGTTCCCAAATTGTGGTCCATGTCCCTGGAAGGGAGGGGTGGTGTGGAGTTACATTAGGCTAAGGGTTGAAAGTGCAAAAACAGAATGAGAACAATAACTACAGGTCTAATTTTGTTTGGCAATTAGCATAGTAAAAGCAGCATAGCCTATAAGTTATCTTTCAGATGATGAGTTTATACTTTTTACATCCGTTGCATGGTCATGATGGTCATCTAACTTAATTACTAACCGATCTAATCATTAATACAGAGGTCATGGACCATAACATGGGCATGGGCATAATCTGGATTGATCACCCAGTGAGAAATTAAAAAATCTTTATATAACACATTTAGAACGTATAACAACAAAATATTTCCCTGATAAAATATATAAGTTTGAAGACACTATGCAACAGTTACTTATAGGTTTCTATAAGCAACTACATTTGGTATTTTGGCTATGTGAAGGACAGATAAACACACCTGCTGCTTTGACCAGGCATCTAGTCGATGTGCTATGTACTTTTGAGATTTGGTTCATGACACCCCCAAAATGTTTTTCAATGTCAAACAGAACTTGCCATGAAAAGTTGGTGGATCACTGACTATACTGACAACAACTCCTGTGTGTCAGTTTATGCTGCCATCTACTGATCACATATGACAGTGCATGCACATATCATTGTGTTTCTTATCAAAAGAGTGGTAGGATACAGTGTTGAGTGTTGATTATTTGATATTAATGTATGCCTTCAAAGATTATAATTGCACAATTGTAGCACAATTACAGTGTAGTACAGTGTAACAGGCATCATGAGTGAAACACTGAACGATAACTCTGTACAAATGCATACTGGAGTTGGGCTTAGAATTGTACTGTAGGTAGATAGAGTTAAGGTACATCTAAATGTTAATATTAATGTGTTACTGCACTATGGAAATTAGTGTTTGTGAATGTGCTGTGAATGATGGGTATTATTATAATGAAACAAGGGCACTATGATAATGTACAAAGGGCACCATGTAAAGTTTACTAGTGCAATAACGCTCATTTGATTTTGACAGAAAGAGGTCAGTGACCGATGTGCAGTTGATGCATGACAAAAGTCGGGCGCTGCAGGACTTTAAGCGCAGCCTGTTGGTGCAGGATCTGCTGCACCAGGTCCACACCGCTGTGTTCCAGGACATCAGGTCAGGACCAACTGGCCGCTATGGGACCAGTAGGACAGGCCAACGACCCAAACCAGCAGGCGCGTCAAAGACTCATCCGCTAGCGTTTCATATGGATGGCCCTGGAGCCCACTTCAGCCTACCGCAGGAGACTGAGAAAGCAGTCCGGTTCAGGGGCCACTCACTGAAGATATCCGGCCAGAGGAGGACGTGGTTTGGTAAATGGATTCCGAAAGAAAAGAAGAGGCATCCCACACATTCTGTAGAGACACAGAGACGTCAACACCAGCGACAAAATTGATGATGACAATCCAGGCCATGTTTGACTTTATGGGTTCTAATTTGAAACAGACCACAAACAGGCTTCAGCATTATAGGAGCCATGCAGTGAGAAGTGGTGATACTAATATTAGCTAATTTATTGACAAAGCGCAAGGCGCAATCTAGCAAAAATGCCAAATTAGTGGTAGCAGTAGTAGAGGTAACATTCAGAAGGAGATGACGGAGATTGACTTTAAATGAGAGTTGCTCGTCTTAGTTTCACAGAAATGGTGTGGCTTTGAAGGATTTAATTTGCAGAGAACTTCCTAATTTGTGTACGGTCACCCACAAGTGTTGCGGTGACCCACCAGTGTGTGTGTGTGTGTGTGTGTGTGTGTGTGTGCATAGTATTAAATGAGTAAAATGATTTTGCCTGGTAATTATGTTAGCTTTTATTCATGTGCCGATGGCCTTGGTGCTTTGCGTGCGATGCTAGTTATCTACCTGTAACAAAGGGTTTGTCAGTGTGGCCATGTGTAATCAACATTAGTTCAGATGATTAACCAATAATTAAGCATATTTTGTTTAAGTACACATAGAAAGTGTCTTTTGTATACACAGTGACTAATCACATAAACCAAGTGGTTTTAAATAACACTTTAGAATGTGAAAAGAAAGCGTTCAATGTGCTGACAGTACAATATTGCACAGTATTAATTATTAATTGTCGATATCACACCATTGATTATTAGTGCATTGCTGAATTTCACTTTTTTTGTCATTGGAAAATGACGAGAGCAACTTTAATTTATTTTGAGAAAATATTTATTTTATGAATGTATTTGTTTACTGCTGACTATTTATTTTTGTTCTTCCTTTTTGTGGATAAGCATGATAATGATCATGGTGTATTACTTTTTGTGAATTTCTGATGTATTACCAATTTACTGTAGTCTTGATTTGTTTTTCCCTAACTGTCTGGTCAACAAACGTGTTTTGTTAGGTCAGTATGATGCTAATATTGTCTCTACTGGTAAGAAATGTAACATCCTTGCACTGACAAAGTATATTATTTTGTGTTATTGCACCTACATACATAAAAAACATATCACTCCATGACTCATACTTTAAATCTGTTTGAAGACATGTTCAGTCGTGCTAAATAATGTCAGTCATCTGTTAGAAATCATCAGCATCAGTCAAATGGAACGTGTCGTTAGGAAGGGAAAAAAAATAGTGTGTTACAGAGGAAAGATGGCATCTTGATTTTGAGGTAGGCTAATATTGACAAATCATTATCTGTTTAGGAAAGCCGAACAACTTGTTTATAGCCTTCATGCTCACTATTTAATCTCTGATGTGTTTTAATGAAGCTGGTGCTGTACTTAATGGAGCCAAAGCAAACAGATCAATGTGATGTGCTTGCTTCCTATTCTGAGAGCGTCTTTATGAGCCATTAGAGACAGAAGAATCATAAACACTGCTGATAAGAGCCTCAGTTTATGCACCAGCTAACAACAAATAGGATTGTCAGAGTAAAAGCAATGACACAGGAACAAATCTTGAAAACTTACATAAGAATAGTTGCAATGAGAATGGTTTGGAGTGGTATTGCATTAAGCATTAAGACCAAAGAACTACTGAAAATTACAACAAAAAAAAAAAGAAACAAGACATACCAAACTAGTAGAACTAGCCTATATTTTAATGTAGTAGGCAGACATCAAAATGTGACTTTTCCACACTATATTGGAGTGTTCTCATATTATATGATACATTTAAGCCTCAAAATACACTCTTAAAATAAATATGTTGTCTCTATCTGGACAGAGATGTGTCAAAAGCAACACACATTCATTTTAAGTGTGTAGTAGCATAATATTTGGACACATCATTTACTTTTCAGTCCATGTAATTATAATACTTAATAATTATACTGATGCAAATTAATACCAATATCATGGGTTAATCACCGAAGTCACAAAATATACAGGAATCAGTTTTAGGCAATCATTATTGGTGGCTGATGAAGTCAAACATTCACAGTGGGAAAGGCTCTCTTTCACTTTAAATGAAGTTCAGTCAACCAGAATGAATTCAGATCCAACTGGTGTGTGTCATCCCACTGATGTTAAGCTATCAGAAGTAGAGAATCTAAAACAGAGAGGATCCTGAAAAACTTTGTTACAATTGTCAGATTTTGCGTATTTTTAATGTTATGAGAGTATTATTTGACTTCACCAATGGCCTACAAATATATACTTTGGGTAACATAAGGACATAATACCATAAAATGGCGGTGAGTAGATGTTTGTATTTCAGCCTTGACAGGAAATTACAAAACAGCCATTTTTACAGGAAATATCATTAATGTATTTTAAATTAAATTAAATACACTTAATTAATGTTAGAAATTGCTAATATTTAATACTAATCAATTTAAAGTCTTAGTTGTTCTTTCATGTTTTTGCTTTATTACTTCTGCGACTGACAACAGGCATACAACACATATGCTGTGATCTTTGCCTGCACCTGTGGAGTGATATTAGGAATGGGCTTCTTTGCCAACCTACTGGTGTTCTCCCTCTTTGCCAAGTACAACACGCTGAGGAAGAATCGGCTGGACGTGCTGCTGCTCAGCATGGCCCTCGCTGACTTCTTCACCCTCCTGCTCATTCCCTTCACCCTGCACTCAGCCATCAGCTTCTCCTGGCCCCTGGGGGACACCTCCTGCCAGGTCTACCAGTTCCTGCTGGCCTTCCTGCTAGCGGCCAGCACGTACTCCCTGTGTGCCGTGTCTGTGGCCAGGGCCATGATCATCACTAACCCTTACCAGCCCCTCACCATGGACCTGGTCGTCCTGATGTTTGTGCTGGTGTGGGCTCTCAGTTTCTTCATCAGCCTACCACTGCGGATCTTCGCCACCAAGGAAAACCTCGGTCCGAGTATGAACAATGTCAGCCTCTGCTTACCCACCATCCACGAGCACCATTACCAGGTGGTGCTAAGCCAGTTTGTCCTCTACTACTTTGTGCCAATGCTAGTCATTGCCGTTAATTACGTCCGTCTCGCGCTCTTTTTACACAAGAGCCCTGTGATGTCGGTGGCCAGTGCTCGCAACACTCGGCGGGCTTCCCTCATGGTCTTCCTGGCCGCAGGGACATTCTCCGTGTGCTGGTTACCGGGCTACATACTGGAGCTGTGCGTTTATCTGGGCCTGTACCGTCACGGCCAATCCTGGGAGATGTTCTACTTCACCTGCACAGTGCTGCAGTATCTGCACCCCTGCGTCAACCCGGTGCTGTATGTGCTGCTCTCTAAGCGCTACCGCCATGGGAGGGCAGTCTGTCTAGTCAACTGCAACAGGAAAAGGGTCCATCCTCAGGTTACCAGTGTGACTGACAGCTTCAATTAAAGGATGCTGTGATGGGTATGACTATTCTAAAATCCGATGACTAATCAATCCCTGCTATCTATATATGCGATAAGTAGGACCGGCTGGGTATGGCATACCATTTTATTTGGTAAAATACTCCAAATTCCACTGATAGAAGTCTGAGGTGCTACTACCAGCTATGTTTGAATTCAAGCTTTGAGCTGAAATACAGATTTTTAAGAAATAGTTTCCATTCTGTGCGGTGTCACATAGACTATCTGCATATGAATGCTTATTAAAGTGCCTTTGGTGGCGGGCCTATTCTAATTAATTTCCTTGAAATGTGTATTTTTACGAGCCAGTTTTCTTTTAATGAGTTCCTAACTGCTACACGCCACGGACCTCTATTTCAGTTCCATTTTTTTGTTTTACTTGCGGTTATATTTACAGCACATTTGAGCTTTTCAGAGAAACAACAGCACAACCGTGTGCTTCTGGTATTGTCAGACAGATTTATTACACACACTGCAAGTACTAAATCAGGGAAAGGAATCGACATGAGATATAAGTGCTGATAGACAGCAGCTCTGTCAACAGCCATATGGCTTCTGTGAGCTTCAACACCTTGGCCTCAATCCAGCCAGTGAATCATTCAGTAACATATGCTCCCTTGCTCCCCACATCTAGCTTACACAGGTGGGATCACTGCGACAGTCTGACAGAAGTATTGACAATTGATTGCAGGCCACAAGAATGCTACAAGGAATATACATAGTGCCATTGCAATATGCCATTGCGTGCATTCTAGATAAGACACACAATTCTGATGTCTTGTTGTCGTAGTGTCACTGCAAAGGTATCTTTCTGATTGACTGCATGTGAATGCTCAGCTAGCACTGCTAACAGAAGAACATATCCATACATACCACCCTCACTTTTTCAATGTGCTGCTTTTAGTTGTTTTCACTGAATCAAAACCTAGTGAAGTACTGTACTGTATGTAGTAAGCTCCCTGGGATGTGCACTTGTGTAGTAAGTATATCAAGTACAAATTCTGTTTATGGTAAGCTTAACATACAAATTTTAATAAACTTGAAACAAGCGACTTTATGTCAACCTGTACAATGTCAATGAAGTGATTGATGCATTCAGTAGATTAAAGAAGACGTCTTTGTTGTTGTTATTGGTTGGTGATTCATGTCACGGTTTTCCTATCACATGCTCTGGCTTCCGGTCTGGCTCTGTGGCCTGCTCCTTAACCACACCACGCCACTGACCACGCTTACACTCAGCTGGCCTGTACTCCCCCTGTCTGTACGTACACACAAAACCAGTGATCATCAGTAAATATGATATCCTTAAATCCTTATTTGTGACAGCAGCTTTTGATTTCTGATGCTTCTTTTGCTCCACCATCAAATCTAGCTCTATTCATATTTGGATAAGGGAATCAGCCAGCACAACCTGCCTGCTGGCTGGCTCTTTGAAGACTGACATGAGCAGAGATGTGCACCAGCACCAGAGTACTGGTTTCTCAATTCTAGCTAAATAAACAGTGGATTGAGTGTTGATCATCATATGACTTTCCATTTCCAGCACCTGTCATTATAATTATTTAGTTTAGCAAGGCTCCAAACATGTCTTGCAGAGCAGATAACATTTCTCAACAGTCCCTGTCAAGAAGCGTTCTGTAATACTTAGTTCTGTGTGTGATCTTACCTGTTAGTCATGACAGGTAGTGTAAAAGGTGCAGGGTGGGACTTGGACCCTCTCCCTGTGCGAAGTACATGAAAAAGGAACAAACACAAAATCTATTCAGTCTCATAAAACTATCATTATTCTGTCTATTGTAAATGTCATATCTGAAATGCTGATTTCATTTAAGGTTGCGAAGATATCATCTTACAACTAGATTACAACTATTCAAAGAGAAAAAAAGTCATTCAGGACTGTTCTGCCAGTGTTCTGTGGTCAGTGCAACTTCAACGATTTTTAACATTAGATAAGAAAATGGCCACAGTGAAATAAAACAAAAAGTCGCCATAGAAATGAACCAATCTGTTATGTATGCCATCATGTTATTAGTGATGGTACCTGAAAGTCCAACACCAGACCTATTTTATTTATGTTGAGCAATACTTGTCCTTCACCATACAGGTTCAAGTCATGTTAATTTTCATAGCTATTGGTTTTCAATTCTTGCTGAGCAGAGTTCATCCTTTCATGAGAAATTGTATTCGTATAATGAAGAAATGTCAAATGAGCACAAGATACTCACACTGGACTGGTGACAGTCTGCCGATGTGCTTGTCTCCACATGCCAGGTGACCGCGGCCAGACAACTGGTTGGCTTTACCTGAAGGCATGGTGCTGGGAGCTAAACCCAAACCTGTCAAAAACACATGCACGTTTACACACACACACACACACACACACACACACACACACACACACACACACACACACACACACACACAAACTGAGAGACACAGACTGCAAAATAAAGAGTCTAACGGGTAATTTTAAAAAACAATCTAAGTGGCACAATAGACAGGCCTTACCACTCAGAGAGTTGCCCAAGCCCATCTGCATCCTGTTCTTAATGTAGCCTGCCATCAGGTGCCGCAAGTAGTCTGACTGAGAAGCATACAGTACAGACAAGAAGATCAATAAATTATGGTCTCTCTCTGATTTGACTTGTAGGGAGACTTTGTGCACATCCCAGGTGCTAAACAAAAAGGTCAAAAGTTTCTGTAGAAAAAACTTGGTTTTCTTTTAATGTTCTTTGCTTTAGTTTAATTTCTCATTGGGCAGTTATGACATTTCGACAATGCGGTATTCCAAGTGAACCTCAGGAAGACCGCATGGTCGAAACATCATAACTGCCAAATGAGAAAATAAACTGAAACAAAGAACCTTAAAAGAAAACCAAGGAGTGTGTGAACTCTTTTCAACAAAAACTCTTGATTTAGCAACATAATGGGGTGAGAACATTGTGAAAGACTGATAAGAGAGTCAATCGGTCAGAGTTCCAGTATAGTTGTGGTTATACTGTAAGGCTGATAATACCTTTGATTTCACTGATCCTTTCTCATTATCAAAGACCAGGTATAGCACAGACATCTGAGGAGAGAACAGAAAACAGACTACCATCACATGATACCACTATAACAGAGGTGGAGAAATCTGACAGAATTCTGAAAAAGGAAGTTAGAAAATAGTGGAAAGGAATTGTGAGTTACCAACGACCATGAATTAAGTATCAGCTGTAGTGCACCCTGTTCTGTTATTATCTATCTATCTATCTATCTATACTGTGTGTGTATACAGTATATATATATATATATATATATATATATATATATATATATATATTATGATGGATTTGTAATTTTGTGGACTTTTTTTACAGCAAAGTATGTACTCTGGTCAACACCTTTTTGTTGGTGTCAGTGGACTCCAGTGGAGTGTCCTGTTTTCCTCTCCTGAGCATATGCTGAGGAACACATAGCTGTCATGAAGTTAGATGCACATACATCCACACACACACACACACACACACACACACACACACACACACACACACACAGAGAGAGAGAGAGGGGGTACAAATTTCACTGTTATTAACCCCTCTTCAATTTCCTAGCACTTTATTTCATGATTTCCATATTCAGATAAGTATTATGTGGAGAGAGTTATGAGGAAGAACTCACAGGTTTAAGGGAATATTTGCCTTTCTGTGCGGCATCTTTGACATCACTATCCTGGAGGAAAAGTATGAGCTGTTCATTAGAGTAATCTGAAAACTAATGACCTAGCTAATACAATTCTTCCATAAGTAGGATCAACAGCAGAAAACCTTAAACACTGTTAACAGCAGCAACCCTTAGCCAATATTATTAATAATTAATCATTATAATTAGATTTTCACAACTTGCATTTGATTTAGTCATTTAGCTGACGCTTTTATCTAAAGCAACTTACAAAAAGGGAAACAGTCAGGGAACAGTGCAACAAGGACATGTTTGGGCAGCACTAAGTGCTACTCGACAATTAGGCTGCTTTGGTTAATCCAAAAGTACTTAGTGTAAAGGGCCGTTCACACCAAGAACGATAACGATAACGATAACTATAAATAAATATCGCTCTTGTTAATATGAATGACAACGTTCACACATAAACTATAACGTTAACGACATGAAGAACGATATCGTTGTTGACCACTTTCAGAGCGATTTTGAGAACGATAAAAAGCTAACAGCCAATCAGAACCCATAATATTCTAGCCATCACATTCATTAACATGAGGAGAGACTTTTCTTATCGTTGGCCAGTGTGGACGCTTTTATCGTTATGGTTATAGTTATCGTTATCGTTATCGTTCTTGGTGTGAACGGCCCTTAACTCCAATATTACATGATCATCTGAAGTTCATCACCTTATTCTCCTCAGGGGTTGTCTCTTTATGCCTCAGTAGACAAGAACAGTCCCTCTGTTTCTTGGACTTCATTGACTTTTTACGATTAATCATCTAGGCAAGACAGAGAGGAGAAAATAAGTGGAAGGTCAACGTATACATGAAGAGGAATGATCATAATAAAAGACTTAGCTGGATATGTATCATAAAAGTGAAAACAGAATGCATGGCATTTGTTTATCTTCAAATCTGGTCTGGGTATCATCCCTATGTGGCACTACATATTTTTTAAAAGGTATAGGCCTATGCAATTTCAAAGTTTTTTTGTGCAATGCAGGTAATTCATGGACCTCTCATACTTTGCAGTCACATATGCCAGTTTTTAAGTAATGATAACATGATAAACCTTGACATTCTAAAAATGGTATTTGTCCTTTTCATGCACCTGTAAGGCCTCAAGGTGGGCTGGAGGCCCGTCAGAGTCAGAGCTATTGGATCCACTGGTGCTGAAACAGGACACGTTCAGACACAGGACATAACAAACCGCAATATCAAAAGCAATATAGCAATATTAGTATACAGTATAATAGTATTATCTGTAAAAACTAGTTACACCCAGTATAATAAAACCATTGCAAGTATAACAGAACTATATCATGGTACAGATAGAAGTATAACGTACCTGCCGTCGTCACTTTGTGGTGCTTCTGCGAGGGTCAGGGTGGTTTCCTGTCGGAGTGAGTCTTGCAGCTCTCTTAAACACATATTGTACTAAAAAAATATTTGTCCCCTTAAATCTCACAAACATTGAAAAAGACATTGTATTCCAGTCAATCAAACCACTTGTTGAGGTGGTCAGGGACACTTGTGACCACATATCTTTTGTAGTGTAAACGCTAATGCATTCTGATGCGGACAATGGCAGTTCTATTGAATGTGGCATTGGCTGTAACAGAATCGGAATTAAAAACCATGCATAGCAACAAGAACTCTTGTGTTCATATGCGTGCTTGTGCACCTTCATAAGCTCGCTTTCTAACTTTGATTGTTTCTTCCAGTAGCAGTCATAATCAGGAGAATCGGGGAATTCCCAGTCGGCTGGTAAACATTTGAGGCTTGGCTGATTACAGTGATCTTAAAAATGCATGAGATCGCTGTTTGTATATTTTTCTTTATTGCGTCTTCCAACCTGGACTGTCTGATCACAGTCACTAAAGCTTGAAACCTCCCGGCAACAGTCCCACTTCGCCCTTGGTTTCTACAGAATATTGGCCAGGTGAAGGTACAAAATAAACCAAAGCACCTTTTGCAATATGTCTACAAGTGATAGACAGACATGGACATTCACACTCACCTTGGTCCTGTCTGGATCACAGTAGTCCAGCAGTGTATCACAAAAGTGAGCTCCCAACATCTCTAAGTCCTTTATACTGAAATGGGTTCCCTTCTGTTGACCTGCAACAGAACATTTGATAAAAAAAACATCTGAACCAGCATAAACCAACCTGGGAAAGATCTCTGTTCATTATGGCTGTGGTGTGGAAATTAAAAACACAATAATTAAGTGATTATTTGCTTTCAACAACATAAGTAATGCAAACATATGCATCAAACAGTCACATACCAATGCTTGAGCCACAGAAGGAGGTTTCTAATGTGAAGCTGTTAAGGATCCCAAGTTTCCACAGAGCTATGCGACCAGTGCCGTCCTTGCTTCTCTGCACCTTGAACTTACAGTTCTGAAAGGAGAACTTCACAGACAAAGTCAGAAACTTGCTCTCCTGGATTCTGTACATCTGATACACGGGTAAAAATTATATCAGAGGCCCAAGCCGTGGTGCAACTGGCTGGGGTACCTGCACCGTACACCGGCGACCCGACTTCGATTCCCGCCCCATGGTCCTTTCCGGATCCCACCCAACTCTTTCTCCCATTCGCTTCCTATCTCTCTCCACTGACCTATCATTAAAGGCATTAAAAAGCCCCAAAAACACACACTTTAAAAAATCTATCACAGTACAGTGTCAGGAGGACATTTCCAAGGAAACAAGAAGTTATGTTTGACACTGAGTGAGTGGCACATTAGGGTAACAGATTATCTGTATGGCAAACAACTCGGATACTTTTATATGTTTTATAGTTTCACATCACAGCTTGATTGTTTTTAAAAAGATTGTGTGAGGCTAAATATTATGTGAAATGTAGATATTGGTTCAGTCTAGGATAATTATGAGTACTACCCATTATTGTATCCAAAAAAGTAGTGAGCACCTTTGTTATGCTACATGGGAATCATTCAGTGGTGAAGTGCTTACCATTTCAGGGCAGTTCTTACTCAGCATCAGGGGAAAGATCCGCTCGTGCAGCTGACGGCCAGCTGCCCTTTCACAGCCGTAGGTGAAGACGTTCTGCTTACGGCTGTGTCCATGGAGGTCACAGTACAGCAGCACATCACGCTTCTCACACAACCTGACATAGAAATTGTCAGTGAGTGTACAAACCTCAGTGTCATATTAGTTTCATATACATGTCATGATGTAAATGTTCAGGGTTAGTGGCGTGCTCAGTCCTCTTTGTTCTTTTGATGCTGCTTGTTGTTGGGTGCTCTTTGGTCCAAGGTAAATAGTTTGTGTAAGAAAAAGGAGAAAAAAATCCTCCACAACCAAGGCACTCCAGAGGTTTAAAATGTCTTTATTCAGGGCATGCTGATGAAGGCCCCAGCCGCTACGCGTGGGCTTTGTTGGACATGTCTAGTTTAAAATAAAGACATTTTAAACCTCTGGAGTGCCTTGGTCGTGGAGGTCCCCCTTGGTCCCCTTTTTCTTACACGTCATGATGTATTAACAAATACTGAGACCAATGGCCTTGCTCTGGCACTATGAGGTTTTCAAGCGCTACGCTCTGTTTTAGTAGTCTCTTGTACAGTATGTTCTAAACTGATAAACATCTAGCAGCACCTTCTCTGCATATACAAAATGTAATAATATATTCTTTAATTCACTTTTTTATTTTGTTGAAAGTTCATTCCAAATATGCTTGGAAGCTGTAATGTAAGATTGAGCACACTAAAGTGATGTAGCCTACACGGCATTCTATCAATACTTTTGTAGTAATCATTCGCATATTATATTCTATGACAACAGGCTAGTGTGCATACGCATAAAACAGTCTAAACATCTTTACCTATGGACCATAGTCCGCACGGCATGTACAATGGGGAAAGAGTCCTTCAGATTTGAGTTGTAGCTGCGGTTTAGGTCACGGCCAGTCAGAGAGCAGCGGTAATTTCCTACTATCACACCATCTGGGTTCAGCATGGGCACCAGCTTGAAGATGAAAGTGTCTCGGAGCAGTCGTGCATCAGGCGAGTCTCTCAGGAGGAAGTCCATGATGCCTTTCATGACCCAGGAGCTGTTGGTCTCTCCAGGGTGGACACGGGCTGTGATAACGACGGCCGGCTTATGGGCTGCTTCCCACTCACCACGCTTGCGTGAGGGACTGGTCACTGTCAGAACTGGCACCAAGTTGCCTGCCAGTGAATGACAGAGTGTCCGAATCTTGCAGAAAGAAGAGACCCTGGGGCTGCGTTCTATACTTGAGAGGTATGCCCACAGCTTGGTATAAGTGTATGGATAGCAGTGTGCCAGATAGCACGTGTCTTGGTCATAAGGGAAGACGAAACTCCAAGACAGGGAGAAGCAGGGTAAGCCAAGGTGGAAGAGCCCGTTACGACAGTATGACACATCATAGCCCACACGGTGCCAACCCACACCAAAAGCTCTGGCCTTCTCGTCTGAATAGAGTAGGGGTTTCTGGCCCTTCTCATAAAGACTGGTGGCCTTCAGGAAGTTGGTGATGGTGAAGCGGTACGGGATGCCTGCCCGCATGTTCCTCACTCGGAAGTAAAACCACTGGGTGTGCTTCTTAGTATAGAGGTCAGGCCGGAGCATGAGGTCATAATCAAACTGCCCGCTGAAATGAAAAGGCAAACAACGTTATCAATCGTCCATGTGAAATGACCATGACGGTGTACATTGATCAACACATGAGAATAGAAGCAACATAACACTTTTGGCTTTGTGAAATCTGTAAGTGCATGTGCAATTTCTGGATACTAATTTGGACCCACTGAAATGAAAACTTGGGGCATAAGTCTGAACACCAATGTCTGCCAAGCTAACAAGCAAACATTCCATCGATCAACTAATTTCATTACATTTTCATTCACACTGAAAGCCAACTTACACTCTGTGTGCAGACATCAAGTTGGCACTTTCAAAGCGACCCTCAAAAAGAAGAGTGGTGTCATCAGGCCCAGAGAGGGGTATAGAGGCCTGTGAAAGAGGTGAGCGATTCCCCCCTGGACGAGACCCTGTGAAGTAGTACTCCTTACCTGTAAAGTATCTTACATGTAAATACATTTATATGACAGCGCCATTCAGCATCATGCTGTTTTGGACTTTTGGAAAAACAATGATCATGCAAATTATGTAACAACCTGCTTGCCCATTATAAACAAGAGTGCCTTTCCCCACATTCTGGTCTCGGGGCCATTTTTCAGATTCTGGGATACAAAAAGGCTCAGGAGCAGGAGGCGTCCAGTCTGTGAAATTAAGCCTGTTGGGTCAACACTAGTTTGTACACTGTAGTGTACCTATGTAATTAAATAAGATATTTCTACATATTTTACATTTTATTTCTCTCACCAATGTGATGAATTTCTTCGGGTGTAACTTCACACTCCTTTGGCCAGCGAGAGAGGGTCTGCGACAAGTGTCCAGAGACACCATACAGGTGACGTGGCTCACAGAGACGAGGCACTGGCCGGCCCGATTGGATCTCAAAGACTACCTGAGTGGTTTTTGGCAACTGTGCAACACCAATGGCATCTATTAAATAGAATAAAAGTCAGATCTTTGGACAAGTCAACCTAATATCTGAAGGAAGACTAGACTTCAATCATTTAGCCAGTGTGTAGGCTATTGCATTACCTTCATTCATTACCCCTTGGTCTTGGCAATAATCTTCAGTCTGTTCTTGTTTTGCCTGATTTTCATCCTCAAACTCATCATCGTCGTCAGATGTTGAGGAACTAACAGAACAGTGACAATGGACATGCTTTCCCCTCTTCATGTTGTCTTCATCTTTTGCGGTGCGTGCCTGTAAAGAGATGCACCTTTTCACGAGATTCCACATCAGTCTATCAGAATGTTAGGTGAGCAGTCGGATTCATGATGTTTCAGGTGATGTGCCTTTGCCTTTTTCAGGTGTAAAAAGCAAGGTAATATAAGTCGTTGGTTTCCACTGAATGCCTGTCAGCTGATGTTAATGTTAAATCTTTACACATTGTAAATTAAGCCTAACTTAATAAATTTTGCACTAGCTACCTAGAATACCTAAATGCTTTAGCTATACGGGTGATCGCTGTCATTAAATTATTAGCAGCTGCTATCCTTGCTAGAAACTAGCTGCTATGCCGATTATGGCTAATCTGCTAGCAATAACCTATTGGTTGTCCTTATAACTAAATTATGCTAGCCACATGTTTCAAAGAAGATGTTGATGATTACTCACAAGACGTAATTGGAACAACAGATCACTCTGGTATATGCCATTTGCATTAACGTCTGCATTTTACTACTTTCAACATAGTATGGCTATCAGGGACAGGCAAGTAAGCCTAGCAGCTAGATCTAATGCACTTACTAACAGCAGAGACACTTAGCTTTAAAAAGACTTTGCTAACAGTCAGTTCGAGGAGTCTGAATTGGACATCCCCATGACAACCTGCCATTCTGTTGACCGCGACCTTTTCTATGCTAGTTCTAGCTAGATTAATTATTACAGTCAGAGACGGTTTATAAAGTGCTATTGCAAAAGTCTTTTACAGTCTATGGTTTTCACAGCCACACAATTTGAAGTTCAACAGTGTGTGTCAATGGCAGGCCTTTTATGTGACTCGGTACACACTTAGTATGGCCTAGTACCCACAAAGGCGAATTTGGTATAAACATCTATATATTTTCTGAAAGTAGACCTTCTAAGGATTCCATTTCACCCCCCTTTTACATATGCACAACTTATTGTTTTCACAGCCACACAATTTGAATTTCAACAGTGTGTGTCAATGACAAGCCTATTATGGCCTGCACTCACAAAGGCAAATTTGGTATAAATATTTGCACTATTAAAGAGGGCTACATGTTATAAACCCCCCTTTTAAATGAACAGAACTTTGTTGTTTTATCAGCCACACAGTTTTAATTCAACACTAGGCAATAAGGTAACAGGTACATTCAAAAATACACTCTAAATAGCATTCTAAGGTGCATTTTCGATTTAAAGTTAATTATTTTTCCAACTTTAACTTACTTTTGGCAATACAATAAAGTTTTAAATTAATAATTTTCGTCCTCATTAATTTAAAAAGCAATGAATATGTTCTGACTTTTATTTTGAAAGATTCGCGAATGGCGGCCATATTGGAATTTTCTTTACTGTCGCTAGTTTCACACTACTGGAAAAACTGTTTGTTTTGGTTCTTCTCTGGTGGGCTACCGCTGTAACATCTCTGCTCAACCTAACTCATCTTTGAAGCTAGGCGATTACGTGAGTCCACTTTGTGATAGCTGGTGTCCGAAACAGAAGCTGTGTCGTTCTGTAAAAAAGCAATCTAGCTACAACATGGACGCTGACGGGACAGCAAAATTATCCAAAAACGTCCTACGGATGAAGGTGAGTTGCCACGCGTATCATCATGCAGTCTACCACGTTGTCGTGACCGGTCAGTAGTGCTTGTGTTGTTGTGTTGTGTTGTGTTCCTTTCTGGTTTCTACTGTTTTCCTTGCGCGTGTTTGCGTTGCTCACCACAGCTGCAGGAGTTGTCAAACATTCATAAACAAGTTGTTTTAGACAGATTTAAAGTCGCGTTCAGGGTTAGCTGCTACCACCCTCACGCATTTGGCGTAACACTCTTTCAGCATCAGTCTCACCCTCACACACACAAGAATTGTCACGCCAAATCCATTATTTATCTTCAATCCGCTCATTTTAGTGATGGCAAAGTAAGCTTCATGAATCAGCAAAGCCTCAAATCCAACTTGGGAAATGGTTTAATGCACGAAGTTTCAGACTCTATGGCAACCTCTGCTGGTAAAAATTAACGAAGAACTGTGTCATGAATTTTTCACATCGATTAGCTACCCTCTTCTTGGTTGTTGGATATGAATTAATAAAACAATCACTGAATAAATCAGCGTGGACACTGCACATAAGTAATAAGGCATTGCCTTCACAAACAGACGGGGATAATGGGGATAATATAGATGGCGTTCTGCAAGTGAACTTTTTTGTTTGTTCATTGGGGATCGGTCAGAAATATTCTCATATGCACACATGATTGTTGCGATAGGCAGTGCCATGTATATAGCCTATATTATAAGGTGTGAAAACAATCTGTCTAGTCTGGTTCACTATGTCTTTTTGTGGGAATTTTTTTGGGATTTGCTAAACTATACATTTTTGGAAAGGTTATTGTATAAGGAGTCAGAAAATCAATGTTTGCATTTGCTCAGATTTCTTTATGGCGGCCATATTGAAGTTTAAAAGTTATATTGGCGAGACCAGGCGAGACACTACAGTTGAATAAGGTACAATTTTTAACTAGCCAATATCATTATGAAACTTCCCCAGTTGATTACTTACATTAATATAAGAAAATAATGTATTACAAGTTTTCAAGAATTATATGTCTCAATATGCAAATTAGGTATTATCTAATTATATGCTCTAATTTGCATACAACTTTCCTTTGTAATATCTCAGCTTCTGAATAAGCTAAACTTTTAATTCTAACTGCTAAACCATCAAATGGTGCCAGTTACAAAGCTCCAAGACTTAACCACATTGACCCATAGATGCATAAGTGGGTCAAAAATGACCCGGTGTGGTTATTTTCTTGCAATTTCATTGTAATGAAAAGTTGTTTGCATTTAATATTCCATGATCCTCCTAAACAATGTTTAATTTATCTTCCCATTGAAATACGTCCATAATATGGGTTAAACAAACTAGCAGTGGGTCAGATAACTCAGAGTTCCTTTTATTGAAGAGTTCAAAATTATTTAACGTAAAACTTGAATGTTCTAGAACTATCGACATGCACATTTAGAGCAACCTTTGTGGACAGTGTCTATACATCATCATAATCAAGAAGACACTTACGTATCATAAGGCCAGAACTGAGAGACTCAGGAGAAGCTTCTATCCTCAGGCCATCCAAATCATGAACATTACACTATACTGAAATTGCACACATTCACGACTCTCCAGCACTCACAAACATTTTAACACTACACACACACAGACACTCACATACACACCTACACCTGACTACAGGACTTCACACACTTCTCCATGCACTCCACAACACTCTACTTCTTAACTTTTACACAAACACCTGACTGCCCTCCTACCCCACCTTAGGATTCCCCACCGCTCACACACACACACACACTTACAGGCTCCCTCTGCTAGCACGACCCCAGGCAGTTGGGTTGGCCCCTTGAGCCGTGGATCTGCCCAAGGTTTCTTCCTGGACAAGGGAGTTTTTCCTTGCCCCTGTTGCTCCTGGGTGTCCCTTGGTGCTCGAACACACACACACACACACACACACATACACACGCATCATTCACCCCCTGCAGCTCTTTCTCTTACTCCCCCCTAATGCTTTTTGCACTTATCCTGCCCCTCTCTACTACCCCTGGGAGGGGGCTGGGAGGACCTCTGTAGTCACTGGTTTGAGCATGCCATCCGAGTGTTTGAAGTATCCGTTTTACAGAGGATCCAGCTGTGGATCCTGCACAGCAATGGCTGCCTGTGTCCATACTCTTCTTTGGACATGAACTCTGAAGATGTACTGCTTCAGAGCACCAAGTGTTGGAGGCAGCTTGTTACTTTCTGCCCAATGTTTGCAGAAGAGATGGCATTGCATTTGAGGGATTGCCATGATATTGGCAATCTTGTGGTGGGCTATATGTTGTCTGTAAGGAGTGTGGCTTTCTATGCAGTGAAGTGGGGGAGTTAGGTTAAGGCGGGGTAGGAGGGCAGTCAGGTGTGTGTGTGTGTGTGTGTGTGTGTGAAAAAGTTGAGAAGTATTGTGAGTGTTGTGGAGTGGATGGAGAAGTATGATATGAAGTGCTGCAGTCAGGTGTGTGTGTGTGTGTGTGTGTGTTTTCAAGTTGTACGTTAAATAATTTTGAACTCTTCCATAAAAGGAACTCTGAGTTATCTGATCAACTGCTATAGTTTGTTTAACCCATATTATGGATGTATTCCAATGGGAAGATTAAAAAAAATTTGAAGGAATATTAAATGCGGACAACTTTTCATTACAATGAGATTGCAAGAAAATAACCGCACCGGGTCATTTTTGACCCACTTATGCATCTACTGTATGTGGTAAAGTCTTGGAGCTTTGTAACTGGCACCATTTGATTCCATGGCCTTGAAAATGTGGGTTTAGCAGTTAGAATCAACAGTCTAGCTTATTCAGAAGCCGAGATATTACAAATTAAAGTGTTATGCAAATTAGTGCATATAATTAGATAATGCCTAATTTGCATATTGAAACATAACATTCTTGAAAACTTGTAATACATTATTTTCTTATATTAATGTAAGTAATCAACTGGGGAAGTTTCATAATGATATTGACTAGTTAAAAATGTTACCCTATTCAACTATAGTGTCTCGCCAATATAACTTTTAAACATCAATATGGCTGCCATAAAGACATCTAAGCGAATGCAAACATTGATTTTCTGACGCCTTATACAATAACCTTTCCAAAAATGTATAGTTTAGCAAATCCCCAAAAAATTCCCACAAAGGTTAAAATCTGGACATAGTGAACCTGACTAGTCGGTGTAGAATTGATAGACAAGTTGATTTAAAGGTGCCCTGCCACACAAAAAGCATTTTTGTTGGTATTTCTTGAAATGTGCTAGATTTGTGTTTTGTTGCCCTGAATGTGAAAATGAACTGCTACGATCTTTGACCTCTGAAAGGAAATAGCGGAGAAATCAGGCCAATTGTAAAAGCTCGTCATTCTGACGTGGAAATGACCTAGGTCATAAACTTGAGCTCTGCCAGTTGAGACTGCGCCCACAGAATTCATAGCTCAGTGACAGTTTTCCAATACAGCAAGGATGGCTGAACGTCAACGGACTTGTGCGCTATGCAGGGATATAAGTTTAACAATGATTGAACATTGAACAAGGATGTCGTGCTTTATTTCTTCTTGATACCTGTACAGTCAGATGTTGGTGTAATGACAATCAGCTTGCAGTAGATCTAAAAAGTAGCCTAATGACCCAAAGCAGCATTTTTGACTACCTGTGGTGTTTCCCTTCTGCACACATTTTTGTGGGCACTGTGGCACAATTCCCACATGTACACCTGACTAAGTAAAAGGTAGGTCAGATTGTTGTTAATAGGTTAATTAATTGGTATGAATTTGGCTACTTAAGGGATAATGTATTGTAATGTATTGTATTGTCCGCCAGTATTTGCGAGGCAGCATCTTACATGGAAGCTACAAAAATACTAGGAGGATAACCAATCACAGCCAAGTAGCGTAGTTCATTGAATATTAATGATAACTGGCGCAAATCAAGCTGAATCTTCCAGCAGGCTTTCTGTAGCACGCTAGAATGGCTTGAAACAAGGTAACCAAGGCATTTTTTTCTCACAAAAATACATGTGGCAGGGCACCTTTAAGTGTAGTGAGAAGTGAGTTGACAGTGCCTATGACATACTGTAGTCTATTTTGGGACAGTGATAGTGCTTGTGGACAGGTATTTTGGAGAGTTAACAGGGAGAGGTGTTGCTTGAGGACAGGTCAAACAGGGTGGATTAATGTGATTGATAATTAAAATTGATATAGAAAAAATATTTGTTGCACTGTCCCAGTTTCTTTTTTTGCTGACCTCTTCGCAAACGCCAGCTTTAGAGAAAACTCTCACATGGCACAGAAGAGGCAGGTACATAACGTTCCAGGGGCCAAGACATAAATTACGGTAATCGTATTTAAGCTTATGTTGCACCCAGAAGTTTAGAGGGTCTTCAGTACGAGGGATATTGGGCTCAGTGAGGTAGCGATGAACCTCTGTTGTGGTATTGGTTGTTGCACTTTTCACCCTCCCCGTCTCCAACACTTGGCGGTCCAAGAGATCCCACAGGTCAGTCGCTGAAATTGTTACAAAAACATGTTACAAATGGATACAATATTTGCATGTTAATACTGACCATAGATTCACTGAAGACTCAGCTGCTGACTCTGGAGGTACTGGGACAGATATGTTGTCCCTTACCCTGCAGTCAAACAGGCTACAAGAGACAGCGACAAAACCACAGGCTGCCTTTCATTTTCAATGGGAGTGAACGTTCGCCAGCGACAAGAGACAAGCTTGCCGCTGCCGCGAGCAAGGCGGGGCCAAAATAGACAAGAAGGCTGTTTTATGCAAATGTTGAGCGAAGCGACAAAGCGACTGCCAATCGGAGTGAAGGAAGCGTGACGTTCCTTGTTTGAAAGTAAAGTTGGAAATTTTATCCAAGATGGCGGAGCTAACTAATCGAAGGCAGTATTTCTGTACTAACAAGTAAGTTCAGGGTTTGTTGCCTTATATTTTGCTACTTCTAGTGAGGAATATGAACTTCAAAATCCAAAAAGACAGGTTTTGTAATCAAAAAATATATCTGAAGGTATGTACGAGCTATCGGTCAGCCACCTAGCACGCAGAAATCGTTAGCCATCAATCACCCGCGAATCACCTCCCCACTCAAAGGCAAGTTGGTGGAGTTGTCGCTGTCTCTTGTAGCCTGTGTGACTGTAGGGTTCGGAGAGATGCACGTTTTGACCTAAGCTGTTGCACAGTATTTGCTGAATTTGTCGGGATGCAAAAACCCATTGAACCTGGGATCCAGCAATGTGGCCATAGAGTCCTGGCTAGATGTTTCTCTAGCGTGTATATTTTACAACACTCATCAATCGGTCAGTCTGCCTTTTCATGAGCATGATCGCAAAGCTGGAGACTTTCTATTTGTCAGTGCCACTGGCCCGGTGGCACAAACTTGCAAACGTGGTTTTCCCGCTCACAGGTGCTGGGGGAAGCGAGACAGCCATCATTCAACCTGGAATAAGTCAAATAACCATTCCAATGATTCCGAAGCTGAGTCAGAGTCAGAGTCAGAATCAGTTAAGGCAAATTAAGCTAAACATCACAGGTAAAATGCTCTGTTCAACCATCACCCCTTTAAATTTAAGCCCATTGAAATTAGGGGTCAATGAGCGTGTGTCATCCTAGTATCACAACCCTATCTTCAACCCTATGTGTTTGTGTTGGGAAACTTATGGAATTGAAAGCAGTTCATATGGGAGTTCATTTGTATTCATGTGCTGATTTGTTTTTCTGCCATTCTTCCCAGTTTATGCAGCGGAGCCTTGATCCAGATGCAAAGAAACAACTGGAAGAAGATGAGAAGAGAGTCATCAGTGATGAGCACTGGTTTTTGGACCTTCCAGAACTTATGGCAAATGAGTATGTCACTGATTTCTCATGGAATTTTACCATTGATAGTTATAATGATATTGATAATGCATTTTTATTTATAAAGTGCTTTCAAAACCAATGCAGTCCAGCCAAGACTCCACACTTGAGAGAAAGTGGAATAGAGCATTATGTCCAACATTCCAACATGTAGTTTAATGTTCTGTATTATGTCCAATATTCCAATATGTGGTTTAAAGGGATATTCCGCCATTTGTGGAATTACGCTCATTTTCCACCTTCCCTCGAGCAAAACAATCGATATTTACCTTGTTCCCGTTCATCCAGCCATTCTGTGAGTCTGGCGATACAACTTTTAGCTTCAGCCTAGCATAGATCATTGAATCGGATTAGACCATTAGCTTCTCGCCTGCTAGCTTCATGTTTAAAAGTGACTAATATTTCTGGTCATTTTCCCATTTAGAACGTGTGTCCTCTCAAGTTAGAAAGTGCAATAAGACCAACTGAAAATGAACCCTGCCGTTTTTCTAGGCTGATTTGACATGGAACTACATTCTCATCTGGCGTAATAATCAAGGCAACTTGCAGCTACTGGCACTACTACTGCTTGATGTCTATGGGGACTATTTTCAGATGCTGCGTACGATATCACTGCGCCTATGGTACATTTGCAAGTTGCCTTGAACGCCGATTCTTTGATTGATTCTAAGCTGTTTTGATGTAGGGGATGGGTAAACTGGCGCGCTACAAACATGCTACCAATCAAATGTAATATTAGTAGGACTAGCCTACTTAGACACTTTAGTCATAGGCAACGTTGCCATGTTAATTTGGGCTAGAAGTGCTTGCTTGTGGTGGCGCTCCTGTCCGCTGCTTCTCCCGAATTGTGTTTGGCAAATTTGTTATTGGGGGAAACGCGGAGAAACGAGATGGTCAGTCCTCGTATTTTTTCTTCACGTTTCGGCTAAGTAATATGTTAAAGTCTTCTTCCGTATTGAACAGACGCTCGGCATGTCAGATTGCAGTTGCAGAGTTTTCGAATGTTTTACAACCCAGCTGGTATCCGCTGTTCATTCCGACATATCCCCACTCGGCGGTAGGCCTACCGTAATTTCCCGCATATAGGGCGCATCGTGCATATGCCGCAATACTTTAATTGATGTATTTAAAGAAAACAGAACTGTGTATTAGCCGCCCCCATGTATATACCGCACATGTTCAAAGCGTCTTCATGTCATGAAATGGGCATATTAACCCCTTCAGGCAAGTGGTCACTGCAAATTTAATTTTCACCTGATCACAACATCAGGCGGCACCGAATTCATCATCAATCAGTCAAGCTTTAACCAAAGGCTTGTGTTTAAAAAACAAATAAATTAATTAACAAGCTCTCTTCGTTAGCCTAGGCCAACTGCAATGTATGGAGTGATGTCCGTTCATCTAACACTAAGGTTTTAGTAATGCGAATCATATTAAGCTGCAACAGCTGTAAAGGCAGGGAAATGCATGAAGGAATATCCCGACACTTGTAAAACAACGCAAAACGTCATGGTAAGCAAATCATTATCCCCGAGAATCCAACACTTCATCAAACCTACATTTTAGTAAATTATTATAGCCTACAGTTCAACGTCAATCCAGTCCCAAACAAGGACGAGATAAGCTGATGGCTTAGATTCACGCGATCTTAGACAACTGGTTGTCACTTTTTGTAAACGCAATAGGCTACTTGCAGTCAATATTACACTTGTGATAGCTTCTTGACAAATATAAGAGCCCGTGCTGCTTTTCGATTTATTCAGGCAAACGCCCTTCCATTAACGGAACCCGACATCTCCAGAGGCAGCCTATTGATAGGAACAACGAATGGGAAATAGACAGTGTGTACAATTAGTTTTATTGTCCTATTATTTAAGTCAATGACATCTTGAATAATGTTTAAATCATGACTGAATCCAAAAATGAATCAAAGGAACAATAGGCTACGGGAGAGATTTTAGGCCAACCGCGCCTTTCCAGGATCCCGAAAGAACAGGGATCAGAGCATCGTGCAATGTCCTCAACAAACAATGCAAATAATCATAGGCTATAGCATCAATTCCATTCCCCACATCTTATAAATTAACATATCAATGAAGTTATGATGGGCGTAATACGTTAACAAATCAACTGCAGACGCGTAGCCTACGTGAATTAAATGAAATTAAATGCATTGAAACCAAAACAAAAAGTTGACATAAGTAGGCTAAATTATATTGAACAAGATATGTGTTTTTTATGGTAAACTGGGCCTACATCTCGCTCTCTGAAAAGCCTTCGAATTCTGATGTCTCAGAATCAGAGTGGAAAAGGTGGAGCATTGCACTTGGCAGCCCGGTTTCTTCCACCTCCTCCTTATCACCAGATCCCTCCGAAAAATCGTCGTCAGCCTCGTCGCTTTCTTGGGCAAACAGTGTCTTCTTGAAACTGTTGACGATGGTTTCTGTGGTGACTTTGCTCCAAGCAGTCAGGACCCAGGAGCACACTTCTGCAAACGTCGCCTTCCTCATCTTTCCAGATTGCGTGTACGTGTGAATACCCTCCAGCATCCACTTCTCCCATTCACTCCGGATGTGGATTTTGAAGACGTGGTTGACACCGAGATCTAGGGCTTGCAGCTTGCATGTCAAACCTCCCGGAATGATGGCCAGATTAGTTTTGAGGTCTTTGAAGTGGCTTTTCACTTTGGGTGTAAGGTGGGCAGACATACTGTCCATCACTAGGCCTGCACTGGGGCTAAAAAAGGCTCCAGGTCGGGCACGCCATACCTTGTCTGCCCACTCAATCATTAACTCTTCGGTCATCCAACCCTTCTTGTTGCATTGGACAACAATCCCCCGGGGGAATTTCTCATGGGGCATGGTCACCCGTTTAAAAATCACCATAGGAGCCAGCTTTGTCCCGTCAGCAAGGCAAGCAAGAACTACGGTGAATCTGTTTTTTTCGTTCCCGGTGGTTATGATTTTGACCGTCCTTTCTCCCGCTTCACTCACTGTACGGTTCGGGGGCGCGTCAAAAGTGAGAGGCACCTCATCCATATTCCCGATTTTGGACATGGATAGGCTGTTGTCCGCAATCATCTTTTCAACATATGTTCGGAAGCTCCTGACCTTCTCCTCCCAGTCGTCGGGCAGCTTTTGGCCAACAGTTGTACGCTGACGGACAGATAACTTCTGTCGTCGCATAAACCTCCAGCACCAATGGGGGGATGCGCAAAAGTCGACTATTCCCCGCATCTTCGCTAGGTCAAGCGCTTTCAATCTTATCTGAACTGTCGAGACAGCCATACCTGACTCTCTGATGGATTTCACCCACGACATGAGATCCACCTCCAGCTGTGGGTAACGGCCTGGCTTTCCACGATTAGCTTTCTTTGTCTTTGGAAAACTTTCAAGCTGTGTCGCTTGGGCACGCCATCGTCGAACAAGGCTTTCATCAACACCATAATCTCTTCCTGCTGCTCTATTTCCCTTTACTTTTGCAACTTTTATAACTTCTAGTTTAAATTAGCTGGGACTCGATTAAAAAAATTAATCTAATTAATTAGAGGCTTTGTAATTAATTAATCGAAATTAATCGCATTTTAATTGTATATAAATATATGACCTGAGAACAGTGAGAAGTATTTTTTTTTCACATGGATTTTTAGTATAGCCTACTATTGGATAATGACTGAATACATAGGCCTAAGCTTAAGCAACAAAAATATTGTTTATTAATAAGTCCAACAGACCAGTGCAATTTTTGCCATAAAGTGTAGCAATACCATATTTAGAAATAGTACATTTTCAGAAATTCATGTAGCCTATAGATAGGTAGACCTTCTGTAAACTATAATACTGTGATATCCTGTTACCTTGAGTTGAGTTCATGAAATTGTTGTGTCCCTTTAAGGGGAACTGGGGGGCGGAGTTTACGTGTGTGCGTGTGTGCTTGTATGCGGTTCTGAGTGTGAAGTTTCTTTTAGGTCTATGAAGTGCGGTGGATTACTGTTATAAGCGTGAGTTGTGGCTGTAACAGCAACTCGGTTGCTATTTGTTTAATAAATAAAGCTCAGAGGTTTCCCTCAAGTGTCTGGAGTATCACAATACTTTGTCCACGCTAGCAGCTAGCTGCTTTATGTTTTGCACTGAGGTGATACCTGCGGTGATACGTCCTTGTTGCATAGGTTGCACACAACCATGCTCTTATCTACGCTTCCATCCGTTCGTTTTTTGTAACAACATTTCATCCACGGGGCCAACCAACGCGGTCACATCAGCTTCTTTGTTCATGTTCACTGTGCCACTGTGGTTTGTTTTGTCTGAACCGAACTCCTGCGCGTTACTTGGTGCTCCAGTATAATCGGTCCGTCTGAAACTCATCCAGTGAGAAACGTTCCGCGGTGCAAAAATAAATAGGCATATGATTAAAATGCGTCAATTTTTTTAACGCATTAATGTTTGTGTAATTAATTAATCGTAATTAACGCGCTAAAGTCCCGGCCCTAGTTTAAATCCAGCAGTGTATGACCGACGTCTTTTCTTATTAGAAGTGTCCATGACGGTTTGTTTAGCAGTGCATTTGCAATAATTCTAACGTAGCCTACGATTTCAAACCAGTAGACTAAACAAAGCGCGCATCATAACATAAACACAAACGTAGTTTTAATGTAGCGGCGCTTTTATTAGAATGAGATTTTAGCTTATTTTTTTGGGGGTAGGATATTCGTTGGTCCATGGATTTTTAGGAAATGTTTTCCCATGTAAAAGCCTCACCCATACATAAACCGCATAGCTGACTGAATTTTGCAAAATCAATGCATAAACTGCGGATTATAGTCGGGAAATTACGGGTAGGCCTATTTAACTTTTTTTTTTCAAACAACGTGCCATTCCGACATGAGGTCATTAATAGGCTATTAATGTCATAACTATTAGGCTATCATTAGGCTTACTATGCATGGCTGTAGGCAGCTATGAGGCCACTGAGATCTGGACCTCATCGGTTTTGAAAGCTGGAAATACATGTGTTTGCTAAATATCGGTTGTTGTGCATGTTGCGTTCGCGACTCGGGGAAGTGAAAGCAGTTCTGTAAAGACATTGCAAGTTTTCATGGAGATCATCTGCGCCGCGCCGCGCAGCTGTAGCTGATTGTGAAAGCCGACTGGAAATACATAAGTTTAGAGCGAACGTTTCAACTATGTTTGCCATGGTAGACAAAAACACTCAAATAAAACAATAGCCTAAAAAATAACTGCATGCGTAATGGACACGGCTCTATATCCTAAATAATTTTCGAGGTTCGCCATTTGGTAATATGACCTATCCTTACTGACAATAATTTAGATTGAGCACAACTAAAGTTGCACGAAGGCAAAATACAGTCCTAAAAGCCTATTCTATATAGCCTGGCCAATATTGTAGATGTGCAAAAGCAGCATTTGCGTGCGTGCTTGCCGGTGAGGTGTAGCCTACAAAAATGAGCATAACATCTGATTATTAAAGTATGGCTATAGGATATAAGCTAGAGAAGAGTTGGTTTAAAATTCAAGTGTAGTAAAAAAGTTTGTGCACATCCCCGGTCAAGGTGCAGAACAAGAGTAGGCTAAATCATAAAAAAATGGAAAAAGGTTCGCACACTTGAAATCCTTCTTTTTTGATTTGATTTGATTTTCTTTATCATAAAGGAATGACGTTTCGACCGTGTGGTCTTCTTCAAATTAAAATTCAAGTACGTGCGCTATTTAACCCCTCGAGACCGACTGCAGTCTGCTGACACAGCCAGACGACTCTCCCAACCCATTCATTCGTTTTGGCCGATATAACCCATTCATTCGTTTTGTGCGTATATAGATTCCTGCATGCTGCATTACCGTGACCCTTAGCCTACCTTGTGGATGATTTTTTCTCATTGGAATACAGCAGGACAGGATGCCTTTTATCTAACAAACGCAAAAGCTGAGATTGTTGGAAGGACTAGGCTACTCAACAAACTTGTTTTTCGTTTCTGGGAGATCTCGTTATCGTTTTGGATTGTCGGATTTTTATACTTATTGTTTGGACTTATGGACAATGAACTTTGAGGGGTGGTTGTTAGTGCTTTACAAAGCTTTGTGTTAATAAGTGTCGGTCCTCCTATCCTTCAGCTCACTGCGCGATGCAGTTGCGCATAGTGGCCACGAAGTCATTAACTGTTTACGACACAATACATGATATTTGTGTTTTTCGTTTCTTAGATTTAATGCATGTTTGACATGTAAACAGGCCTTCAGTCCGTTAACTTAAGGCCTTCTTTTGCATGGGGTTGCTCGCATCCGCCCGTAACCTAGGCTATTATGTGCGTAGTGGCTGTATACTCTTGATTATAATAAGAGGCAAATTGTTACAGGACAACTTAAACTGACTTCCCCAATGCTTCCCCGCAGCACATTACATTTTAATATAGGCTAATATAGGATGAACAAAGTCTATGGACTTGCTATATTAAATCCAGTAGCCTAATAATTCTATGTGCCACGTCCGATTTCGCAAGTGATGTAGTAGGCTACGTTTAAACATCGACAAACGTCCGTGAGACTACCCATTTCATGAAGAGCAATTGTCTTGTGCGATCATTCCCCCTCCCCCACACTTGTCTAACCAGTTCACTAGACATTATAGCCTACCTATATGCGGCATTGAGGACGATTGCCTCCCTCCCCCCCCTCTCTCGACAGACACTTCCTGACACTAGGGCTCGGGATCATGACATCAAAACTTCGCGGGCACAGCCACATTGGCAGCTTCACTCCTTAGTTTACTATGGATTACTATGGATTTACTCCCACCTTTTAGTGTGTTCCTGTTACTTAGTTTTTGCCTTCTTGGTCGTATGTTGCTGTGTAGTGGGGTGTATCAGTGCAACCCACGATCGCAAGAGGAAAATAATAATGGTTTTATAATAGTATTGTTTTGTTATAATTTGTCCATTGTTAGAATTTGACATTTATTCTGCTATTGTCCTTAAATTTAGCCATACCATGCTATAGTTATTGTTATTATATAATTAACTGAGTGACTTATTTGATTGCTATTCTCATTTCATTGTTTTATTTCTCATTAGGTTAGTGCTTAATTGATTGTTTTATTGATAATATTGCTATTCTCCCTTTTTGTAATTGTTGACTGTTATTTAATTTGTATTGTTATTTATTTGTATGTCGCTTTGGACAAAGGCGTCTGCTAAATAACCATAACCATAACCATAACCATAATAAATCGCTACTATATTTCTGCTTCTTGTCTTGTGCATCTGAATGAATGGATATTACGTTCAGTGCGCTACCAAATGGCGGCGATATTCCTAGAATGCAAGGCGTGTGCCCGAGCCCTATTATGTAAATGTAAAAATGTGTGTGTGTGTGTGTGTGCGCTGAACCACGAATTCACATATTAACTTTTCTTTTCAGCAGACATCCCAATCATAAAAAAAATCGCAAAACTTTTTAATAAAATAATGACTCTTGTCTTAATGAGTTCCGGAGAGGTTCGTAGAGTAAGTTTTGAACCCCGGTCGCTGACGTGTGATTAAGATGCCTCAACCAGTTACGCCACAGTTTGAGTGTCAATATCCTCGCACTTAGCCAACAAATATAAAGGATTCAGTCAGTCGAGTTCATTTATTCGCGGCATGCACTTGAAACGCCGATCAAAAGTTCTGACATGTTAAACTGACGTTAGTCATTAATTCACCACATGATAAAATGCTGTTATAATGACGCACAGTAGCCCACGGTAGTCTATGTCTATCTCTGAATCAACATGAACATGCATAACGAGATCCATATATTCTAAGTCGCTAGAAACTTCTTTTGCGGAGCTAGGCCTACTAGTCGATGGTTACAATGAATCACCCTCACTGCCCTATCGCATATCTGACCATCCATTGTTACAATGTTACAAAATGCGCGATCTTCTCCATGCATGTAGCCTACGGTTATAAGTAAAGTGACATGATAGGCATGTAGGCCTATTAAAGATATTTCTGTTTATTTTCAGTTGTCAAAAGTGGTGGGGACAAAATCTGTGATAAAGTGCTGGGTAAGCTACCCAGCGTCGCCGGTTAAAATGAACATGCCTCCGTTTTAAAATAGCCTATAGGCCTACACATTTCTAAGTATTACTAGCATAAATGTAGCCTAAATGTCCATCTTGTCCATCTCTTTCGTCTTCGCCTTGACAATAATAGCCTATTCACGGAAATGCGGTCTTGTAACCGTAATGAATTAATGAATTAATCTAAGGTTGCCTATCGAGTCTTTCAGGTTGAATTGAAGGCTTCTAAAACCATTTTCATTAATTTCAACAATGGTTTATTGAAACGTCGTTTGATTATAATTTCGCCAGTCATCACCTTCATTTTAATGATTAAATGAGACGGATATGCGGAGCATTTCTCTCCCTCTCCATTGACCAAAACGTTGCTCTGGCATCTCTGCTGGACTGACTGAGTTATAGGCTACGTCGAGTGAGAGAGCCAGCTGTGAGGTAGGCTGTAAAACAGGCCTATTCAACTAGCGGCCCGCGGGCCAGATGTGGCCCGCTTCAAATTTCCTGTGGCCCGCGTGTCTCGTCATGAGAATGAACTCGCTTTGACGGGTGTGCATAGATCTTCATATGATTGGCGAGTAGCGCACTGTTGACCCGCCCCTATTGGCCAGACTAATTCTTCCAGTTATCTTCACTCAGAGAACACAGCACATCACTACACAAACTGACATTTCCAAATGTGTAACTAGTTTTAAATGTTATCATTAAATGTTGATTAAATTACGATTTCTTACCGCCAAAGATTCTAAACCTCGAGCGTGCGAAAATCAAAAATGTTACAATCATACCCGGTCTCCGTTCCTCCGAGCCCTCGGGAAAGTTAGTGAAGGAGCTGTGGTTTGTAGAGAATTGCCTCTTGACTTTATATTCCTTCTTTACAGCGATGGATTCGTTGCACAAGAAACATTAAAGTCTCGTAGGCCTACTTGTTGCAGAGGGTAAAATGAACGATTCTCGTTGTCAATTAGACGTTTCTTTAGACAGAGCCATCTTCACTCCACTCGGTCGTGGGAATGTTATTGTTTGTGATTTGCGCAGGCTCGAAGTTTAGAATCTTTGGCGGTAAGAAATCGTGAAATAGATAAACAGAGGTAGAGCTGGCATTATTTTTTCTTTGAATTCAATGCTAAGTATATTTGAGAGATTGGCGCTGTAGGCTACTGTGTGTGTTTGAAACACTTATGAACCTAATTATCTTGAAGTAGGCTAGTTAAATCAACACTGCAATTTTTCCCACTGATGCATGTGCATGATATGGCAGCTATCAGACATCAGATATGAAATAGGCCTACTATGGTTAGCCTGGGTGTTTTCAAATACTTGTCGGCTAAAGTCTGTGTGGCAGCCTATCACCTGTCTGAGAAGATTTTTTTTTATGGATATGGATAATAGGCTATGTTCTTAGTTTCTATGCCAGTGTATAAAATTCAATTGAATTGAACTGAATTTTACTCTGATTTTATCAAATATTGTTGGATACAATTATTTTGCGGCATCTTATTTTATGCGGCCCCTGAAAACCCAGTGATTTTTCCATTCGGCCCTCTTGGTACTGAAGTTGAATAGCTCTGCTGTAAAACATTCGAAAACTCTGAAACTGCAATCTGACATGCCGAGCGTGATGTCTCTTTTCTCCGCTTGTTACCAGCGCGGTGTCTTCGGGTTTTTCCGTGTTTTCCGGTATGAGCCGAACCTTCATTTTATTAGGGCGGTCTTATGTTGCCCCCTTGCGGTTGCAAAGTCCCGATGCTTCGGGATTCCCGATGTGCGGGAAAGAAAGGAGCATTCTCAACCTGTACCATCTGTAAGGCCTCAGGGTTGATATAGAAATTAAACGTCAATCAGTTTCTTTAGCGTTTGTGTAAACAGTTTGGTTGAAATCTTTAATCAGATTAATTTCAATCCGATTGAAAAAAAAAAAAGCGTGCATATAAATGCGGCTAGTGAAATACGGATGTGGCACAGAGTCAAAGTGACCCAGTAATGATATCCCTGTGTTTTCTTTTAAGGAATATCCTTCTCATGGAAAGAAGTTTTGTATCCTGTGAGGATTTGGTGTTTGGGAGAATTTCACTCAAGGGTTTCAATCCTGAGGTTGAGGTAATGTTTCATTTTTTTCTACTTTTATTTTTTTCTTTGCGATTAGATTAACTGTCCAGTGTTTCCCTTAGAATTACATGTTTTGTGGTGGTAGCTGCACATTCTGTGTGTGTGTGTGTGTGTGTGTGTGTGTGTACTAATTTAAGTAAACAGAAAAAGACTAAATGTTTCTGATTATTTGTTCATAATAGCACACATTAAACAGATGTTACTGTTACATTATTGATACATTTTACATTTACATTTATTCATTTAGCAGATGCTTACTGTATACTCATTTGTGAGTCACTTTGAACAAAAGTCGTGAAATTTCACTGCTATTTACGCCCCTGATTGAAGTCATCAGTCAATGAACCTTGTCCTGACCCACTCTCAATTCCAGTTGACCCTTCGCTATGTCCCGCCCATCAAACTCAGATTTTTGTCGGGTTTTTATGGGATATGAGATATGAAATGGACGGGCAAACTACATGTGCAGTTGTGGTCATAAGTTTACATACACATGCTAAAGTTGACTGAAAAGTTAGCTCTAAAACGGATAGTTCCGCTCCTTGATTATGATCGGCTGAATCGCGTTTAATTCCAGCACGAACACACACCTTGACCGCATTTCGTTCTTTAATAATGCGCTACCACAACTCGTTGTTGCATAAACACACACCTTGACCGCATTTCTTTCTATAGTAATGCACTACCACAACTCGTTGTTGCATGGCAAACATTCATGGCGAAAAGCTGAGCTTTCCAGCATTGTTCAACAAACTAGAAAGCTAGTACAGCTTTATTCACTAGTAAAGCAAATAGTGCTCTAGAAATCACTTTCAAGTTAGCATATTTGTTTGTTGCCTTATGTTTTCAATAGGGTTAGTTGGGTATTGTTTGGCTTGTATCCAATACAGGTGCTAATACTTTCAAAACAGTACTGATGCCTTATTTGGTGCTTCTTTTTTAGTATTTAAATTACTCCAACATTAGCCTAAATAATTGAATTGATAAGATTATTTAAATAGCTTTGATTAATGACACAGAACATGTGTAGAGTGTTATTATTTTGAATCCAGTTCTGTTAAAAGTGCAGAAAGGGATTTCACAGGAAGTAGAGTTTTGTGTTTAGGTTTTAAATTTATTAGCAGACACTTTTGTGCAAAAAAACCCAACATATTTTATGTTTAACCAAGCGTAACCTGCGTTGTGTTGAACCACTGCGGTTCAGCCATGCACACCCCCGGACGCGAACTCGCGACACAGCAGCACCTCGGATCGGGAGTCGAGCCTGCTAACAATCCAGCTAAAAGCCCAGGCCCTGTATTTCTCATGTCTGTGCTCACAGGATCCTGTTAAACGGTTGAATGGGAAAACACAAATCGTGTATCTTTATCATCATGGAAAACTGAGTGTGCATGAGAAGTCTCATAATGTTTGTTCAAATGATGCATTAATTGGTTTTGTATCTGAAAGGGGTGTTTAGCGATGCTATGTGTTCTTATACAGAAATTGATGAGTGCAAGAAGTCAGAACGTTAATGCTGAAGAGGACATGTCCAAAATGGACACCGATATAACTGATGAAGAAATGGCAACAAGGTAAGCAGTTCATTTTAGATGCATTATTGCTATTATTATTATTATTATTATTATTATCTATCTATTAATGCAAGGACCGTCTGTCTGTGTGTCACTCTGTCTGTTCCACGCATAACTCTCGAACCACTCATCATACTGACCTCAAATTTGACACATGTATTGCTAATTACATGTGTGAGTGCAGTGCAACGTTTGGTCGTTTATGGACAAAAAATGACACATCATTAAATTAAACAAAATACAACTCTACCGCAATCCCACAATTCTACCGCTCTACGTACTCAGCCATTCCCCTTCTCACTTACTCCAGCATAGAAATAAAGCCCATTTCGCTGACAAACTCACATATTGCCATTCATGGAAATTACGATGTCTCACTGAAACAACGGACCGTTTCAAGATTGTTGATCTTGGATTTACAGGCTGAGTCCGACACACATGCACCCATGTTGGTAAGCAGACTGTTAACTCATTGGCTGCCAGCCATTTTCAGTGCAGAGCGCTGCATACTGCCAGACGTTTTACAGCATTTTGACTGTTTTTCCAAGCTCCACCGAACGGTGAGCTATATGACTATGTAAACACCGAAGGTACCAAATGGAAGAGTAGACTCTCTTTCACCAGGAAAAAACGGTTTGTTTCTATCGTTTTCCGTTCTTTAGTAATCGTCAGTAGAACATGGGTTAGTTTTGCTAAAAACACCTGTTTTTGACCAAAAAATTGAGAAAACGATCTTTTTGTGAAAATCAACTTTTTAACGTTAGTGTTTCAGTAGTATGTCAACCACGATTGCACTGTTATCTCGTCAATCTCGTCAAGGTTGCTAGGGACTGATGGTTGCTATAGACTCTGAACAGGACGGTAGACCTAGCAATCTAGCACTAGCAAAGTTGTTGTTAGTCTATATAGCAATATCCAATGTAAATGGATCATACCGTTCACGTGTTTTCCATCCTTGATGTAAGAAGTAAGCATATTTATTCCCTGCACCGCGTGCCAACAGATCCACTGTGGTCGATCTTCAGTGTGTTAGCTTGTTGTATGTCTCTGCATGTGCACTCTGCAGGCAGATACTAATCATCCACTGGCAAGGCCATGTTGTGCGGTTAGCTTTAATTTTCCAACAACAGCAAAAACGCACAGGTATGTAATGTGTCTAATATTGCCATTAGCTGCAACTCAAACGCCTTTCCCCTTCACTTTTTCACTTTGCAAAGTCAGTAAGAACCGCTACTAACTGCACGGGTCTGATTCTACATTCGCCAATCTAACATGCATCAACGTCATTGGGAAACACGTTTCTTTGAAAACATTGTTTGAACGGGCACTGCACTAGTTATTGTTAATTTCTTGTGAGAAAGCACAACTCATAATAACCCACAAAGTGCTTAATAGGTCCCACCACTATAATCTACCATTGTTGTGGTTATACGTCTGTAAGTAAATGGCAGTATCTTGGAGTTCATATGCAATTACTACTAATGTTGAAATGTAAGGATGAGATTTACTTCTGTATAATAATAAACTGAATATCTTTCATGTGTGGTCAAAAATAGGAATAATAAGACATCACCTTGGGCTCTGGGAAACATTGACATGTTACAAAATACTGAAGTGCCCATTTCTATTTCATTTCTCTGCATTGGCTAAATTGGGTTATGGGATTTGCAAAACGGCCGGCAGATTTTGAAAATAGACAACTGAAATAGTCCTACCCTCTTTTCTCCAACGCTGGCCCTAACTCCACCCATTCGAAGAACATGTGCGAGCAAAAGTTCAGATGCGCGAGAGCGAGCCATGCTAGGCTCTCGTGACAGGGGTAGAGCTGTAGAAGGTGTTAGAGTATGACCATACTGTCCATAATGCTGCTAGGTGGTTTTAGATATTCAAGCCCTGATTCCACAGATGATTGACGTGTTTAATTTCCATTTCAGTGCTTCCAACTCAGTGGCTGTAAGTGGGTTAGGAATAGGATTTCAAGTGATTTTGCAAAAATGGCCAAAAAAGAGAATTCCATATCCTACCTTTTAAATGAAGCCCAAATACTGACTCTTCAGAACAAACTTCATCTTAAATCTCTTCACTCCAATTATATACTGTTAATTTGTCTGGATCATAACAAGGAAACTGAAATATTGCAATTTGACACTGTAGAATTCGTTCTCTAAAGGTGCAACAAATCACCAAACCCACAGATTGCATCAGATTTCTGGGTCTATACCAAGCGGAGGGTTGTCATTGTGAACCGAGAACATAATTAATCATGATCTTAACTTCGACAACCATGTAAAAGCCATCACTAAATCAGCCTTTTTTATGTTAAAAGCATTGCTGGACTTAAACGTTTTATGTTACAACATGACTTGGAAAACACTCCTAACAGGCCCTCCAAAAAAGACTGGCAAACAGTTTCAAGTCATACAGAACACTGTTTCAAGGGTTCTCACAAAATCCAAAAGATCTGACCATATCAGCCACACTGGCGCCCTGTAACTTTTAGAATTGATTTTAAAGCAATGTTGCTTGTTTCTAAAATTACTAAATGGGCTGGGTCCAAAGTACTTGTGAGAGACACCAGGCAAATGTATTGTATATTGTTATTGTAGATGTTTCTGCCACAGCAGTATTTTCCTCACCAGGTGGCAGAGCTGCGGTGAGCATACGCCACCCTGGCAGTTGATCTAAGCCACTGTTGTCATGCTGTCGCTCTTGACTAAGATATGACAACCAGATAGTTTTCTATTTTGGCAAAAGTGTTTCAGTGGGAGAAATACTGTATACTGTTCCAGTGTATTGATGTTTCCAGTGTAAAGGTGTTTCTGTGGGCACGGCCACACACCTCTGGCTGTCTGTCCTTTGTACACTGCTTCCTAGCCATGGAGAGAGGCATTTGTGGTTATGTTGTGTCTGTGGCTCACCTTACTATGGGCCCTACTACTGAGATCAGGAAACATGCATGCCAGTGCTGACCAGTGCTGACTGTCCACTGTGAGTCGCCTGTGTCTGTCCCAAGTGGTTGGACATGGATATGGTGACCGTTCAGCGAAGCTTGGAGTCTGTGCATGCACAGTAGTGGCACATTTCTACTGCGGCCCCGGGCCGGCCACAGGCTTTACCCCGGTCTTAAACACCGGTGCTTAGCCCCAGTGCTGTATTTCCACTACCGAGTTAAACACTGGGGTTTTACGTGAACTTGGAATGTTTACTATACCAACGTAATAGCCTACGTAAATTTCCTGGGAGAGATGCATATCGCCGTCTATCATAGGAGAAGTAACCTCCGACATTAGTGCTGAAACTAAAAAGTAGCCTATGCCCACATAATATTAGCGGTAAATGGTTCTGCATAACGTTGTCATAAAGGCTGACTGTAGCAGCCCCTCAACTCGGAATAAACAGGATTGGGAGTGTTTCCATACGGGTGTACTTTGTTTCAGACGATTGTGCATAGCACCCAGTGGCGGAACAACTGCACACAGGGCCCTGGGGCAGAGATGGTTGATGGGCCCCCCTCCCCATACGTCCCCCCCCCCCCCCCCCCGCTCAGCCCCCCAACACGCATCATAACATTTGAATGATAACACAAATGTGACACAAGCAACTACAGTAATGCAAATTGCTTATGTATTATTTTATATTTTGATCAATTGTGATATTGATATTGATAAATGGTGCAGTCACTTTAAGAAGAGTCTGAACGGTTCTCATAATGCCCTTTTGCAGGTCATGCTCCAGGCTGAAGGCTCTACCAGCTGTAGCTCGTTTGATTGCACCATATTGATATCACAATATTTGTATTATTACAAGCAGCCTTCATTTGTTGCTTTGAACCTGGTAGCCACTTAGCTATCTGAGTGGAATGCATTCACAAGAATAGTCTAATTTGTGACTCCATTCTCCAGATGGTAAAATAAGGCTAGCTAATAAATAAATTGGCTAAGTTACTCACAGTGAGTGCAGCCAATGTAAAATAGTCTTCTTACCAACCTCAGCTTACAAATGGTCAATCACTGGAAACCTGATCTGCCACCTCCTTTAGCCTTCCCTCGTCTTTGCTGCCATCATCATTAGCCTACCTTTCTTAAAACGATTTTTATGGCAGAAGATGTCAACAATGACAAGCTAGGTGGAACCTGCCTCATAGCTGTTTTCAAATGTTCTGCACATTTTGCGATAATCTTGCCGAATTTCGGACGGTAACGGACATCACGTGAAGCAGCCACTTACTGTTCACATCTTATTTAGAATTTCCGTAGTTAGCTGGGCAGATGACACCTAAATAAAGGCTATGCGGTCTGACAGCGGAAGAGTGAAGCTGGAACCTGCCTCTCTGTCTCTACTGCATGCTCATAATTTCGTTCCAAATTATGCTTTAGTTTGTAGAAGTCACGAGCATTGAGAGAGCCCACAAAGTACAGTAGGCTATAATGATCTTTCTCGTTTGATCGATTATTGGAATTGTCATTCATAAAAACGATAGATTATGCGTTAATTGTGTGAGAATGATCCGGGGCTGATGCTTGGCATAAGAACAAGTTATTACCAACATCCCGTAGCCTAGTCCAAGCCTATAGCCTACGTTGTTCACTACAATGGAATTTTGATGATGACGTTCAACAAGTCTTCAGATATCATACCCATCATGCACTGCAGTTGTTAAAAAATTACACAAACATGATTAAACAAATACAAGCCTTAACAACATAGCTTAGGCTATCTTAAAAGAACATGACTAACTATTACATTACAAGACAGCTTGTATTTCACTGGTATTTTTTGAGTCATGACTCCCACCATGATAAAATAGTAGATCTAAAATGCTAGATATATAAATAGGCTAGCCACGTATGTAATGCAATTATGTGTGATGTACGCTACAACACGTTCGGTGAGAGTAAAAATTGTAATTCGGGGAGATTGAGTTCGCGTGCAGTACGAAGTGCAAAGGGCCCTTTGAGCCCTCGGGAAGGGCCCGGACCCAGGGGCAGCTGCCCCGCCTGCCCCGCCTATAGCTCCGCCCCTGATAGCACCAACACTGCAAAGCCATCGATATCTCAAAGTTGCGACACTACCATTGACTCCCGTGTACAAACAATGGCGGCACTTCCGGGAACTATTCCATTGAGAATGAATGAATATCTAATAAGATTTTTCTACATGACTTATAGTCGTGTGCATAATAATGCATTTTCATTAGGGGTGCAACGGATCGAAAAAGTCACGGTTCGGATCGTTCCTCGGATCAAGAGTCACGGATCGGATCATTTTTCGGATCAGCAAAAAAAAAAGACAAGACAAGACAAATAAACATAGTTTTGTCTTTGACGGGATGTTGTAACGTGGCTCAAGCACTTTCAGCATGTGTTTTAAGTAGGCTAGTGATGTCACGATACCAACATTATTGTTTCGATACCGATTCTAAGTCAAGAATGACTTTTTCGATACTTTTTTACAATTTTAGTTGATTTGATGTTTAATCACCAGTACCCTTATATTGAATATTGTGTGATCATTCACACCAGTGGCCGTCCAAGATTCTGCTTGACCCTCCGCACACAATCTGCATAATTACTAGTAGCTACAAATGTTTAGTCATTGTGTACTGATTTAGCATATCTTTAATGTGGTGTGTAGGAGTGCGCATAGGAGGTGTGTGTAATTGAGTCCCTGTCGCTTTAAGAAATACGTGAGGGTAATTAGCCTTCAGTCTCACGTTTTCATTCTTGTGAAAATAAGTTGGATATAGTGATATGTGGATGCAATTCGTTGCTTTCTATGTCATTAGATAAAATACATGTTAATAATACTAACAAGTCGAATAAAATCTTTCTGGGATCATAAAAGAGATGAGTGTCTTGCAATGCTCCTTTATGATTTTAGTGAGCACAAGCTATCTCCACAGATGTACAAGTTAGCCAAGGTTGCGTAGCTTATTGCTGACATTGAAGCCTAAATGACCTAAATATCATAGCATGGGTAGGTGCGCAACAAACTTGAGAGATGTAAGTGTGCACAAATGAACTTGATATTAGGCTATTATTGTGTTGCTACTGTGCAGCCACATCAGAACTTAAACTAGCAGCCATGTATTGCTGGTTATGGCATGACCGCTAATAACGTGTGTGAGAGCAGAAAAGACGCGCAGGCAGGCTAGGGGAGCAGAACCTACGGCTCTGTAGGGAGGGACTAGAAGCATGCCTTCCTTGTGGACACGCATGTTACTTCAAAAGAACACACGGACATTATTATTAATAATTATTATAAATCAATCCGCGGATCATGTGTGTGCCGAACCGAAGATACTGATCCGAACGGATCACGGATCAATGATGATCCGTTGCACCACTAATTTTCATTGAGTAGTATATGTATGTGGAAATGCAGTTTATAGTAATTTTCATCGAGTATTTACCGTCAATATTAATGCGATCGCTGCTGTCAATCCCGTAGTAAACCAGGGACCGAGGGAACTACTGAGTCTACCCACTAACCACGTGACCGCTCTAATCTGGCTTTAACATGGAAGTCAACGGCTGTCGCAACTTTGAGATATCGATGGCTTTGCAACACCGTGAAAACTTAAAAGGAGAATAACAAAGGCAATTTAGCCTGATACAAAAATAATGTCTTTACCAAGCATGCAAGCTAGCAACACATTCATAACAACATTAGCAGGCAACAACCATTACATGAAATGAATCTCATTACCATTTACGTAAACATATACAATTAATTCATATGAAATAGTACATTACAATGTACTAGTACATTATATACATACCTCGCTCCGCATAACAAGGGGTGCTAAAGAGTGGTGATCCAGGGAAGGCTGTTGCCATTAACTTAACTCGGACGTTGGAGAACTAGCTAGCAACTTAGTGAATTATTCTCAACTTATTACTACCTAAACAAATCAAGCACTGACTCAAAAAGGGGTGACCAGGAATGCTGCAAAGTGGTATTTAACACTTTAAAGAACACTTTAGTTGAAGGTTATAGTAATATTTCCCGTGCTCTTGCTGTAGACATGATCTTTTTAACACTAGAAGCGCCAAGCGCCGGTCATTTGACCGCTGGCGCGTATTACTAGAAGCGCTGTGTAGGTTTGACCTAGATATATCTAGAACTGCCGGGCTGTGGTCTTTTGACCGCAGTGATTACAAAAAAAAAAAAATCTTTTCACTCGCTTAAATTCCAGGACCCTACGTTCACGACTTTTCCTAAATACGCGTGTTTTATCACCCAGAGTTTTTACATGATCAAAAGCACACCGGTACAAGCTAGTTTAGAGCTATTTTGCGCTCACTTATGTGACACTATGTTGTCTCACTTTCGGCCATGTTTGTCCAGGCTGCTATTCTCTTTTCTCAAAATGTCAGCTGTTAACCCTATGAGCCCGACGGGCGCAAAGTGCGTCAAAAAACACACCCATTCTTCTTTGTTACATTGCTCCGCGATTATTAGTCACAGCGAGATAGACCTATACTGCACGAAAGAGCAGAACCTGGGCTTTCCAACGAGACTAGACACTTGTCTATACGATCAAGTATGAAAATAAAATAAAATCATGAAGTTAAATCAAAGTATATCATATTTACAGTCTATATTGCTCTGCATTCACCCGCGCATCCAGAACTCTCGCTTGATTACTCGCTAACCCCGCATTGCAGAGACATGACCCGCATATTAAATGAAAGAGGAGAAGCAGAGCTTTCCATTGATACCAAACACATCGATCCTTTAGTATTATAAAAACAAACGAAGTGACAAACAAATAATAATGTCATATAGCTTCGGCTACCATTACTCTCGTTTGATTTACTCGTGTAACCACCATCAGAAAGATATGACACGCATGTCAGATGAAAGAGGAGAGCTAGAGCTATCCACAGATACCAAATACAACATTCTATGCCATAAAACAGACGAAGTGACAGCAAAATAATAACTTAATTTAGCTCCACTTACCCCATGTTTTTGTGTGGCATAATAGCTATGTTCATAATCCAACGTTATCATGTGTTTCTCTATGGCAAGTCACATTCATAATACGGTTTTGAGCAAACTCCTGTATGGTATCCAATTCAAGATTCATATTGCATCCAAATTTGTTTGACAAATAAACACTTTTTTTGCGTTTACTTTGTTCATTGCAATGCAGTAAAAAAAGATTATAGAGAATCATCATCTGTGCACGTCATGTGTGCTACCAGGCAAACAAGTCAGGTCAGATCAGCTAGTGTCACAAATATGGAGCGCAAAAAGTGTCAAAAAGTCATTTCTCAGCACTAAATAAAAATTGCCATTTATTTCTGGAAGGCACACACCACTTATTTCAGTAAATTGCTCAGCCCCACAGTATACCTCCACCATGGTTCTTATATTGCCATTTTCAGGACAGTCAGGCCTACACAACCATGCAAGTCATGTCGAGCTGTCAGCTTGCTGTGGTGAGATACACGTCATAATGTAAGAATTTGTGTAGTATGCTTTTCAAATGTTTATTATTTAAAAATCTAAATCAAATCAATGCAAGTATTTATACATGTTATTGTGGCAGATCTGGGTAGTCTAGACTGTGCTGATAATATGTAGCATGTGTGAATGGCACTTACAATGACCAGGATAAATGCCTCTAACTAGAGGTAGTGAAAATGCCCTTAAAACAGCTTAGGGCTCATAGGGTTAATTCAATTAAATTCAATTCAAAAAACTTTATTTATCCCCGAGGGGCAATTTCTCTGTGCAGGCATAGTGACATATAAGACATAACACAACATAAGACGGGGGGGGGGGGGGGGTGGTGTTAGTCCCAGGAGAGGGAGGAGGGGGCTGGGGGCATATTTGAGTTCAAAAGGCGAATAGCCTCAAAGATAAAGGTCGCCTTCCTCCTGTTAGTCCTAGCAAGAGGACAGCGCAGACGCCTGCCAGAGGGCAGCCATTCAAAAACTCCATGTAGAACATGAGTAGAGTCTTCCAGGATAGAGTTGGCTTTTCTTAGTGTAGCCTTATCATGCAGCGATGTAAGTGGGCATGAGTGTAAGATATTCCAGTCAGCGTACACGTTTTAAACTTCAAGTCAACAGCCACGTTTATTGTACGGCGCATGCGTACATACAGAACTACGGGTAATGCGTTAGGACAGAACAGACTGTAGCAAATCAAACCCAATACATTACATCTCCCTTCTTACAAAGAAAAGCATATACATAAAACATAACTCAGAAATACTGCTGTATCATTAAATATTCTTATTTCATGTCAAATGAACCTTGACATCTACTTTCTATTCGGTTCAGTGTCTTAAGTAAACAGTAACAAAACATTCAATGCTTTAATACTTTAAAACTTTAAAACTTCAACTGTTGTTTACTTCCATAGGTGCCTTTACCACACCTTGACCCTCACTAACTTGTAGTAACTCAATAAGTCAGTCTGTCGGGCGGCTCAACAGCTCTGCCCCGCCTACTGATGTACAGTTGATGTCGATTTTTATTTTTAAAGGCCAGTTATTTCATGGATCCAGGACACTATGCACCCTGATAAAATCCCCTTGGCCTTTGGAGTTAAAATAACCCCACATCAACACTATACCTTCACCATACTAAGAGTTTGGCATGCTCAATGTCAGTTATTAGCTGTTAGCTAATTCGCTGGTTTGAATTGCATTGAGCTCAACAGCTAACAGCTCATAACTGACATTAAGCATGCCAAACTCTTAGTATGGTGAAGGTATAGTGTTGATGTGGGGATATTTTAATTCCAAAGGCCAAGGGGATTTTATCAGGGTGCATAGTGTCCTGGATCCATGAAATAACTGGCCTTTAAAAATAAAAATAAAAATCCTCTATGGGAATTTAACATGGGCGTTCCAATACTTATGACCCCCTATATTTTAAGGAAAACATTTATTTATTTACAATACATTATCCATTCACAAAGAAAATTGATGTCATTAAAGGTTGAATATTTCCTAATCTTTTCATTTAAAGCATTAAGATCAATTTCCAAAAGATGATTTTATATTAAACTTTAAGCATGTGTTCCAATACTTTTGGAGTTGACTGTAGATATACTTTATTCATCCTCAAGGGGAAATTACAGTGTTCCAGCATATATTTATACCTGACTATACCTGACTACTTTATTTTTTATTTGATATTCTCCTTTATTTTCATTCTGTATTTTCATTAGGTTATTGCTTGAATTGATATGGTTTATTATTGCTATTGATTACTGTAATGTTTATTTGCTATTCTTCTTTATTTTCATTCTGTATTTTCATTAGATTATTGCTTGGATTTATATGGTTTATTATTGCTATTCTACCTAATGTAGTCTGACCAACTTTTTAAATTGTTCACTGTTAAATTTAATTATTGTATTGTTTTTATTTGTATGTCGCTTTGGACAAAAGTGTCTGCCAAATCCCATACAGTAGTGATAATGATAAAATAATAATAAAACATATTTTCTCTATTCTTTTTCGTCCTTGTAGGTATGCAGATTTAGTCGACAGCATAAAAAAGAAATTTGCCATGAAACGTGGGCATTCAGTGTTGGAGGATGATGTTAGTCCAGAGGAAAAAACAAAGAGAGCCTTTCAGAAGCCAAAGGATTGAGATGACATCTGAAATTTTTGATGTGTTATATTATCAAACATTACCATATTTGCCTTTTTATAAGTGTGGCCATTTTATTTCTGTGGGCCTGTTTTGTTATTAAATTGTTTGTTTGTTTTTGTCTAATAAAAACCCCCACATAACTCATAACATCTGTTTGTTTGTTTGTCATATACTGTATACTCATTTTGTAAATAAAGTGACGCGAAAAGAAAAGTAATGACAATTACAGATGTGAAATTGTGTCTGTTTAACACAATGGAAGTCTAGGTCAAGTGTGTAATCAAGCTACAGTGTACATCTCAACTCACAAAATTCAGAGTAATACTTCAACTAAACCTCTGTTGTGTTATACAGGCGCAGGTCTATCTCTGAAGGATAATTTTCACATTACACGGTCATTAATATTATCGTATTCAGTTAAAGGCGCTCTAAGCGATGTATTTTTTCAGCAAACATCTCCTCACCATCCTCTAGCTGCTTGTCCCCTGAATACACCAGCCCAGGCTACAAAGACCGCAACAAAAACAGACTGGTGCTGCCTGGACCATGAGTCATGACAAACTTTTCCAGCCATTCACAGACGAGATACACCTTCAGGAGAGTTTCAATTGCTCAGGAGGGAGGGGCAGGGAGGAGCAAGCCAACTAGCTCTGTTTTGTCATCAACAGATAAGGCATTTCCCAACATCGCTTAGAGCACCTTTAAATGCTCGATCATTGCTTTTGTATGTGTGTGGACTTATTTTTTTCTAGGTGAAGTGCACCAAAATTGATCATGTGTTCCTGTGTCAAGACATACAGAATCCTAAAGAGCTCTTGTTGGGTGTGGCTAATGCAGTATACATACCAGAGTTGTTCATCTTTGGGAGCTCCACGTGCCTACCAAATTTTCTGTGTTTAAGAAGGTAAATATTAGGAAAGCTGCTGGCCCTGATGCCGTCTGTGGACGCACACTGCACTATTGAAATTTCACTCAAAGACTGAGATAATTGTCAACAAGGGACAACAGAGAATCCATTTACTGAGAGTGCTAAACTATTTCAGCATCTCTAAAACTATCTTGGGAAACTTCTACCAGTCATTTATTGAAAGTCTGCTAACTTTTTAATTTGAGTGTTGGTTTAACAGTTTGTCAGTCAAGGACAACAACAGTCTAAGCAACATTGTGAGGATATGTTCAAAGATCGCTTGAATCCAATTTAAGAGCCTAAATTCACTGTGGAACAGAAGGCTAGAAGTATTATCAGCCAGCCTGATCCAAGAGCTGTGTGAAGAATTCACCTTAATGCCCTCAGGAAGGCGCTATCTCTCAGTCACTCTTTTATCCCTGCAACCATCAGGTTATTAAACAAGTAAAGTCAAGAGGAGGTATAGAGCTTTCCAGTTGGGCCTGGTGCTCCCAGGTGCTCCCAGGTGCTGTTTACCACTGACAGTGCAGGATGTGATGTGGGTTGAATGTGGGTGTTTGTGTGACTGCTGAAATTTCTGCCTTCTTTTTTCATGATATTTTAGTCTTTTTACCCTTTATTTATTCTATTTATTTATTGAGACCAGGTAGGCTACTGTGAAACTGAATTGCCCAATTTTTGAATTGCATTGAGCTCAATGAGAAAGAAACCAGCTAATTAGCTAACAGCTAATAACTAACATAAAAGCATGCCAATCTCTTAGTATGGTGAAGGGTATAGTGTTGATGTGGGGTTATTTTAATTCCAAAGGCCAAGGGGACTTTATCAGGGTGCATAGTGTCCATAGGATCCATGAAATAACTGGCCTTTAAAAATAAAAATCCTCTATGGGAATTTGACATGGGCGTTCCAATACTTATGACCCCTGTATTTTAAGGAAACATTTATTTATTTACAATACATTATTCATTCGCAAAGAAAATTGATGTCCTTAAAGGTTGAATATTTCCTCATTATTTCATTTAAGGCATTAAGATCAATTTCCAAAAGATGATTTTATATTTAACTTTAAGCATGTATTCCAATACTTTTGGAGGGCACTGTATGTTCTCTTTGTTCTTTGTGTTTTATAATATTTTAAACGGTTCTATGGTTATCATGTAGGACCGTTATGATGCCTGGAATGTGTCAATATAATGTGTTGTGTCGGATGGTGGGGGTACGGGAGCCGAGTTAGGATGTAAGTGGTGGTACGTGGGGGAAAAAAGTTTGGGAACCGCTGCTGTATGGTAATAGAAAAGAAAGGGCCACTCACAGAATATACCTTATGGCCTCATGGATGTCAGGACTGGCTTTCAAACCTGCCATTGTGCACCACCCCTTTTCTCCATTGTGCTGTATTCATACTGAACCGATGTCCAGACTGTCATATGAAGTGTTGTGACTTCTTTGTACCATTACACCCTAAAATATGCATTGTGATTGAAGTGCATTTTTTGAAAACAGACTGAGATTTGAAAAATGCATGATTTGTTTTATTGTTTGCAGTTGCCTAAGAAACACATTTTGTGAAGAATTTTATACACAAAACCAACAGTATGAGTTAAATGAGCTGCAATAAAATTACTGAAAAACATTACAAAATTAGAAATGCCATGGAGATACCTTTCAATGTCTATAGATGTTAGGGGGGGCAGTGGTAAGGCTTAAATGCATTATTTTTTATTGTGCGCAGTATAACAATTTAACTGACAAACCACAGATTGTACAACAGCCCCAGTCACCGGACAACTGGACTACAGAAAGAGAAGGCCATACACTGTAACCCATCTGTCTGCCTAGAGGGAAATAAATCTTAAATTGATGGGATTACAAGCAGATCATACACAGTCATGTAATGAAGTCTATAGGTGCCTTCACTACAGGAACCTTGACACAGTCAAATCATTTTCCTATTTGCAACGTCAATTTCAAGAACAACAAAATAATATTTCTTTAGCAGCACCACCAACATTAGACCACTAAAACAGAGAATCCCAGATAACACTACAATTATCCCCAAGGTTGAGTCAACAGTTAAGTGCTATACATTTGCTAATACTCAATTACATGGCTTCATTGTACCATAATTACTTGAGAAATGAAAATATCAGTTCTACTGAAGTCTATATCAGCATCCTTTCATTCAGTAACAGGATAACCTCAACATGATAACTCCTTAAGCAATCATTCCATTGCTGTATTCAAATCTGTTAAAATATATACTTGATTGTTTTACAAATAGCGCCTGTTTTCCACACACAACACTACAAGTTTCAATTGTTTCAGAGCCACACAGAAGTACCTACCAGTAGGTATTATTTCTCACCTGAAGATGGCCCTGAAAGGGTTCTGTCCTACAGGCGCAAGTCCTGCAGTTCCTGTAGGGCAGACAGCTAATGGGATGGAATCTCTATACTGAAAGTTTAAAGCAACACTATGTTCTCCTTTACCTAGAAATAATGGCGTCAAATTTAAAAATGGCTTCAAAAATTTAGATGACACAGAAAATAGCAAGAATAGCGTCTTTGACATTACCATGATGCACCCTGAATTCCTGGTATTCTACAATATAACCTTGTTGCACTGGACCATTTTCAATACAGTGGACCCTGCCTTAGTTATATTGGTACCCAGCAAATACCAATTCGAACATCATGTAAATGAAATCTGCATAGTATTTACTGTCTTTCTAATGGCTATAGCCACTATATTGCCAAAAGTATTGGGTCACCTGTCTTGACCCCCATATGAACTTCAGTCACATCCTTTTCTCAATCCATAGGGTTTATTATGATGTCAGTCCACTCTTTGCAGCTATAACAGCTTCAACTCTTCTGGGAAGGCTTTCCACAAGATTTAGGTGTGTGTTTATGGGATTTTTTTACCATTCTTCCAGAAACGTATTTGTGAGGTGTTCTGTTGGGTTGAGGTCAGGACTCTGTGCAGGCCAGTCAAGTTCATCCACACCAAACTCTGTCATCCATGTCTTTATGGACCTTGCTTTGTGCACTGGTGCACAGTCATGTTGGAACAGGAAGGGGCCATCCCCAAACTGGGCTTGGCCCCTTAGTTCCAGTGAAAGGAACTCTGAATGCGTCAGCAATAACCAAGAGATTTTGGACAATTCCATGTTCCCGACTTTGCGGGAACAGTTTGGGGATGGCCACTTCCTGTGTTCCAACATGACTGTACCAGTGCACCAAGCAAGGTCCATACAGACATGGATGAAAGAGTTTGATGTGGATGAACTTGACTGGCCTGCACAGAGTCCTGACCTCAACCCAATAGAACACCTTTGGGATGAATTAAAGTCGAGACTGAGAGCCAGTCGCCTCGTCCAACATCAGTGTGTGACTTAACAAATACGCTTCTGAAAGAATGGTCAAAAATGCCCATAAACACTCCCAAACCTTGTGGAAAGCCTTCCCAGAAGAGTTGAAGCTGTTATAGCTACTAAGGGTTGACCAATCACATCCTATTCTTAATCCATAGGTCTTAATATGACATTGAAGTTTATATGGGGGTCAAGGCAGGTGACCCAATACTTTTGGCAATATAGTGTATATTCAGTATTGATGTTGAGGGCTTGTTCTGGCTAGTTCTGTTCATTCTCCCCATTCGATTGGAAAAGAATAGTGAGAGTACCAGCACAACCAGCTGTTCTGTCATCCATGGCCTTGTACATTAGGGATATTTATATCATTGATTTATATCATTGCAATATATGTAAAGCGCTTTGGGTGTCAAGAAAAGCACTACAAAAGTATCATTCATTCAGACATTCATTCAGTCTTGTAAATGTATATATTTGCCTTAAGATAAAATGCTCCCATCTCAGACAGGAGGCTATCTGATTGGAGCATTAACATACCCAACCCTTGCCTATTATCAAAACCTGTTTACAGATTAAAAAAAAAAAAACAACTACACAATGTTTGTTGGTACTGAAAATATGTTAGCATTTAGTTAACAACCTCTCCATACTTTGCCGCAGACCCCCACCCTCCTAAACTGCATGAGGAAACTGTATATTTTGCATGGTTGGAAAGTGTTCCTGTTGCTATCCCAGCAGGCTGAGCACCTCTTCACCTACACCCAAAAAGTAGACACCCTGTGCAATGCCAAAGAGAGGGGCAATGACCAATGCACGACACGTAGCTCCTTTCAGGAAAGCTGTAGGCCCTTCTCGAGTCAGGACACGTCTGTAAAGATATAGATGGCAAACTAATGTGTTGAATTTGTAATTACAGTCACTAAAACTAAAACTAAAACTAAATTGAAATAGTCAAATGATTAAACATCTACAAAATTTTTTCTCTCTTTTGACCTGTGTGCTTACCAGAGGCCACATATACAGTGCTGCTTGAACATTTGTAAATTCTCAGACATGGTCAGTTGTCTAAACAACCTTATTTAATGCACATCCAAACCCCAATTTGTAAAGCTGACCTTCTATATGATAGACAGAAACAAAAGGCATTTATATAGTTTCATTAAATATTCAACAAAAGTGCTTTAGTTCACAACAACTCAAAATATGACATTTGCAAAAGTATGTGAATGAAGTAGTTCATTTCTTGTAGCATCTCCTTTTGCAACCACCATTTCAATCAAACATCCTCTGTACCCATTAACCAGTGTCTCACATCTAGTTCTGGGGATTTTTGCCTACTCTTCCTTGAATAACTCAGCCAGTTAAGAGAGGTTGGAGGGTCAACTGGCATGTACTGTCCGCATTCAGTCTTTCCTGTACAGTGTTGGCTTTCCTCTAAACATGACGATTTGGATTGTGACCAGATAATTCTATTTTGGACACACCTGTCCAGAGAATGGACTTACAGAAGGCCTCTGAAAGTTGAATTGGGCAGTTCTGTTCAGTTCCTTCAAGCAACCCTCCCTTGAACGTTGTGTCTGTTCCAGGTTCTTCTGATTGTAGATGCATGTAGATTTATACCAGATGCTGCCATCGTGGTCTGAAACTCTCTGGTGATGTGTGGGTTGGCTTTTACCCAATTTCTTTCTGATGTAGCTTGGTCATACTTTTGATGGGCATCGATTTCTAGGAAATGTTGCTGTGATGTTAAATGCCCTCCATTTGCAAATTATTTGTCTTACAGTAGATAAATGATGCTGTGATCTTGAAGAGAGTATTGTGGCTTTCCCCAGACTGATGGCCTTTTGCTACTCAATTCCTTATGTCCTCGAATACCTCCTTTCCTCTTGGTATTGTTTCCTCTTGTCACTACCGTGGTTTGGTGGATTTCCTCTTTCTTTCAATCATGCTCAAACCCTTTCCCAAGGAAGTCTGTTTGATTAGTATATGCTTGATGGATTATTTTCAATACCCATTTATATTTTACATTAATCGATTAGCTACTATGTTTATCGATGCAGCTGGGGGTCAACTTACTTTTGTACATACAGTAATTCCACGTTTCAAGATTGTTTGGCTTTTCATGCAATTCCCCCCATGCATTTGATAAATATACACACCTGACAGTTCATATTTAAAAACTGGTGATGGTAAAATAAGAAAATTATGAAAAAATGCAAAACTTTTCAAGGGGTTCACATATTTTCAAGCAGCACTGCATGATTTAAAATGTAAAAATGAGGGGGGAAATAGGTGGAAGGCTTACCGTATACAGTCTAGAATGCCACGGTAGGAATCCTCCCCTTCACCCTTTTGCAAGGTCTGTAGACGAGTTTTAATAACTGTTGATACAAACAAACTATGCATCAGTAAACTCCTTTCAGTGTTCCATGCTCTTCCTTAGAGTCTGTTGAGTTGTCTGAACGACTTATTGTAAAATCTATATAGAGAGATGTGATTACATCTATATCTTCATTGGAATCATTGTGAGTGAAAAACTACAGGGTGAATTGTTGCTGTTAAATAAAATACAAAATGATAATTTTGCCAGTGTTGGGAAGAGCATGAACTTAAACAGTACACTCCATTCTCTATGAGAGGCTGGTTTGCTTTTTAAATTTGATTGCATGTAGTAGTCCACAGGTCAGGGGCTCATGGCTGAGAATGAGGCGGAGCTTGAATTTGAGTTCAAGTCTCAGTGTTAGCATCACTACACACATAACTTTCACCTCTTTCAATTCACTACAGGTTTGTCATTCAGCCCAAAAATACAGGGATATGAGTTTTGGTCCATATACATAGAGCATAATAGTAATATGTAATTTGAAGAGCATGACAAAAGCACTGAAATACTGCCCTATAATATACATTTGATGGAGCTATGAAGTAAAAGACACAGTAAGTGAAAACCTTTCAGGATGGAACAATGATTATTTTCAACTGAACTTAGGGAAAAACTGTCTAAGACAAAGACAAAAATAACATATTCCTATAGTGTTTCCTTCATATTTCGTAGGAAAATTGTTCTATCCTCCCACCATCTAAAGGCGTGACTGCCACAGCTGCGACTGATCCAGCGATGCAGCCTGACATGAAGGAGTGCAGGAAGGGGGCTCGCTTTAGCTCATCTCCCGGGCAACCTGGATCACTTCGGCCCAGCGTATTTAGGTTGGCAAACAGTGGAAAGTAGATCATTGAGAAGGGGACGTCCCTAAGAACAGAGTGAGAACACAGCAAGACAGGGCCTCAGTGTCCCAACAGAATTTTGTTTGTAGGCTACTATCTGTCCATAATTAGCTGCAAGTCAGTTAAAGGAACACACCAACTTTTTCGAAAGTAGCCTAAGCTACCCCTACCCCCTTATTTTCTCTGTGCATGCAATAACCCCATCTAGCTTAGCATAATTCACTGGAAGTGGGTTAGACTAGTTAGCCTACAGCTCAATTTGACCTAAATGTGAGTTGAGATACCAGAATTAACCATATTATGCTCCTGTAAGAAGAATTGTAAAAGTGAGAGACTAAACCTGAGCAGAGTGGCCCCCGCTCCTCTGTAAAGCCCAGCTAAGCCTCGAGTCCTCAGAAGCTCCAGGGTGATGTTCGTGGCAGAGGGCCGTGGCCTAGGGGTAGACTGGGACGCCTGTGGTGCCACTAGTGATGGGGCTGGCTCTGGAGTAGGTGTTGTGGCTGACTTCTGTGCAGCTGACACAAATACAACCATCACTGCTACACACATTCCATGCTAATCTGAGAATTGCAACATTGCCTGCTGGATATTTCAAAGCTGAGTACGGAATATTTCATTATGGGTAATAATATCACACGTCACAAACTATTACAAAAAGCTTATAACAAAATGCCCTTGAGACTCACCCAACCTGCCTGCATCTTGCAACTGGATTTTCAGCATCTCCATTGGTGTTGTTACCACCACCTGGCAGGTTCCTGCCCCACATCCAGCCAGAATTTCCCCCCAAAGGGGCAGCTTTCTGTAAATCAAACATGGGGCACATTTTCTAGACTCAATCAGAAAAGCAAGATTTGGAAACCTTACAATCAAGATTAAACCTGGTGTTATTCATGATCCATGATTGGAATTTTGTGAAAACTGTCAGATGCTTTGTTGCTTTATTCCCCGCCTTTCAACAAATGTATAGACATTCATATTTTCTGCTTGTAAAGAAATTGGGTTTTAGCTTTAAAGTGTAACTTCACCCCATAACTCCAACCACTTCACATTTCTGAAAAAGGCTTTCAAAATGGGCAGGACGTTCTGAAATTTGGAAGGTAGTGCAGCACTGCTGCAGCCAATCAACCATGGTGATTTCGTGTCAGTCTGGGAATGAGTGCTGCAGACATGGCTTATCACAGGTAGGCTAATCAGGGCAGCAGGTGTTGGGGCGTTTCATTCCTCATTTGTAACGACCCGGTGACGTAGACTTGCCAGAGAAGTGCAGGACTACGTCAGCATTCCAATAGCACTTTGGACCAAAATGGCATGACATGTTTCAACCTGTAGAGGGCGCAGAGAGTTATAGCTCCAATACAAAATCATACGAAATTTTACTTTTCTCGGGAAACACGATTTTTGTCAATATTAACCCTGGTTATAGTGTAGGTCACCACTTATGAGTAATTTCAATCAATCAACAGCTCAAAAAACATATTTTAGGGTGCATTTACACTTTAACGGTGCAGTCACACACTTGCGTCCGCCAACGTTTGTCCGTTGTTTTCCCATTCACTTTACATTGGCTGGACTTCATTTCATGCCGCACTGAATTGTGGGTCCGATGCGTTGCCTGGGATACGTTGCCTCCGCTAAAAAGTTGAGAAATGTTCAACTTTTGACGGATCGCACAAGTGTCAGCCAATGAAATTCCGTGTATGCAAATTTTCGAACACTGACAAACCAATCATAAATCATAAATTTTTGCCTTAAAGTGTAACTGCACCCTATTAACCCTGGTAATAGTGTAGGTCACCACTAATGAGTAATTTCAATCAATCAACAGCTCAAAAAACATATTTTAGGGTGCAGTTACACTTTAAGGCAAACATTTAGCATAGTGTACCTTAACGGTGCAGTCACACGTTTGCGTCCGCCAACGTATGCCTCATTTTGTCACATTTTCAGAAACACTAACTGATTGGTTTGTCAGTGTTCGAAAATTTGCATACACGGAATTTCATTGGCTGACGCTTGTGCGATCCGTCAAAAGTTGAACATTTCTCAACTTTTTAGCGGAGGCAACGTATCCCAGGCAACGCATCGGACCCACAATTCAGTGCGGCATGAAATGAAGTCCAGCCAGTCGTGCACTTTTCTACTGAGACTACGCCACCGGGTCGTTACAAATTAGGAATGAAACGCCCCAACACCTGCTGCCCTGATTAGCCTACCTGTGATAAGCCAGCACTCATTCCCAGATTGACACAAAATCAACATGGTTGATTGGCTGCAGCAGTGCTGCACTACCTTCCAAATTTCAGAACGTCCTGCCCATTTTGAAAGCCTTTTTCAGAAATGTGAAGTGGGTGGAGTTATGGGGTGAAGTTACACTTTAATGTTAACCTACAAAGCCAATTTGATAGTAAACAAACTTAAGGGTAATAGGGGGATCATTCACCTAGCCGTAGCGAGTCGCTAATGAGAGAACTAGCCATGCAATTTCAGGAATAGATGACCCGGAGAAATCTGGCAAGAATCGTGAAACATAACCTTGTCAGCAGATATAGCTCTGGAGATAGTTTTGCCTGTTGTTAATCCTTCGTCATCACAACAAAAGCATTTTCATCGTGCACAGGAGATGAAGCCACGAAAAGTAGTCTATTTACGACGGAAGAGTAAAATATAAAATATATCGCGATTCTAAGGGGAGCTCTACAGTCGCCAAAAATACCTGAAACTGCATAGTGTACCTTTAAGCAGGAGTCTGAAAATAGCAGACCAATTTAACCAAATCAAACCAGCAAAATTACAATTTAAAGATGGTGGTAAAACATAACCCATTGTTGCATAGTGCTTTTTAATATATAAGTACATCGTATGATGATCATATTAAACAGCACTATGCAACAATCAACTGTAGAAACATGCATGGAATACTTAATTACTGAAGATTTTCAATGCTCTGAGCAAAATTACCCATCTTTAGAAAGCTTCTGCCTGAAGATGTCATTTGCAGCCAGTTTGATGGCCTTCTCTGGGGTTACAAGGGTGAGATTCACTGCTGCACCTAATAGTATGTTATAAGGGAAGAGTGCATTATACCTACTTCATAGATCTGCACAGTTTCATGTGTAAATTATTTCATTTCATGTCCACAAATTACCTCGATACATCCCAAAGTAACCCTCTGTTCTAACAGTCTTCACCAAACAGTCCAGCCTAAAAACAGAAAATGTAATATTTTTATTTTTAAACTTTTGTCAAGCACTGCATATTTGCTCACTGTTATTTTCTGATACATAATATGGCTAAAGTATGGCACTAAAGTACATGCCTACTACTAAGACAGACAGATAATGGGGGTGGTGGGATGACTCTTCACAGGATAGGAGTTAACACTACAACCCCTGGCAAAAAATATGGAATCGCCAGTCTTGGAGGATGTTAATCCAGTTGTTTAATTTTTTAGAAAAAAGCCAGATCACAGACATGACACAAAACTAAGTTCATTTGAAATGGCAACTTTCTGGCTTTAGGAAACATTAAAGGAAATCAATAAATAAATTAATTAATCAGTAACAGTTGCTTGTTTTAGACCAGCCAGAGGGGAAAAAAATATGGAATCACTCAATTCCAAGGAAAAAAATATGGAATCATGAAAAACAAATTGACAAAAGAACACTTCAACGCACCACTAGTACTTTGTTGCACCACCTCTGGCTTTTATAACAGCTTACAGTCTCTGAGGCATGGACTTAATGAGTGACAATCAGTACTCTTCATCAATCTGGCTCCAACTTTCTCTGATTCCAGTTGCCAGATCAGTTTTGCAGGTTGAAGCCTTGGGATGCACCATTTTCTTTAATTCTACTACAGATTTTCAATTGGATTGAGATCCAGACTATTTGCAGGCCATGACATTGACCTTATGTGTCTTTCTTCAAGGAATTCAACAGTTTTTACTCTATGACAAGATGCATTATCATCTTGAAAAATGATGTAATCATCCCCAAACATCCTTTCAATTGATTGGATAAGAAAAGTGTCCAAAATGTCAATATAAACTTTATATAATAAATAATAATATAAGCATTATTGAAGATGTAACAATCACCATCTCCCCAATGCCTTTACCTGACATGCAGCCCCATATCATCAATGACCTTGTTTTTTTCAGGCAGTTGTCTTCATTAATCTCAATGAAATGGCACCAAACAAAAGTTCCAGCATCATCACCTTGCCCATTGCAGAAACGCGATTCATCACTGAATATGACTTTCATCTAGTTATATCCACATTCCAATGAGATTTATGAAGACAACTGCCTGAAGAAACCATGCACATTTCCTCAGTCGTTGATGATATGGGGCTGCATGTCAGGTAAAGGCATTGGGGAGACGGCGATCGTTACATCTTCGATAATGCTCAATCCAATTGAAAATCTGTAGTAGAATTTGAAGAAAATGGTGCATCCCAAGGCTCAAACCTGCAAAACTGATCTGGCAACTGGAATCAGAGAAAGTTGGAGCCAGATTGATGAAGAGTACTGATTGTCACTCATTAAGTCCATGCCTCAGAGACTGTAAGCTGTTATAAAAGCCAGAGGTGGTGCAACAAAGTACTAGTGGTGCGTTGAAGTGTTCTTTTGTCAATTTGTTTTTCATGATTCCATATTTTTTTCCTTGGAATTGAGTGATTCCATATTTTTTTCCCCTCTGGCTGGTCTAAAACAAGCAACTGTTACTGATTAATTAATTTTTTTCTTGATTTCCTTTAATGTTTCCTAAAGCCAGAAAGTTGCCATTTCAAATGAACTTAGTTTTGTGTCATGTCTGTGATCTGGCTTTTTTCTAAAAAATTAAACAACTGGATTAACATCCTCCAAGACTGGTGATTCCATATTTTTTGCCAGGGGTTGTACTACCAAGGCGGGACAGTTGTAATTGAAATCAGTGTTGATAGGAATAGCCTCCCCTGAGCTACTAAAACATTTTATATAAATAATCACCCTGTTGCTGGCAATGGAATCACATAATAATCAATTGCTAGTTTGACATTGTTCTTGTGTGTGAACTTTGCCAGCCTAAATAGCTACCTATCCATCAGAGTGGACTGGAAACAATTTAATTAATAAACTTCAGGAGAAATAAATGATGACTCACCAATTAAATTTAACAAAGACAAAGTAAGGAAACGTTATCTCTGCACATACAGTGAGGAGCACATGTATTTGATACAATGCTAAAACAGGAATATAAAATCATCATTTGACAATTGATCTTAATGCCTTAATTCAAAAAATGAGTAAAAATCAAACCGCCAAGGACACCAATTTTCTTTGTGATTGAAGAATGTATCGTAAATAGATAAATGTTTTCCTTAAATGCTAGGGGAAGGAAGTATTTGACCCCCTATGTAACCCTATGGGAATTTAACACATAGGGGCAGGCAGATTTTTATTTTTAAAGGCCAGCTATTTCATGGATCTAGGATATTATGCATCCCGATAAATTTCCCTTGGCCTTTGGAATTAAAATAGCCCCACATCATCACATTCCCTTGACCATAGCTAGAGATTGGCATGGTGCTTTTTCCAGTAGGCCTATTAGCCTGTTTGATTTGCATTGAGCTCAATGAGCATCAAACAGGCTAATAGGCCTACTGGAAAAAGCACCATGGCAATCTCTAGTTATGGTGAAAGGTGTATAATGATGTGGGGCTATTTTAATTCAAACGGCCAAGGGAACTTTATCAGGATGCACAATATCCTGAATCCATGAAATAGCTGGCCTTAAAAAATAAAAATGTGCCTGCCCCTATGTTAACCCTATGTGTTAAATTCCCATATGGTTACATTGGGGGTCAAATACTTCCTTCCCCCTAGCATTTAGGAAGAACATTTATTTATTTACGAAACATTCTTCGATCACAAAGACAATTGGGGTACTTAGCGGTTTTATTTTTACTCAGTTTTTGAATTAAGAAATTAAGATCAATTGTCAAATGATGATTTTATATTCCTCTTTTTAGGCAACTTTAGCATGGTATCAAATACATTTTCTCCTCACTGTATAGCGTAGTAGGCCTACCCAAACTAGGCAAGATGGCTTCTACCACATGTTAACATGACAAGCCCTGTAAATGAACACTTTTTCTATGGTGCCTCTGCTTTGCCGAATTTGAACACTCATCTGCCTACGCCTGTTTTGGCTGAACAGGGCTACTTCTTGCTCACTGAAACTGAACATTTGATCTTTTTATGTCAGGAGGACTCAACAAACATTTCAATGCTCTGTTGCAAATGGGATCTCTTACTGGATCTCAACGGGATCTCTTACTGCTCTCTTCCCCACTTTCTTTCACATCTTCTCCGACTCCATTTACACTTGACCTGTTTTCCCTCTTTTACCTCACTTCCAGTTAGTGTTTTATAGATGCGGAAGTTATTTTCATACACACACACACACACACACACACACGCACACACTCATTCTGATATGCGGTTGGCAGACTCACTTAAACACAACACAGACTTTATACTTTTTTGTATACACATACAGTTGATAGACACACTAACTACAATACATATAAACATAATACTTCTGGTACCTACACACACACACACACACACACACCACACACCCACACACCCACCCACACACACACACACACTATGAAAAGTAAATATCCGCACCAGAGAGTTCCCAACGTTTCAAACCCCTACAGCCCTTCCTTAGACTTCACTTTTCTTCAAACCGTATATTTTTGATCCTGCATGTGCGTGATGAAACTTTGTTTATTACAAACACACCAACACACAATACATACAAACACAGACTTTGGTACACACACTCTCTCTCACTCTCGCTCTCTCTCTCTCTCTCTCTCTCTCTCTCTCTCCATATGCCTCTAACTCTAAATAAAAGTATCTTGTCAAAACTAGTGAAATTCACTGAATATCCAAATTTAATAGTTACAAGTGAATACGCAATTGGTTTGTCAAAACATGTACACCCAATCTGTAGGCAAATTTTGATTTGCGAATGACAGAGCTGAAATGTTGCCGTGACTGCAGTGAACATTACTTCCTAATAGCCAATTAGATAATACATTTGAGTTAGATGGACAGTGGTGCACTGTGTGAACGCTGCTGTAAACTGTAATGTAAACAAGTGCTGTGTTATCCCATTCCTGGCTTAGACTGACCCCCAACCGACTAAAAGGACTCAGTCAGACACACACACACACCACCACCATCACCACCAAACACACATTCTCTATCCTCTCTCTCCATCTCTGTCCTTTTTTTGTTGTTAATACAGTTCTTTGCACATACACAGGTTCTCTCAAATTCTGTAGTTTATGATGCAGTTATTCAGTTGTCACAAATGTACACTCGATAAGTTGGTAATTTATCCTGTATTTATATGCCCTTTAAGAAGTTTTCATCTTTAGGGGGAAATATTTAATTTAGACAATCTAGATAAATTCATCTAATAATCTAGATTAATTCATTTCAAAATATGACATTAATTCCTTTTCTTAAAATAGTTTGACAGCCTTAATCAACATCCACGTCCACGTCTTGGAATTCCTACCTAGTAACCTCCATAGCAACCAAATAATCACTCAAGCAACAGCCTAGCAACCATTATCATAATGTCAATCTAGCAACTGCCATAACAACCAACATAGCAACCACTTTATTTAGCATTGCAACGACCATGCCCAGCAACCATCTCAATTAGCCTAGACGCAAACTAGCAACCACTAATATAATGTCAATTTAGCAACCTAGAAACCCCTTATTTAACATAGCAACCACCATATCTACCCTAGCCATACCCTGGTAACCATCTCAATTACCCTAGCAACAATCTAGCAACCACAAACATAATGTCAATCTAGCAACCACAACAGCAACCAAAGTGATGACCCTAGCAACCAGCCTAGCAACCATTTATTTAGCTTAGTAATGACCACATCAAAGATTGTCTCGTTACTAAGATGAATCATAAAGGTTTTTTTCAATGGAACAAAATGGCACCACTTCCTGCCTCCTAAAGGGGCGTGATCAGTGACGAAATAATCAGTGTAAAACGGTGTAGAAGCAGCAGAAGCAGTGTGCCGTTGATAACAGGCGGCCTGCGCTATTAGCGGAGACAGAGACAGATCGCGAACAAAGTTATTTTTCTATGTATTTATCTCACTGGAAAACGATTTCAATGTGGAAATGTTAGAAAGACGTGTGCCTTTTAGAATATGGGTTTGTTACTTGCATTGCTGAATGTAGGGCTAAGGGAATGGTCATAATCCGAGATAATGTTCACAGGGCTGCCAAGTCTCACGCTTTGAGCGTGACAGTCACGCATTCTCACACCACATGCCATACTTGCCATTTCTCACGCAAAATATTTCCCCATTCAGTGCACTATATATATTCTTTTTCATGACGATAAACTTTGGCCATTGCCTTGCCGTAGTTCGAGCTCTGATTGACTGACAGCAATAACCAATCCATCAGTCCTTTGTGCCTAAATCTCAACAACCACGGAAGGCATCAGGCAATATAAACAAATCAGAAGCAACGTAAGGCGGGTCTTGGCGCCTCTAACTTATCTTTAAAGAAGGATGTATTTGCCGTTTTGCCGACCGGCTACGATTGGTCACAAATGCTGGCCTATTACGTGCAGAGGCAGTTTGAAAGACAACTGTTCATCCCACCCACAGGCTTCAGTTCTGTGAATGGTCCGACCCCAGACTACCCAGATAACAATTTCCTTTGGGCCGGATCCGCATAAAAGCCTTTAGATCCGCATGTAGCGGACCTACGGTATCTGACTGTGGGCCAGATGTGGCCCACACACAATAAGCGGACCCGTATTGCAGATCCGTACAACACAGAATAAGCGGACCCGTGTCACACACAATAAACGGACCCGTATTGCAGATCCGTACCACACACAAGAGGCGGACCCGTATTGCAGATCCGTACAACACAGAATAAGAGGACCTGTGCCACACACACACAATAAAAGGACCCGTATTGCAGATCCGTACCACACACAAGAAGCAGACCCGTATTCATGGGTTTCATCAGGTCCCTTTGCACAGGTGTATCAAGCACCATGCAGTCTGCATTGATAATCAAGGTGCTTCATTTCATACACCTGTGGAAAGGGACCTGATGAAACCCATGAATTGCAGATCCGTACAACACACAAGAAGCAGACCCGTACCACACACAATAAGCGGACCCGTATTGCAAATCCGTAGCCCTACCACACACAATAAGCGGACCCGTATTGCAGATCCGTACCACACACAAGAAGCGGACCTGTACGGGTTTGCTTACTGTGTGTGGTACGGATCTGCAATACAGTTCCGCCTCTTATGTGTGGTACGGGTCCGCTTATAGGGCTCGTATCATGACGTGAAAACTTTGCGGGCACAGCCATATTGGCAGCCTCACTCCTTAGTTTACTATGGATTAGGATTACTATGGATTTACTCCCGCCTATTAGTGTGTTCCTATCACTTAGTTTTTGCCTTATTGGTCGTATGTTGCTATGTAGTGGGGTGTAACAGTGCAACCCAGGACCGCAAGAGGAAAAGAATCGCTAATACTATATTTCTGCTTCTTGTCTTCTGCATCTGAATGAATGGACATCACGTTCGGTGCGCTACCAACATGGCGGCAATATTCCTGTAAGTCGTGTGCCCGAGCCCTATTGTGTGTGGTACGGATCTGCAATACGGTTCCGCCTCTTGTGTGTGGTACGGGTCCGCTTATTGTGTGGTACGGATCTGCAATGTGGTTCCGCCTCTTATGTGTGGTACGGGTCCGCTTCTTGTGTGTGGTACCGATCTGCAATACAGGTCCCATATTACATATGACTTTAAGCAGACATTCACAACATCCCCAACTGGTCACCACTATAAAAAACTATGCAGAAGAATTAAGGATGCTTATCACAATTTTATGACTTTATAAACCTCATGGTTTAGATATGAAATATAACCTAGACATTCTCTGATAACTTTAATTATATTTTGTGTAGGCCTACTTTGTTGAGGTTTGCTTCCCAGCATGCATTGCAAATATTAGTTTTGAATTTTGAAACAATGTGGTTCGGACATTTTAGCTTATAGGCTAACCTACTCCACTGATGTTTTGAACAATAACATTACCAGATATGACCATTGACTTACTAATTTATTAGGGGGGAAATACACCGTAGTCGTGAAAGTATTAGACCTAACTGGGTATAAATATCCAGATAACTAATCCAATTATTATTCATCTGGACGTGATCATCAATCTCCAAGCCGCATCCACAGGTAAGATAAATAAGTGTGTGTACTAAAATACTAGACGTAATTGCAAATCATTACTGCAGGCTAATTACTGCTTAACAATGTTGACAGGTGTTTCACTCCCATAAATGGTAACCTAACACCACACGCTTGGGTAAGCTAAACGGCGCAAAAGCTAAACGGTGAACAGCTAGTTGGGTGAAACTCGTGGAAATTAAATTTTTCCTCTTTTTACGTCGCAGTGACAAAATAAGTTTTTTAAAATGCTCTGAATCATCGCCGGGACGTTATCTTTATTTGATCTAAGCGTACGCTCAAATCCATGCCAACGCTCAGATTTATAACGACCGTCTTTGACGTGGAAAAGTGCTTATCTCCACGTCAGGTTCCAACCTGACGTACGACCATTTCCTTGTGGTAGTGCCAGGGTACTGCAAGTAATCTGAGGTCCAAATGCGATGAATTCTCAAAATTCCAAGAAGACCAACGATCTCATGTAGTTCTCTACCATATGCATGATCAATATCAGCAGAAGTTGTAAGTAGTAAGTATAGAAGTTGACGTTTTAACTAATTCTTAAAGGTTGGAAAAGGAAAGTGAAAAAATCCTATAATATTGCAGTGGAGGCTAAAAGTGGAGGCTAAAAGTAAGTAAACACAGTTTATTTCATAGCATTTAAAAAACAGGCAGGCCATAGAGTCATCTATATATTTAATGTTCCCATCAATATTGACCATAAAGTGTCCATTTACGCTTGTTTAGAAGAGGGAAATATGACTTTTAATGTAGGCTATATGGACAGGTATTTTTCATCATCTATACATCGCTAATAGACATAATCTATCCTCTGAAAATCAGAGTTTTGCATCTTCATAATTGCGGCCGAGTTGCAATGAGTTGTATAGAATGCGTCTGATGGCATATGTCTGATGGCAGTGCCCAAGACCAGATGGCAATACGTGGATAATGACAAGTTGGATAATGCAGGCTAAAATATAAAAATATATAAAGGTAGGCCTAAAGGTCACTGGACATTCTTGAAAGTAAACAGTCTCTGACATCGATAATAGCTTGAATCCCGACGCGCAGAATGAATGAAGAATGATCGGTGAACTACTTATACTACACTTCGCTATACAGTAAAAACAAAGCCTATCCTAAAAAAAAACGTTCGATCTACATGACATACAGTATCTCGCTTATAATTTAGTCCGCCGTAGGCTACATGGGCAGTATCTAACCCTGGGTCATATTGGAAACGTAGCCATACTGTACCATAACGTATAAATTAGTATGATGTACGTACTGTAGGTATTTCCTTCATAAGGTAGCCTACTATGTTCTATTACCAAAGTAAACCTACTACATTTGCCACACATTGCCTACTACATTACTGCATTACTGCAAGCAGAAGGAATAAAAGCCAGCAGAGGACAATGGACACGGATGCATATTTCTTTCCAGAAAGCGCTGCTTGGAAAATTATAGTTATTCGAACTAACTGCGCATAAACATAGGTTAACATCAGATGGCATAGGCTAGGCCTTTACAGTTTTCAATATATGTATTTTAGGTACAACTCAGCCATCGATTGCATTAAAACCTATGCTAATGATATTGATGAGGGGGCGTTTACAAGGCGGAGACCTAAAATCCCCCGGCTGCGCACAAGTTCACGTTCATTTGCGATTTATAATGGCCACATCTGCAAGAGTGGCGTACGCACGTTTTTTTGTGCGTACGTTCGTTTTCTCTGAATCACATGTACGATCATATCAGAAATGATCTAAGATCAAATGAACGATGGTTTCTACGCAACACTTTTATAAATGAGGCCCCTGGACGAGTGCAAGTTCATATCTGCCGCAGATCCGTCAAACGGATCCAAACCAATTTTGGACCGATGTGCGTTTGGATGCCGGATCAGGTCCATTATGCAGATCCGTGCCGAATGTTGTGGTAGATGTGGCCCAGTTCCGTCCCAGTGTAGTTTTGCTATCTGGGTATACATTTCTGTGTAGTTTGGCTTGCCAGGCTAGTTATAGCCGATAGAGGGCTGCAAAGTGAAACCAGAAGTGCCGTTCACCCTGTTACGAGCTGATGAACCGCTGAAATAGGCTATTGCAATGCGATGCAAGGTTAGTCTTATTTTTTAACATTGCACAACACAGACTTGTGCATCGATAGTCTGACGTTATAATTTATTTGTTTCGGGTCTTCTGTGGAGTGGATTAAGACTGTTTTCAGTGGCAGGCTGGATGTTACCGTTGACTTGCGTTATCTCCGGCACCAGATTAGCACTAAATGAACGCTGCAACTTAAGGAAGGGCAGAAATTCACAGAAAATGGTCTCCACCGACCTATATCACCCCGACTAAGTTGGAAATGAGGTCCTATGTCCAAAATTCCGAACTATTCCTTTAAGTGTAGAAAAAACAAAATGTCCTCCGAGCTCCTGAGAATCACTGTCTTGTGCGTCAACGGGAAAGGACAAACTGTAGTAAAGAATCAATGTTCACCAGAGCAACTCAGATGTGAAGTTTTAGATATTAATTAAGGTGCCACGTTTGTCTCTATGAACTCTGATGAAGATGTGGCAAACGTCGAAACGTTAGTCCACTATGTTGGCACCTTAATAAATATCTAAAACTTCACATCTGAGTTGCTCCGATGAACATTGATTCTTTACTTGGGGTTCAAGCTCATTAACCACTACACTACTAACAGCTTAACATATGTGTGTTCCTACCAACTGCATGACATAGTCCCAGATATTTTCTTTGTTTCTCTAGTTTACACAACGTTTCAGGAATTGAGGCTGCATATTTGGTAAAGGCAGTTTGATAGTGTTGGATATGAAAATCCATTTTATCAACTCATAATAGGCCTAGCCTATTATACAGGGGAGACACCCATTCATAACATCTAACTAAATTGACTTTCCAAGCCTATGGATATTTGAATAATATTCCAACAGAAATTTGAACAATAAATACTATTTTTAATACCAGTTATCTAAAACTGAAAGGAGCGCTTTCATTCTGGAACAAGTGACATTGGTTTCATTCCTGTTTTCGAATACATTCATCCAAAAAATAGCTTGTTTCCGTTTTTGTTTTTTGAACCGCTTCTAATCCCTAGTTCAAGTGTGATCTTGTAATGTTACACTGTCATGGCTTGTTTACCTTGTCACTTCTCAGGGCAAGCCAGTAATGAGAATGGTGATGCTTTAGTTTTGAAATCGAAAGTGGCTGTGGTAAACGGTAGTAGCTGCAAACTAAGTAGGAAGTGAACTAGGAATCCCTGATCAATGTGATTGGCTACACTGGACCAATGATTTCACTTTTAACTCAAGGTCTACGCCCATCACCATGCCAATGTTTCCCAATCCTGAATCCCCAGATTCTATTCACTAAGTGAATAGTTTTAAAGCTACCATTTAAGTGTTGTATGAGGTTAAGTGAAGGTGAAGTAATAAGTACACTAACAATTGTAACTGCCCCAAATCATCTGTCCACTAGTCTTTTAATGGCTTTATGAAGGTCCTATCTTGCTGATTGACAGAAGGGCTATAAAGACTGATCATTGTGACTTGCCAAGGCTTGAATCCATAAAGTTGTTGCACCTTGGATTGGAAGGCAGGCGTGCTAGCATGGAGGCTAAAACTCATTGGTGCCAGCATCTGTCACTAGCACGTTTCTTAAGGTGACAGGTGTGTGTGGGGGGAGGGGGTACTCTACTCTAGGGTTACTCACTGCACAGCACTGACTTATATTGCCACATTAGTTGTGTTAGTTGTGAACACGTGTTATAGGTTTAATAAAGACTTCCCTAGCGCAAGATATGACAATGCAATGCTGTTGTGTTTTTGGAACACAGAGATACTGAAATTGTCTGTGGTAATAGACTATTCACTGTCCACACAGACACATCGAGCATGTTTTTGATGCAAATACTGTTCTGTGTTTTAAGAATGACCTAAGCCATCCACAGCCTCCTACATTCTTCCATAAGTAGGCAATCATGTAACATCCTTGTGTTATCACTGCGCCTGAACCTATCTTTGTGGAGTATACAACTACAACTTTTCATCAGGTCTCCAACCTCAAGGTTCACAAACACACAGCCTCTAGCAACTGGCCACTAATAGTCAAATAAACTACATTTAGAACTATATTTCAACATCGCAGAAATTCCTAATTTCTCTCCCCTCCATCAAAGAGGCATGGAAGTGGTACTCACATCCCACTATAGAGACGGGCCCCCTGCTGGTTTTGGAGGCGAGTCTTGGCAAGATCAATAGGAAAAACACAGGTCACGCCCACTAGACCTGCCACTCCCCCATTAATCAGCTTAGCAGGAAGGCTGAAAGAAACAGCAAACAGAAGCACATGGACACGCACATCCAGTCATGTAATGGGTCACATCAACATACATGCAAGCATGCACAAGTGATGTATTCACAGATACAACAATGAAATACTGATGCAAGGAGAGTTACCTGACTTTATGGTCAGTCATTTTCACAAAGGGTGTCCAGTGGTCTCTTCTTTTGATTTTGGATTCACAATGGCAATTTTCTCAACCTGGTATTCCTCACACAGAAGTTTAGTTCAAAATGTCACCACCCACTTGCCCCTAGAACTGGCAAAATACCAACAAAACTTGAAAACCAGACCCAAATGGCACACTTTACCGAAACCAACCAGCTACCTCTTAGATGACAGTCAATCAGCACAAACCAAGCATTTGATTTGTGTGCTGCATTGCTGTAATTAGAGTAAAGGTCATACTGCTAGGATAAGAAAATGAAAAGTCACTCACAAGGAATATCCTCTCATCTGAGGGTCCCTTATTTTAAAATATACTATATTAAGTTAATGCATGAAAAATGCAATATGATTCTACATGTATAAAAACACATAATAGAAATTAAGAAACATTAAGAAATTACAATACAGAACTGATTTTTTTCTTAAATGTTTTAAACAGTGTGTTAAACAAGTGTGATTTGCCTCTAACAGAGAGGACATCTCAACCTTTAAAGACTCTCTAATCTGGTAGCTAAAAGGGTTAAGACCTCTTCAATTACCTTGAAGGAGCAAGCTGAAAGATGAGGGGCTTATCAGCTCCCATTTACTGCCTTTGACATCCACCATCAAAAAATGTCTGTAAAAGAGATAAGAAAGAATTACCAGATTTGTTAAAGAATTAGTAACATATACAAATGTTTACAATAATTTACAAACTAAGTATTTCTGCAAGTTTGAATGTTATTTGATGGAAGTACATTTTACAGTCAACACTTTCTGTTTTGAGTATGTTTGTATTGTTGCTTTTGAATTTCCTTTTGATGATCGGCTCTCTCGGTCTCTTATCTTTCTTTTAAGTACTCAGCCATGTTCACCATCTGTCTATTTTTTTTAATCTCTGGTAAACCATTGCAATCATGTTGATATTGCTCACCATGATCTTGTCTTGATGTATGTATCTCAACCCCTTTTCCTCTTCTGCATCCTCTTCTGTTTTGCTAATCCTCTCTCCACTTCTCTCACTCTTTCTTTCTGGTGCCCAGTCACATTCTGCACATGCCTTTCACTGAGCCTCTCTTTGAAATCTTCTTTCAGCTCTGCTCCATTCACAGCCATCCACTGCCAAAACACAGACAATGCTGTCTATCCTACTCCATCTAATTTGTAACTTCTCAAATTACACGAGAGGATTCATACTGTAGAGCATAGTTCACATGCTAACAATGTCAATGTAAAAAACTCATCAATTACTTACCCTTTTATATAGCTCACAAAATGGATGTAGCTGTCCACTTTCCCTTCATTTCAACAATGTGTGCAGCAACCGTAGTCAAGCGAAAGCAATCTGCGAGAGCCAGCCGCCACTCAGGGGCCATTGCATAAACACCAGTATTGTCCTTCTGTTAAGTCCCTCCCTCTTGTGGTGACTCCTAGTGACACAGCTACAGCAACAGAGCTTTACACTAACCAAACGTTATATCCACACACTGCCCACATTATTATTTGCTACCCTTATGAAAAGCATACAAAACTTATTGTGTGTTAAGCAGCATGTGGCAAGGAAAGTTTCTTCCAAAACTCAAGAATCAGAAGAGAACTCAACTAATTCTAAGCATGCAAAACAGGATGAAATGTACTTATAAGCAAAGAATAAGACTTATGAACACTTCATCCTAAACCTTTGCATACACTTTATTGGCTATGTTTTATGACACAAACTATTTTGTATTACAATGTTGAAGATGCTTTGTCGGAATGTGGATGTTTTGTCCAAAGCGACTAACAATAATTGCAATAAACATTTTCATTGAAAATTAACAGTTTAAAGTAGTTGTAGAGCTTACAAAAATACTACTAATAGCCTAGTATAATAGACTACTTTTAATAGAATAATAATCAATAACAAATAATCTGGTCTGGGGACAGCAGCAGTATTAGGGGGCGCTCAAACAGTTTAAGATTGAGCGAGCTAAACTATTCCCCCATATGAACATAGCGGCAACTATGACATAAAGCCTATGCCATGTTATACACGACAGGGTGGAGCAGGGGAGGAGGTGGGTTGCATAAAGCGAGCAGCAAGGTGCCCTGTTTGGATGTAGCCATTTAGAAGCGAGGGGAGTTGACTGATGTGCTGACGCGCACAGCGGTTAGCAGCGTCTTGACTTGACTTGACGCTGACGCTCAATTTCTGTCAGGTCCATAAGTCAAGAACAACACAATAAATATCTTAGGCAATTTAAATTAATATACTACAAATTAAATTTGGCAGTATGGCTCTGTTCAGAGGAGTACCCAGACCTTTGAGCACCATGAAAGAGCAGAGAGTCTGGGGACAGCAGCAGTATTAGGGGGCGCTCACACAGTTTAAGACTGAGCGAGCTAAACTATTCCCCCCAAACAGACCATACCTGGTAATCCTCTTGTGACCAATCAATACAAGAAGATGGAATTATGGAGCCTTTAAGCACAGGGGACCACAGCACATGGTCAGGTAGCAGAGCAGGGACCACAGCACATGGTCAGGAAGCAGAGCAGGGACCACAGCACATGGTCAGGAAGCAGAGCAGGGACCACAGCACATGGTCAGGAAGCAGAGCAGGGACCATAGCACATGGTCAGGAAGCAGAGCAGGGACCACAGCACATGGTCAGGAAGCAGAGCACATAGGTCAAGGAGCAAAGCAGGGACAATAGCTCTATGCTAAAAATCCTTTAGGACATATGAATATATTACAAATTAAATTTGGTGGTATGGCTGTGTTCAGCAGCAGCATTAGGGGGCGCTCACAGTTTAACTAGGCGAGCTAAACTATTCCCCCCAAACAGACCATACCTGGCAAGCCTCTTGTACCAGTCAATACAAGAGGATGGTATAAATAGCCTTAAAAGCACAGGGGAGCAGCATGTGGGTCAGGAAACAGAGCAGGGGCAAGGAGCATGCATACATTCATTCATTCATTTTCCCTCCTGAGTGACAAACAGCGGCTCCTTGAGGTGATTCCTTTTTAGGCTGTTCAGCAAGAGACGTATGGATGGGTTTTCCAGAACTGGTAGCGGATGGATCCAGGCAGATGGAATTGGATTCCAGCGACGTTACGTTTGATGGAAGGAGGCTGCATTTCCAAGATTCACGCAGTGGCCTATAAGCACTCCACACATCTACTGCGCAGCAGCACGCAAATAACATGCAGTGGGCATCCCAGGCTTGAATGGGCTGCTTCTGGACACAAGAAGCTGACTTTTTGATTTTGTGACTTTTTTTTTCTTCTTCTTCAACGACGAGGCATCCACTATTCAGGCTCATTTGACGCAGACAATAGGTTTTTACAATGACGCTGCAAACAAATGCAACGGACCAGCAAAGAAACCTTGAACGGACCAGTCAATAATCCATGAAACAGCGGTTTTGAAGATCTGGCTCCTCAGCTGATGAGGTATGCAGCGCTTAATTGTAAGTGGGAGATGCTGGAACGCAGAGGGGGTGGATCCGGCGACCCTAAGCAGGGTCGGAGACAATGGAACAAATATATTTAACAATATTTACAGACAGCCTATCATTGGTCCGCAGGTGCTCAAAATATGGAACGCAATAGCCCAGCTGACTTTGTGCATATAGCTCGCGTTTCAATTCGATGATGCGCTTTGTGCCACCGTCTGGAACAGATAGGCCGCCTTGAAGTGCCGCTCCGTCTGGTAGGCTATGGTGCCATCTGATATTCTTTTCAAACAACGAGACAGTTGCAAATCAACATCAAAAGCATGTCAGGTACTAGGGGTGTAAATATTAATCGATTTGCATCGATGCATCGATTCTACAGCCGACGATTCAATGCATCGATACGTCCGCAAGATAAACGATTAATGTATTATTTTAGTATTTTTCCGTCTGTTTATTTTCAGCATATGCTCCTATGCGTAGCCTAGGCCTAATACCTGCTCCTAATCTGCGGGTAGCGCTATCCTCATTATTGTCTTCTACAGGGGTTTAAAATTGGCACCCTCTGCCACTTGCCAAATGTGAGTGAAAATCTGCATTGGCGAGTAGAATGAAAAGGTCGTTGACATACATGCTTCAACGCACCGCAACAAAGCGTTTATAGGCTGCGAATTTTGTCATCATCGCATAAGTTGGTGGACTACGTTTTGCATTTAGTGACCCTCACTGTTAGGCCTACCATAGCTTCACTGATGCACACGTTTTTTCCCTGTCGAAAACAGCTGATGGATTCGTCAGATCAAGTGAGCACGCTAACAATGACGTTAGTCATTCATTATTATACGCAATGACATTTGGCCAATGCATTCTAGAGACCTTTTAGTTACTGTGTCGTTTTACAAGTTAGGCTACGTGTTCTGAACATTTCTGTGTTCTGAGTAGCAGGTGTTATTTAATAACAGTTATTAGGACGAAGTGGAATTGGAGAAACGAGTGTCCAAACGAATCAATTTAAAGTTTTGGGGAAACGTTTATCCCGTTAGTTGAACATGCTTCAGATTATGATTTGTGTTCGTTTCCCATACTGTCTTGGCTGAGCATGTTCCTCAGATTCAAAAAGTCCTCCAGTTGTGGACTGATTTATTTTGAACAGTGACAACTATCATAGCCTGTAGGGGAGAGTGGGGGCAGTTGCACCACTTTTTACCTTTCCTTGTATATCTCAGAGACCGTTTTCAATAGAAACACAAAATTTGTATATGTTTAGCCCACATCTGTCACCTATCCATGCATAATATTGCAACATGTGTAAATATTATAATATTGAAATAAATTACATTTTAATAGAGAGAGTGAAACGTTGCAACCGTCCCCACACATGGTGACGGTTGCAACAGTCTTGAGGGACAGTTGCAACATATGTTAAAAATACATAAAATGGCAAAAATCACTCTTGATTATCATTTATTTTATTTTTTTAAAACAGTGTTGAAACCACAGTTCGACGTCTCAGTATTAATTCATTAATTCATTAAAGAAAGAGACCTAACAAAACAGTCAGAACCCATCTTGACTTTGAAGAGTGTGAAATGTATTTTTAAAATGGCAGGATTAACAAAACAGAGCCATCTTGACTTTATCAACATCTAATCACTATCTGAATCGCAGTTATGGCAGACATAAATGGACCTGCCATCCGTGCAGGCTTCATGGGCCCACATCTTACATCGCAGGCATTGCAGCCACACCTCTTTCGGTTTGGAGTAGCTCTCCAAACAAACGATGCAAAACGAATCTTCTCCTTCTGAGTCGGTTTCCTTTTCAATGTTTTTCATCTTTTGCTTTTTCTTTCCTCTCTTTTGGTTTGTGCCCTGGGCCAGCTTTCTCTTCACCTTCTTTGGTTTTTTTTCCTTCTCCAATGCCTCCTTTTCAGGAGTGTCTGTGAGGATGGCCGACTTACGCTTTCTCCTCTGATTTTCTTTATTTTTGCGTGGTCCAGCTTTGGGGTGAGGTCTGATTGTCTCAGGTGAAAACTCTTGACCTGCAGAGGGAGACAGGTCTGGCTGAGGAGACATGAGTAGGAGGGAGGACTGGCCAGCTTGTAGTGGAGGGGCTACAGAGGAAGAAAAGGACGGACCAGCTTGTACTGGAGGAGCTGCAGAAGAGGAGGACGGACCAACTTGCCCTGGAGGAGCTGCGGGGGAGAACAGAGCTGCAGAGGAGGACGGACCAACTTGCCCTGGAGGAGCTGCGGAGGAGGGACCAGACTGACCTAGTGGCACTGGAGGAGCTGGCTGGTCTGTAACCAAAGACGGAGCAAAGTCAGAATCACTGAATTTCTGTCTATTAAAAGGCCAAATTCCAGTGCAGCTGAAACCAGCTGAAACGTTGGCTGGTGTTCCTGCCACTGGGAGGGCCGTTCTCACAATGCCAGGTATGTCATAAATGGTCATCGGCAGGCCTGGGTGGGACCTCATCCATGTGTCACAAAAGGCATTAATTTTCCCTTTGAGAGGGCCATAAACACTTCGGTCCAGTGGCTGCAGCCTGTGTGAGCAGTGGGGTGGGAAAGAGAGCATTACAATGCCATTAGCTCGGGCAAAATCAATTCCTCTGATAGAGAGGTGCGAGGAGTGGTTGTCTAGAATTAGTAGGACCTTAGCGTCCACTGATGCTCTTGTGTGCCGCTGGAAATGATGCAGGAATTGGATAAAATGTTCCTCCACCATCCAGCCTGAGGAGTTGGCTGTACCAATGCACCCTGGTGGGCCATCCCTGATGAAGTGGTCTTTAAAGCGCACTCTCGGGAAAATGAACATGGGAGGAATCATGTTCCCCAAAGCATTTCCAGCGCATGCAAGGGTCACAAGGGTCCCCCTCTCACCTGATGTGGCTGACCCCACCTGTCTGTCGCCACGCCTGGCAACAACACTCTCCGGCACTTGGACCGTCGTGATTCCGGTCTCATCCATGTTCCATATGTCCTTTCCTTCAAATTGGTCTTTAGTAAGGACATTCTCAAGGTTGTCAAAAAACATTGTGACATTGTGCCTGTTGAAATGAATGTTTCTTGCGAGGCTGGTTGCTTGGGGGCGCCGTATGGAAAGACTTGGTTGTCTGTTCATAAATCCGAAGAACCAGTCACGACCAGCCAAGGATGACTCATTCCAGGTTTCGGGGTATTTGCATTTGTAATGGACGGCAAGGAGAAATGCCAGTCGACGTACCTGAGAACATGAATGAAAATACATGGAAAATGAGAATTGAAAAAAATAAATAGAAATACATGTAATTCAAGGTTAACTTTGCCATACTCTCCCTCACAATGTCCCTTCATCTAGATCTTACTCACAGCCTTCACATAATTGCACAAACCTACACTTTTGTAATATCTGTCTTGCTTACCTCTTTAGTGCAGAGCCCATAAAATACGTCTGCAGCAGTCTTTAAATAATCTGCCAGGACCTGTTCCTGGTGGACGGAAAAGACCCTCCTTGGAGTCCAATAGCCTGTCCTGATCTCCTCTCCTGGACCTAGTCTCTCAACCTTCTTAATGAAACGGTAGAGTGTTGTGTGGCAAATACTAAACTCTCTTGCGACAGACCTCACTGATCTGCGATCTTTCTGCATTGTCTCTGCAGCTAAGTTGAGAATGCGTAGAGGGACACCCCTGTCTGTTTTTCTCTTCCTGTCTCGTGGCATACTGAAAAAACAACATATAAATGGCAAAATATTGCAGCCACGTCTGAATTTTTCAAAGAGCAAGTTATTGACATACAGGAGGGAATATCTAGCTATTGAAATGTATTAATTATCAAGCTAATATAACTTTATGTTACTTATATTTTATCTAATTTTAATTAAAATTGTCATAGGGGACAGTCGCAACACCTGTGGGGACGGTTGCAACAAAACGTTGCAACTGCCCCCACAGGGTCAGCCATTTTAAAACTAGCCATACCAGCTTAGCACGTTAGCTTTGACACATGGTAGATATGCCTATTAAAAGCTAAGAAACGGCAGATTTAAATGATACAACTTTACAATACTTTCTGCAAACAGTTTAGACACTAGAAGAAAAATTCTGATAATAAAAAAAGTTACTTTTGTACCTTGTTTTTTGGTTCTCCCTGAAGACAAGCTCCAAACTGGCAGAAATTTTGCAGATAGAAGGAGGGTCCAACTGAGCATGTGCAAAATGAGTGTCACTCATCATCTCTCTAGCTTGCTTCTGATTGGAGAAATCTGCAGTGTTGCAACTGCCACACGTTGCAACTGCCCCCACTCTCCCCTACCGCTACGACACGGCCAGGAAATCTTTCCAACTTCAGAACGTTTTCACAAGTTCACGTCCTTAAAGTGACAGACACCTATTTAATCTCACATCGCCAATACAGTGAAAGCTGCCTATGACTTAAATTACCTAAAGTTAAAGAGACCCTATGCAACTTTTTCATAGTCATAAAATCGCTTAGAAATCGTTGTTTTGCTTGACTGACCAGTTTTGTCGAAAACAGTCACATTTCCTCCCGCCCCTGGTGTCCCTATCCGCTATTGCAACCTTGCAACTTTCTGATAAACGATCGTTTGCTGTTTACATCTGGAAGTCAGAGACGCGTAAGGAACAAGAAGAACCACGCTTGCAATATATATATTTATATATAGCCTATATGTAGAAATATACACGCTAAAGCTGTCGGGGAAGCTCTGCAGAGAAATATGCAAGCATAAAACGAGCGAAAACGAAAAACGAAACCGAAACCAGAGATGAAATCGCCAATCCTGCATTGTTCCTCTTTAACTCATTCACTGCCTTTGACGTCTTTAAACGTCAATTTAGACACATACATTGACTGCCATTGACGTCTATAGACGTCAATTGCCTTTTTCAATGGGGAGGGCTCCTGGGTGGGCTTGGGAACGATCTGGCAGAGTTTCAGGCTTGTAAACAGACTGCACTAGCGATCCGAACCTCTAGATGGCAACAGTGCCATTTGGATCATTAGTATCTGCCTAGAGTGCACAAGTCATGCAGAGACAACTAGCAAACACACTGAAGATCGACCACAGTGGATCTAGTTTGCACGCGATGCAGGGAATAAATATGCTTACTTCTTACATCAAGGATGGAAAACACGTGAACGGTATGATCCATTTACATTGGATATTGCGATATAGACTAACAACCTTGCTAGTGCTAGCTTGCTAAGTCTAGCATCCTGTTCAGAGTCTTTAGTGACCATCAGAGTCCCTAGCAACCTTGACGAGACTGACGAGATAACAGTGCAATCGTGGTTGACATACTACTGAAACGCGAAAGTTAAAAAGTTGATTTTCACAAAAAGATTGTTTTCTCCATGTTTTGGTCAAAAGCAGGTGTTTTTAGCAAAACTAACCCATGTTCTACTGACGATTACTAAAGAACGGAAAACGATAGAAACAAGCCGTTTTTTCCTGGTGAAAGAAGAGAGTCTACTCTTTCATTTGGTACCTTCGGTGTTTACATAGTCATAAAGCTCACCGTTCGGTGGATCTTGGAAAAACAGTCAAAATGCTGTAAAACGTCTGGCAGTATGGAGCGCTCTGCACTGAAAATCGCTGGCAGCCAATGAGTTAAACGTTTAGCTAATTAATCTTCTAATATTGATTACACACAAAATGCATATGCAATAGCAGATATATTGGGCCTACAATTTGTATTAGGTTATCTCACAGTCAGCAGGTAGCCTACTGTATGTCACAGCGTGTGGAGGAAGAAACTGCACTAAAAGGCTGGTAGAAAGATCATTTGGCCCTGTTTATACTGTAACATACACATCATGTGAATAGAATAGGCTACTGTTTCTGTATTCTCAATAAAAGGCAAATTATTTCTATTTTTCTAGATTTTTTAAACTTAATAGATATCATGTAAAAATCGAATCGAATCGAATCGGTGGGAATTCTAAATAATCGAAAAGAATCGAATCGCTGACCTAGGAAATCGATATCGAATCGAATCGGCATGAAGGCTCCGATTTACACCCCTATCAGGTACACAAGCTTTGCATTTGTGAACCGAGTAGCCAAAGATGAACGCCGGGTTTCTTGTAGGCAAATAAAAACATGTCAGTGTCAGTGTCAAGAGTTGTCAGTCTTGTGCCGCAGACAGCAAAAATATAACCAAATGAGATTTGTAGATCTGTGGTGAAGTCTCATGCGAAGCTCTCTGTTTAATCTTACCTAACGCATGCAAGTACCCAGCTAACAATTTCTGGTTAGGAGAACGTTTTTAGAACGTTTTTTTCCTGGTTAGGAAAACGTTGCCTGAAAGTTGCGAAAGTTGCCACAAGGTTCCCCAGGAAAGTTTTCTTGACGAAAATACTACGTTTTTTTCTGGTTGTTTATTTTGGTTAGCAGAACGTTCTCCTACCCTTTAGGGAACTTTACTATATTTGGTTGCATTAACGTTCCCCTAACCTCCCAGCAACAAAGTGTAAAGGGGGAAAAAATATGTAGAATTATCGTGACATCCTTGCATGGCTCGCTGCACACCCGCCGTCTGCGACGACAGCCTATCTGTAACCTGGGAGAGCGAACGTCTCTGATGGCTAAGGCAATGGTTATATAGTGTATGAATCTTCACTTACCATTAGCTGCTTGCTGAACTGCGACGAACACGACCCGTTAGTATGGGTATGTGTCAGCTAAGTATTTAAATGCGGTTAGGTCTAATACTTTCTTGTCTACGGTGTCTTTTCCTATAATAAACGATTAGTCAGATCAAAACATAAGCAGAGCAGGCGCTAGCCTAACACACTGTTTCAACATTCAAAACTGGCTGTTTTTATTGCATCGTATGCCATTAAAAGTCCTCGGTTCAGAATTATGATGGATTTTGGTTTATTTTGTTTTAAATTGGGACTGGGAATTGTGGGATAGGCTGAGTGAACAGCACAGTAACATATAGGCTATAACTTGGACTACGTGTTAATATAAAACAAATCTCCCCCGGGAACATTGTGCTGTTTAAGATGCAGTCTCAACGTTTGAGAAATAATTCATTGGAGTCCTCATCATCATATTTTCATAACAAATAAAGCTTTAAAAACATGAATGCATTTCAGGTGCCACTCTAATCGATTATGGATTAATCCAAAACTATTCGTCAGATTAGTTAGCATGAAATCGTTGTGTGCCTGCCTGGGACTATGGCTAGCTAGCTCTTCCACCTGGTTTACCATGTAGGCTACAGTGTTTTTTAAAAGCCTGTTGGACTTAATGGAACAAGTGCAAGGAGAACGTGAAGAATGTGATCGATACCATACAGCCAGCCTACGTGAGTAACTTTATCTCTGTGTTATCCAAATGTCTTAAAGTTAGCGAGGTTGAGTCTGCTAAAACACCAACACCCCAGAACTCACTCACGGACCCGAGATGAAAGTTTCTCAACCTAGCTTCTCGCCCTGGCCCCTTTAGCTGACGGGCTGGCTTTGGTCGGCCGAATATCAATCCAACAGAGGGGGGAAGAATAGTATAGGGCTATACACTAATCCAGCGAAACACGGAAGTAACACAAAACCGCCATTACTGCGTGACTGGCTGCTAAGAAATTAGCCCGTTGGTTCCATAGGCGGCTGTTGCAGAGGTTAGCTGTCATTAATACACGTCTTAATACCTTATGTTGTTAATAAATTACCTTCATTGGTAAGTTTTGGCACAGTCTGACATCATTAATCCAATGTTCCCTTTCATCTGACATTTTCTTTTATGAGACATTCATATGTTAGACATTCTCTGACAGGATGCCTTCATTGAAAAGCACAGGCAAGTGTCACTCGTCACACTCGCAGGCACGCAGTAATGGCGATATTCAAGATGGCAGCGCCCATAAAGTTCGCGCTGGATTAGTGTATATGTCGATTTTGCAACAAATTATTCCGACTTTGCAGTGTGGCTGCTGGCCGTGTTCAATTGGAAACTCATAGAAACTCTGGGGCGATTTTCATCTATCAACCCCACGCACATAACCAGAGAATACCGATATGGTTATAGGAAGATACCTAAAAACAACTAAGTAGCAACGTTGTGTGAAAAGAGAAATGCAACCAGAATATAACGTTTTTTTCTTTAGTTGTAATAACGTTCGGGAAACTTTGATAACCTGGAGCTAACGTTCTCTCCAGGGTATTAGAAGGTTACTGATAAACTAACCACAGGAGAACCAGCGGCTAAGGTTATTTGCTTGCTGGGATTCAACCAGAATATAACGTTTTTTTCTTTAGTTGTAAAAACGTTAGGGGAACGTTATTTGTTTTGACAACCTGGAGATAACGTTCTCTAAACGTTATTAGTAGGTTGCTGAAAAACGAACCATAGGGGAACCAAAAGCTAACGTTAGTGAAAGTTAGCAGAACGTTAATTGTTTGCTGGGTAACTGCAGTAGGGGTTAAGTCTTTCAGAGATGAGAGACGAGCCCAGGAAGTGATGTCAAATGCGTCATTCTGAAAGTGCTCATTCCATCGGCGCGGGAATACCTTTACTGTCTATTACTGTCTATTACAGTGGGAAAATATATTTTTGAAAAGATTAGTCGCATTAGGTACCTTAGGCAAGACCTCTCTTGGACCCTCAACACCTCTACCCTGATCAAGAAGGCTCACCAGCGTCATTCCTTTCCTGGTCCTGGTGAACTTCTACCATTGCACCACCGAGAGCATCCTCATTAACTGTTTCACAGTTTGGTATGGCTACTGCTACGGTTTGGTATGGCAACAACCGAAAAGCATTGCAGAGGGTGGTGAAAAGTGCCCAACATATCACTTGTTCCTCACTCCCCTCGAGGCCATCCAGGGCAAGTGATGCTTGCGTACTGTAAGGCGACTGTTCTGTCCCAGCCACAGACTGTTCACACCACTCCCCTCGAAGGGGCCATCCGCAAGCTGGTCTTGGTCCTTTAGTTACAGTGAAAGGAACCCTGAATGCTTCTGCATTAACCAAGAGATTTTGGATAATTCCATGCTCCCAACTTTGTGGGAACAGTTTGGGAATAGCCCCTTCCTGTTCCAACATGACTGCACCAGTGCACAAAGCAAGGTCGATAAAGGCATGGATGACAGAGTTTGGTGTGGATGAACTTGACTGGCCTGAGTCTTGACCTCAACCCAATAGAACATCTTTGGGATGAATTAAAGCGGAGACTGAGAGCCAGTCTCATCGTCCAACATCAGTGTGTGACCTCACAAATGTACTTCTGAAAGAAAGGTAAAACAAAAACCCCAAAATACACTCCTAAACATAGTGGAAAGCCTTTCCAGAAGAGTTGAAGCTGTTATAGCGGCAAAGGGTGGACCAACACCATATTAAAGAGACCCTATGCAACATTTTCATAGTCATAAAATTGCTTAGAAGTCGTTGTTTTGCTTGACTGACCAGTTTTATCGAAAATAGTCATATTTCCTCCCGCCCCCAGTGTCCCTATCCGCTATTGCAGCCTTGCAGTTTGTCTAGGAAGCGATCGCTCCTTGTTTACATCTGGAAGTCTGAGACGCGTAAGGCACGAGAAGAACCATGCTTGCAATCTATAAATATATATAAATATATAGCCTATATATAAATATACACGCTAAAGCTGTAGGGGAAGCTCTGCAGAGAAATATGCAAGCATAAAACGAGCGAAAACGAAAAGCGAAACCGAAACCGGAGATGAAATCGCCAATCCTGCATAGTTTCTCTTTAAACCCTATTAAGAATGGGATAAGAAGACTGAAGTTCATATGTGAGTCAAGGCCGGTGAGTGAATACTTTTGGCAATATAGTGTACACCTAACAAGTCAGCATAGCAGTCATCATTGAACACTGAAAATAAGGGAGATTTCCAAGGTTTCTCATAAAATAAATGGACACAGCGACCCCATAGACTTCAACGGAGACAAGTGAAGTCAATTAGAACCACTCTTCCAGTGATAGCTTAGCCTACTGTGCAGCCTCAAACTGAGCTTGACGACGTAGATGGGACGTGAGCAACCTGTCTGAAATTTGTAACTCTTCTGGTAGCTGCATCGAGAGAAATCTGAATGAAGTGTCTGTAAATAAATAAACTGTGAATATAGCTCGTTACCCCTACTTCATTATTTAATTTTGTTGTGGATAAAAGTTCATATGAGTTCAGTTGACACATTCTGAAGTACTGCCAATCCATCAAAACGTTGCTCAAACATTGTGTTCCAATGCTTTCAAGGACTCTTTATGGGCTTCTCCCTTGACTGTATGCCTCCATATCCCCCCACATACTTCCCCCGATTCACTGCGAGCTTCTTCTGGCTATACAAACATTTCTCTACGACAGAAAGTTGCAAAGACATGACATAATTGTTAGCTTCCGTTGATAGCTTACTATACTGTGCAGCCTCAAACTGAGCTTGACGACGAAGATGGGATGTGAGCAACCTGTCTGAAATGTGTAACTCTTCTTGTAGCCGCACCGAGAGAAATCTGTAGATCTGTAAATAAATAAACTGATTGAAATTTTTTCATTGCCTGTATAATTAGCCCCCCCCCCCCCCCCCCCCCCTGTGAATATAGTAAGTAAGTAAGTTTAATTTGTATAGCACATTTCATGCCAAAGTGCTTCACAGGTAAAAATACACAGATTAACACAATTCAACATATATTTGTTATACCTCGTTACCCCTACTTTATTATTTAACTACATGATGTATATGTTTCTTAAAATATCCTAGTTGTTTGTGGATAAATGTTCATATGAATTCACTGTGTCACGATCTGGCCCAGGATCTTTAGATCCTGGCCATGTGTTGGACTTGTGCTGGACTTGTGTTCTGTAGTATTTGTGTTTTGCCATGCCAGAGCCCCTTTAGGGAGAGCCGGTCCACTTCCTATTAACTCCATTGTACCGGATTGTTCATGCAATCTGTTGAAATTCCGCTAGGGGCGTTGCCGAGCAAGTGATAAATGAATTGTGGTCTATGGGGCTAAGCGGCTAGAACTCGTTTTTTTCACAGTTGACAACTTCATTTCTTAATGTACATTGTCGTAGTAGCTACCTGAGTATAGGTTTTCCACTGGAAATGAAATAAAAAGTCACTCATGTCCTTTCTGCTTTTCATAGGATGGGCCGTTTTCCCTGTAACATGCTAGCATTTAGCTCATGGATGCTCGCGACAATCGCGACCGATTACGACCGTCGTGAAGCTGAACCTTCTTTTAGGTCTATGGCCGTAAAGTGGTTCGCTTGTGTCACGTGACATGAAAACTTTGAACGGGTTTTTAGGAATAACAACACATATTGAAAATTGTATTGGTCAGCTGATTGTCAAGTCAAGTTATCCTGCATCGCATGCATTAATGCAATTTTAGGAGAAAAAATTATATAACGAGAAATGTGGTACTGGGGGGTTCAGCTCCATTGCTACCCATTCATTCATCACTTGCTCGCGATCGCCCTCTAGCTGCAGTACCATGCGGAAGTATTTCGCTAGTGGTCCTTCTCCCCTTATTAGACATTCTCTGGCCATGCTTTCACATGTCTCCTTTTGTGCTTTGATTTACTTCCTGTGTCATGTAACATGTAATAATAATAATAATATAATAATATCTTGGATTTATATAGCGCCTTTCATAATACCCAAGGTCGCTTAACAAATGAGAGGGGGGGGGGGGGGGGGGTGTTAGGGGTCAAAGGACTTTGTGAAGAGAAATGTTTTGAGGTGCTTTTTGAACATGGACAGGGACGGGGCAGAGCGGACATGGAGTGGTAGGGTATTCCAGAGTGTGGGAGCATTGACAGAAAAAGCCCTGTCCCCAAAAGTGGGAATGGCCAGCAGGTCCTTGTCAGAGGACCGCAGGGAGCGTGACTGAGTGTAGGGGTGGAGGAGATCAGTGAGGTATTGAGGTGAGAGTCCATGGAGAGATTTGTAGGTGAGCAGGAGGATCTTGTAGGCGATGCGTGACTTAACTGGCAACCAATGAAGCTGTTGGAGAACGGGAGTGATGTGCTGCCAAGGCTTTGTGTCGGTTAAAACCCTGGCAGCTGAGTTCTGAACATACTGGAGTCTGCTAAGGGCCTTGGTGGGCAGTCCAGACAGAACACCATTGCAGTAGTCCAGGCGGGAGGTTATGAAGGCATGGATGAGTGTCTCGGTTACTGAGGGTGTGAGTGAGGACCGAAGTCGTGAGATGCTTCTGAGGTGGTAGAAAGCAGACTTGGTGACGTTGTTAATGTGAGACCGGAAGGAGAGAGTGGAGTCAAGGATAACACCCAGGTTGCGCACCTCAGATGATGGGGAAATGGAGCAGCCATCCACGACCAGGGCCAGGTCTCCAATTGTGGTCCTTTGTTTACCCTTGTCTTGTGCCCTTGTCTCCACCCCTCACCTGAGCCTTGTTCCCTAGTTATTGCTTTGTCCATTACCACCTGTGCCTTGTTAGTCTTGTTAAGTTCTGTGTATTTAAACTCTGTCTTGTGTTCTCGTCTTTGCTGAATTATTTCGTCTGTATTGTCTGTCTAGTCAAGTGCTCTGAAGCATTCCTGGGTTTTCTAGTTGAGTCTACCTTGTTAGGATTTTGTCAGGTCAGTCCGGTTCTTCTAAGCTAAGTTTTTCAAGTATCTTCATGGGATTTATGAATTGATGTCTGCATGTTCTCTTGTGGATTTTGTCAGGAGTGATTTGGATTTTGGAACCTTGCCTCTGTTTTCTTTGTTGCTGAACCTGGACTGTTTTCTGATCACTGAGTTCGCCAACTGAACTGTTGCCCGAGAATAAATTCTCAAACCTTATATCCCACTCTCATCTCTGTGTCTGCATTTGGGTCCCACTTTCATAATCTGGCCTTACTGGTCGTGACACTATGGGCTTCAGATATAAAGTAATTTGCTGTCAAAGTGACACCAAAATGAATGGGGGTAAATGGAATGCTAGTTGCAGTTGAATGCTTAGCCTCAGAGCTTTCCAGATGTTCGCTTATCCCCTTGCTTCCTGCTGGTATCCCTTTATTACGACACACTTCCTGGACTCATCTCTCGTTCGTCTCTCATCTATGAAAGACCCCCTCCCTCTCTCGTAACAACTGTACAAACTGACTTCTCCTGCGAGATCATTTGACATGGTGACCCTGTCTCACTGGAGGAAGTCGGACAGCATTTTTAACCAACATGCAATGTGTTCAACCCAGCATGCATCACATCAAGTCAGATCTGCCATAGACATAGGCTGTGTCCAGAAGTCAAGCGTGCACGCTGGATAGTACCTTCTTTCCAGTATAGCGTCTTAAGGCTGGCTTACATTGCACGATTTTGGTCTGTTTTAACAGTCGGCGACTAAATTTCCAAAATCGGGCGGAAATCTTGGGAGTTGTACTGAAATCGCAGCGCGCTCCCGTCATCTAAATCGTTTAGTGTAAGGTGCCAATCTTAGCGGTTTTAAGTCCGTCGGAGGCAGTCTTTTTCTAGTTTTGCCGTTACGACAATATCAAACATGTTTGATATTATCGGAAGTCTTTTCAGTCGTGGCTCATGCAAATAGTGACGTGAACATTAAAAACCAATAGTAACCTTGCGCGAACATGAAACAGGAAGGGGCAAAATAGGCGACAGCTGTAGCCTTTATGATTATTTGTTATTTCATTTCTTATTTATTAGTCGGTTGTTCTACGTGACAGAACAGCTCTATATCTGTTAGTGATGTCACACATCAAACAATGCTGCAGAAACGCGAAAAAAATACTTTGATATGAGTAGGCTATCATGTGATTTCCTGTGAATGATGACGTGTAGCCTATTGCACGATGGAAATAATTTGAAGGAATCTAGCAGCAGTCTTGTAAATAGTGACCCACAGTCTTTGCAAAATCCTAATCTGAGACTGGCCTGTGACTAGACTGTGACTAAAACCTCAATGAATTGTCTTTAGATGTGAGAGGGTCTGAGACTGTAGTTTTTCAAAAATCTTTTCCAAATCTTTGCAAAGTCTGGCAATGTAAGGTAGGCTTTAGTTAGCTTGCTCCTCAGTATGCGTCCCTACCTACATTTGGACAGCACTAACTAGTTGGCGTCACCTGACTCGGGGAGGGGGGTGTGTTGACGATTTGCATGACGTGTGGAGCTTGACCTGCGCTGCGCAATGGATTATGGGATATCGGAGGGCAAAAAAGATGCATCGATGCACGCTTGGAAATCACGCCAAACGAAGTACCCAACTAGTGAGAGCGCTTGACTTTCGGACAGTCTATTCTGACGTAACTTCCGGAAAATGCACACTGCCCAGCGTGCGTACTGATGTTTCAGACACAGCCATAGAACGCTAGACAGAGCAACCGACGTTCTGGCCAATAGAAGCGAACGAGACGCGAGGCCGCCATCTTGGAGTGGTGATTAATTCCACTCCGTGTAATCGCTTTGGCTGGAGAAATTAATTGTCAGACCATTTTAATAATAATGCCTCACTACATATTTTTTTGTCTTATGCAAAGCTATGCTATAAATGACACACGATTATTTGGTTTTTAGAGCAAAATGTTGCAAATTGTGTGATTAAAACCTGCGTTTTGAACCACTGTACCATACATCACTCACCTTAATATACTAAATTGCCCAAGGGATTTCACCGGGGCACCCTCTTAAATCTTAAAGAGGTACCCCTAGTCTACTAGATTCTGGAAAAAAAAAAAAAAAATTAACAGACAAAACCAGGTTCACCTAAATTATGGCATTTGGCTGCCGGACTATTATAAGGGGGGAGAGGAGAAAGAAGGGAAGGAATCCTATTGAATCCTGGTTGAGACAAATGCAGAGAGCAGATTTATTTTGGATATGGATAATAGGCTTTGTTCATTAGCTGCAATCCTTTGTTTGTTGTTTTATTATGGTTATAGTGATTTAGCAGATGCCTTTGTCCAAAGCGACATACAAATAAATAACACCACAAATTAAACAGTGAATAATTACAAAAATAGGGAGAGTAACAATATTATCAATAAAACTGTATAAAACAGTTGAAATATTATCATTCACACTACACTGTTATAGGCCTATATTCCATTCAGCTTGCCAGAAACCTATTGCAAGGTCATGCACTGCCTGGCTGTTGGATTAAACATAAAAAGGTCATAGTGAATACAGCACACCAGATTGTAATACATTTTTTTATTAAATCACCCAAACTTTCAAGGGTTTACGGTACAAATTGCTGTTACAACACTGAAAAGATTATTACACACACACACACACACAGCAGAGGAGCAGTTGGACGCTGGGACGCTGGACTGCAGCAGCAGAGGAGCAGGTGGACGCTGGACAATCAACAGCAGAGGAGCAGGTGGACGCTGGACAATCAACAGCAGAGGAGCAGGTGGACGCTGGACTGTAGAGGAGCAGGTGGAGGCTGGACTGCGGAGGAGCAGGTGGTATTAAAAAAAAAAAAAGTAAACTAAATTAAAACCCCTGAAAGAGGACTGTTTTGCACAGTTTCTTTCTTGTGCTTCCTCTTTGAAGTTCCAGAGTGGCGAGCTTTGCAACGTGGTGCAGTCTTATCCTATGAAACACAGACACCACCAATGATATCAAGTCGGAATGGTGGTTGTCTATTCCAAACTGTGTCTCCTCAATGTGCTCCCCCAGCATAAATACATCCTCTGTTCCAATTTCACCTCGGACGGTGTGTAGGACTGCTGACACCGTAGGAGCTTGAGTTTGCATTAATGAAGCTTGGCGGATCACCCTTTTTGCAGCTCTCACCACCTTACAACAACAACAATAATAATAATAATAACAATATACATTAATATGTATGTAGTGATTTACACTGTGCTTAAAGACACTACAGAACAGAGAACATAACAAAAGCAACTTCAGTATTTAAGGACTAACAGATAAATAACAAGATATTGAAATCAAACCTTCACTGTGCCTAGTGATGGAATCACTAGTCCGCCTTTGTTCTTCAGGGTGAGAAGATGGAAGTTTTTATCAAATGAAGCTGGCAAAGCATCTCTGACCAAGCTCCAACGGCACACATCACAGGACAGCATACAAAGAATCTGCCTGACAACAAATCCTGAAATGTAGACGAGAGCATTTTCCACCAGTCCACCAAACCGAGCTGTGGTCAGACACCAGGGCCGGAATGTTAGCAAATGGACATGGGTGCTCTTCAACAGTTTCAACAGAGGACATCTCCACTGCAGACAGGGACACGGTGTTATCTAGGGCTGCCACATTGCCTGTCTCACTAGGCGACACACCACAGCGAACCATGAGACGACGGAAGATGGCCTTGAACTGCCGTGCCATGGAAAACAGGCACACAGTACATACATATTCACAAGACATAACAAAGACATTCATTAGGTACACTTTAACAATGTGTTGCAATGTAAAGAACATCAACCCTACCTGACGCTCTGATCGAATTAAATAAGAGCTCCAGGTGATCCTGGCTGAACCTGTACGTTAATACATATCGCTGAACCTGGAGCAGTTCAGGAATCAACAGAATGAGTGTGTCGATGTTGATGACAAATCCTATCACTGACAAGTACCTGCAAATGTAAAAACAAAAAAAGTTATATTGTTTTGATCATGGTGAGACAAGGCAAGGTGCTTTCAGTTATTGAATTTTCCATTACATCGATCTATCAGTAATGTAATAACCTATTCTTGTAGACAATGGAACAATAACTTGGAAGAATGTTCCAACCTACCAATACCTACCATTTTTGACACCTACATGTACTTGTACGAATATATGTAGGACCTGAAACACACGGAATACAAGATAATTCCAACAGAAACAAAATTGAAGCAGTTAGGAGCATCTTAGGAACTTGATGCTTAACAGAACAACAGAGCATCTTAGGAACTCGATGCAGAAGGGACTAGAGTGCACTTAACAAACACTATTTTAATTGACCTCTTTGACCGGTAAAGGGGGGCTCCATCCTTTGTCACCAAGGTGAGCAGGTACTCCCTAGCTCTAATGAAAAATGCTTTTCGCTCCATCCAATTTAAAGCACCCAAGGGAGCTTTGTATCCTTTGGCTCGAGGATTGCGTCCATTCATTGTGTCGAACAGCCTGTCAACAATCTATAAAGACACTCGTGTAAACAATAAGGAATCAGGTATTTCTAAACTGTAAGCTCAACATGTAAGGGATAACAGCTAATTGGGTGTGCTGTTATGGAGAATGGTTGCTATTGGCCGATGGAAGCAAAATCGATGTTTTCACCTGCCGTGTCTCGCCTTAAAATAGAAAACAAGAAAAGAAACAGGTACATGGTCCTGTAATCACTAATTGTATTACCTCAATGAATTCTGCGGTTGCCTCACAGTCTTTAAACTGAGAGTAGCAAAGATCCCTCATAGTGCGGAGAGCCACTGCCACGGAGCGACTCAGTTTGTGCAGCCAGGTTCACCCTCATCTTGTGGTTCTCAAAGTAGACATGCTTGTCTGTTATTTTATTGGCAGCATGCAGTCCTGACTCTTTTTGCAAATCATTGAGACGATTGATGTACCTCCAATGGATCTGTCGTTTTTGCACCACAAAAACGTTGGCCAGCTGTCAGTAGCGCGCAGTGATAGGAATCGAGAAAAATAGTGCAGTGATAACGAGGTTTGAATTTTTCCTGGACAATGTTTTTGTGGTGCAAATATATCACTCTTTTGAACACGTATGGTTTTGAGAAGAAAAACACTTTACTTTCGTGACCCCAGAAACTTGCCAGACTACTTTCTTCAGCATCAAAAACCGGCTGGATCTCGGCTCACAGGACGCTGTCGGGGGGTAAGTCATTGCTGATGCACAACGTTGCTGACAGGGAACCCATATAACTTCGTGTCTTAAAACCCGAACTATCCCTTTAAAGTTAAATATAAAATCATCTTTTGGAAATTTATCTTAATGCCTTAAATGAAACAATGAGTAACTATTCAACCTTTAAGGACATTCATTTTCTTTTTGAATGAATAATGTATTGTAAATAAATAAATGTTTTCCTTAAAATACAGGGGGTCATAAGTATTGGAACGCCCATGTTAAATTCCCATAGGGGATTTTTATTTTTATTTTTAAAGGCCAGTGGATCCAGGACACTATGCACCCTGATAAAGTCCCCTTGGCCTTTGGAATTCAAATAACCCATGTCAACATTATACCCTTAACATACTAAGAGTAAAGCATGCTTTAATTCATTTTAATTTCAATTTAATTTCGCTTATAGAGCGCCAAAACATTACACATGTCTCATGGCGCTTTACAGAGTGTTAGACATTCAAAGAGAGCCCATGAGTAACAGGGGCAAGGAAAAACTCCCTAGAATTGGAGATACATATAGGAAGAAACCTCAGACAGATCCACGACTCAAGGGCCCAACCCATCTGCCTTGGGTCAGTTACAGTACAGTCATTTGTAGTTTGAAAGTTACAATGACAATGAAAGTTAAAATAGTCCAGTGTAGGGAATAAATTGTCCATTAGTAATCCATTAGTTATTTCGGAAAGTGATGGGTCGCTGGGATGCGTGGGCCAAAGATTCGGGCAGGGAACCACAGCAGGCGATGGTAGGGCAGTCATAGGGATGGCGAAGGCAATGGTGATGGTAGGGCAGTCAGAGGAATGTGACTTCAGGTGTGATGAGGGACAGGCACAGAGATGGTTGATGGCTGGTAATGGTTTACCTCACAGGTGAGGTATAGGGGAAAGGGAAGAGAAACAGAGTGTGTTAGTATTACTGTAAGTCATGATGGTTGGTATTAATAAGTATATCAGTGGCGGTTGCTGCTCATTGGAATAGGGGAAGCTCTGATAAAAATGGTCAACTATTCAATTAATATTATTGCTGCTATATTGTTATTTGAGGGGGAAATATATCCTAAAACAGAATAGACCAGAACAGTAGCCTAGATGAATCCGGCGCTGGATTCGTCAGATAGCCTACGTAGGGTTCTGAGACATTGCAGCTGGCTTGGTTAGATTAGAACTAAGCTTACATTTTACCAGTTCACTTTGGGGGGTTAAATATGCTATTTGGTAGCCTACTAGAGTTATAGGACGTGACTATTCTACGTTCATATGCCTTGCTGTTTTATTTGGAATCTCCCATGGTGGGGAAGGCTATCAAATAGCTTATAAAATTCAAGTAAACATTATCAATTTAGCCAAGCAACACAGTAATTATAGCGAGCTAGCCTACAACTTAGCCTAAATACACAACTGAAACAAATGCAAATCACGAACTCTGTAACTCCACATTACGGTTTTATTGATAGGATATGCTGTGTACACATGCAATAGAATTAAAAATTTGAGCCTTGCCTCTCGAGTTCACCTGCCAACCCTGTAAGGTTCCGTAACTTTCACGCATCCCTGAACTTGAAACCAGAGCCCGTCTCTGTTGAAACTTCCTGTGCAATCGCGAAATATGCTTGTCAATCAAAAAAAATGACGGTTCCTCCAATCATCATACAGAAGCTCGGCATCCGAGCCAGCCCACTGTCCCATTCACCCCCAGAGAGGCCGGGCTTCCCTGGATATGACGATTTTGCGGCGTTTATCCAATATTCATCTAGCTTTTCCTGCACTGAGACCAGCCCACTCCGTAGTGCCATCGAAGTCCAGTGAGGCCGAGCCTCTATGGGGATTTTAATGGATCGATTTAATGGATTTTAATGGATCGATTTTCCGTGATATTTTAGAGGAGGCTGAGCCTCCCCTGCACTCAATGAGCAATCGCCTCTGAAGTATATCAATGGTGATATAAATGATTATACTACAGAGGGTTTACAAAACGCTTTTACACACCTCTTTTGTGGGGACAGGTGCGTCGAAATAGGCTACCTAGTTAAACCCGAAGAGAGAATCCCGCACATCGTCCACCACGCATGCAAACATCCACCCACCCACCACGCACGCAACATCCACCCACCCACAATGCCCCCCCCCCCCAGGCGAACCCACACACCACATCTGAACCGCGCGCCCAAGCAGCATGGCCGAGCATGGCCAGCCAGAGTCCGCCCACAGGTGGCGCCACCCATCCACAAATAACCCCCCACCACCATCCGCGAGCAGAGAGAACGGGGCCCGCGCCAGCCCCACCCCATCCACAACACCGCACGAACACACACCAACGGCCCGACCTGATCCGACCCACCGCCCAGGCCCCCCGGAAGCAGCACCCCCAGAGCAAAAGTCCAAAATGCTTCATGTCTTTGGACGTGTCATCCTGTCATCCTGTTAACAGGGTAGGGAGGCGTAGGGAGGCGATGTAGCCTAATGTAATTAAAATCGTTAAAATCATTGGACATTGGTGTAATGTAATTAAAATCGTTAAAATCATTGGACTTCCACTCTAGAAACACCACCCCAAGACGGCCTGGACCGCGAGCCCAATCCAAATACAATGCCGCAACATAGCCCTCCCCTCCGCCATCCACTCCCAGCATTCCCACCTCCCCCGTCCCCCCATCCCACAAAACGCACAACCGTGCACATCTGATCAGACCGCATGCCCCAGCCAGACCGCCAATATACGCCCATGCAGAGTCACTGCCGAATGGAGCCGACACGAACCCCCCCTGCCCCCCCCCCCCCCCCCATCTACAGACGGCGATGGGAGGCCCCCCGCGGACGAGCGACGCCCCCCGCGAGCGGACCCCGACCCGCCCAGAGCACCCAGCCACACCACCCGGGCGCGCAGCCCAGACACGATGCGCAAACATTTTTGTCATTTATTAGCTGTTAGCTAATTAGCTGATTTCATTCTCATTGAGCTCAATGCAATTCAAACCAGCTAATTAGCCAACAGCTAATAACTGACATTAAAGCATGCTTTACTCTTAGTATGTTAAGGGTATAGTGTTGACATGGGGTTATTTGAATTCCATTTATTTATTTACAATACATTATTCATTCACAAAGAAAATGAATGTCCTTAAAGGTTGAATAGTTACTCATTGTTTCATTTAAGGCATTAAGATAACTTTCCAAAAGATGATTTTATATTTAACTTTAAGCATGCGTTCTAATACTTTTGGAGGGCACTGTACATATTTGACGATAAAATAGTTACATATATTCGAATGCCAATAGCCTTATGATGATACACCTGCTTTTTGGAGGTGAACAGGAAAGCTGAAAAGGGATGGAATAACTCCATCCCGTAGTCTGACAATCTGACCTGTCCTATCAAAATCAGCCTGCTTAAAGTGCTGACTACAGAGAATAGAATGAGTAGTTGCAGTGAACCCTTCTCTCCTCAACACCACTTCCCATTTCTTTTTCAAGGCGTAAAAGTGTCAGACGTAGTTTTGGTCAGTGCTGGTTACATACATTTACAGCGCCCTCCACAATTATTGGCACCCCTGGTTAAGATGTGTTCTTTAGCTTCTAATAAATTCATTTTTTTTGCTAATACAAGTGCATTTATTTAGAAGGAAAAAAATCCCACATTAAGAAATAATTATTTTACATCAAATCATGTGTGCCACAATTATTGGCACCTCTAACAATTCCTAGGAAATAAATGTAATTAAAGTATTTCTGTCATTTCTGTCATTTCTACAGTAGTTTACAAAGTCAATCGCCATCGCTTGCGGCTATATTTATTACAGTGCATGCAAATGCACTGTTCTGTTCTTCCAAAGTCTTCTGCTTCTTCTTCTTCTTCTTCTTCTTCTAACGCACGCAATTCAGCTTCAACCGCTTAACGTAGAAACTCCATTCAAACTATGTCGCGTAGGTCTTACTTACGCGATGTGGGCTTTGTATTTTTCAACTTTGTAACTTTTATACTTTTTAAACTATTAGTTAAAAACTATTAAAATTTCCCCCATAGACTTAACATTGCTCAATATGACATCACGGCAGCAATTAGAATGTTACCCCAGCTGGTCAGCCACCTGGGCACCAACTGTCAGTTTCTCTCAGGCTTTAGGCAGGGATCACATTAGCCGGCGGCAAGCGGCAGCGGCAACGCAACGCAACGCTCAGACCATAATAATCCAAAACATTCTATATGTTACTAAGTTCAATCTTTGTTGCTATGTCCTTAGATGAATCTGATTGGTTAAAATACCTAAACATTCCAAAACTGATTGTGACGAGCCGAGCGTTGTGCTTCAAAGTTGAACCAAGTTCAACTCACAGTTTGCTCAACGCTAGCGTTACGCCAGCGTTGTCACCATTCCGCTACCGAACCATAGAGAACAATAGGAAACCTGCCGCTTGCCGCTGGCTAATGTGATCCCCACCTTAAGCATACAATCTCTCTGAAGACTACACATATCCTGTTAAACTGTTTCCTCTGTCCACAACTGTTTCAAAATAAAAGTCCTCATTGCAATAATAAACTATTAAATCATTTAACCATTATAACTACTCAACTATTTAACTGTTCAACCATTCCAACTGTCAGTTATCTTCAACTACGCCTCCAGTCAACCTCCATGTACCTAGCAACCAACATAGCAACCATTCAAATTAAACGTTTATGACTGTTTCCATAGCAACCAACATGATTATACCAAAGATCCTTAAGGCGTAGCAAGATACGTCGTCGTAGTTCAGGTCTATGGGCGCAAAACGGGGATCACTTCCTCTGCATAAAGGGGGTGTGTCATGCGTGTCATTGACGTAGTCATGGGTTTCATCAGGTCCATTTCCACAGGTGTATAAAATCAAGCACTCGATTATCAATGCAATTGCTATCAGTTGCTTGATGATGTTCCAAAATAATCTTGCTGCTCTTTCAAGCCTTCTACATGTATTAATTCTAATATGGAAAATAACACACACAAAGCATGTACACTTTCAATGAATTAAAATAAAAACATCAATGGAATAATGGAAATACATGTATGTCGCTGCTCTCATTAAGTTACCCCAGCGCCATCTGATCGTCGTTAGCACAAATCAGGATTTGGTTCAGCTGGCTGGCTAATGTGTTGTCAAGGCAGAGTGTACGTAGCAACCGGCCAACATCAGCAGTAAACAAGAGGGGCACACCTGATATAAAGTCGATTTTCTCCAGACTGGAATGCTCAAAAATGCTAAAAATGTACCTGAAGTGGTCAGAAGGGGTTGAGGGTCATGAAACCGTGCCCAAAAATCACATTCCTTACTCTAGAGAATGGAGATCTTCGCATATACATTAAATTCTGATCTATGTCCATAGACTTCAATGGAACAGTTGCTGCCTCTGCTCTGCATAAAGGGGGATTTTGACCCCCCCCTCTTGCGATTCGGGTTCCAGGAAGTGGCTTCTCATGAAGTATCTTGCTCCGCCCTTAATGATCTTTGATACTGCAACTTCTTTATTCCTGATAGTGGCAACCATGGATACCTGTGAAGGAAAACATTATTATCATTGTTGTATGTGTGCTTGCAAGTTGCTGTAGACCTAAATTGACCCTTGACCGCCGACACCTAAAACTGCAGACACAGAATGTTCTTGTCTAGTTCATACCAAGAACAGTTCAGTGTGCAGATTTTAAGTTCAAAGAGGAACCAACTGCCAAAAGGTGTCTGGTAAACAACTGTTGTAACCACACTGGTTGTATAACTGATGAGCCACACTCCGCTGAATAAAAAGACTTGCGCTGTGAGGAGAAAGTCAGAGACTGCTTTGCAGAGAGGAGAATTCTCCTTTCTGGGCACTCTCTCCTCTCGGCCAAGAGTAAACGTGCTACGTGTTGTGGTTCTTGTGTCTTACTATCGGGAAGATTTTCTTGACATTACTTGGTCCTTCGAAGCCGGATGCCAACATACCCAAGACTGGGACTGATCGTCGAAAGTTGAAGACTGTGCACACAGCCTGCGGTCTAGGACTGTGGAAGAAAGCCCTGTACGGTGAATTCCGTGCTGGCCAGCCGACGACGACCAGCCCCTGGACTGGATTGACGGCATCCGAACAACAGAGCAGAACCATAACAGCGTGAGTATAGGCCTAATAGTCTGGGACTATTTCTAAAAGGGAATCGCATTAAGTTGCTGTTCTCTTATACAGCTGTTAAAGATAAACTTTCCGGAGGGCCTGAAGTCCCACCATATAGTTTATCTAAAAAAGGGGGGCCTGAAGTTCCGCCTGAGCTGGGGGGCCTGAAGTTCCGCCTTAGCTATCAGCTGTTACAGATAAACTTTCCAGGGGGTTCGAGTCCCGCCTGAGGTAAAGGGGTTAGAGGCCCGCCTGAGCTATCAAGTAGGGGGTTAGAGTCCGCCTATATTGATAAAAAAGGGAAAGAAGGAGCGTGACTGAGAAATAAGGGGGTTAGAGGCCCGCCTTAGAAAAAGGGGGTTAGAGTCCCACCTTAAAAAATAGGGGGTTAGAGGCCCGCCTGAGCTATCAAATAGGGGGTTAGAGGCCGCCTATATTGATAAAAAAGGGAAAGAAGGAGTGTGACTGAGAAATAAGGGGGTTAGAGGCCCGCCTTAGAAAAAGGGGGTTAGAGTCCCACCTTAAAAACAATAGGGGGTTAGAGGCCCGCCTGAGCTATCAAGTAGGGGGTTAGAGTCCGCCTATATTGATAAAAAAGGGAAAGAAATGTGTGTGAAGGGATTGTCTGTGAGTTAAAACGAACAATAGAGCCTGTGAGAGATAAAACACCCAGGGGAAGCCGGACTATGGTCTAGAAGCTTGCTTCCCAGGCTTGTTGTTTGCCCTAAGAGGACGACACAGAACAACCCCTTATTTGTAAACAATGGGGGTCACAGGCATTGGTCTCGTGTCTGCCCCACCAAAGATGAGAAAGAACAGAGATACGATAAGAGATCAGTATTGCCTAGTAAGTGGAGAAGGAGAAGAGCTAGAAATGTGTGAGGAATTTCTAGACTAGAGCTGATGTGTGTTTAAATGACAAACCAGAGAAAGTGATAGCCTCATATCCCCTGACAAATTAAGAATTGATTTGAGATGCAAACTTCTGCCTGGGCCAGACCCAGAATATGACAAACTAGTGCATAGATTAGAACCTACCAAAGTGACTCCAACTTATTTGTGTTGGTTGGACAGAGAATTTTTTTTTTGTCTAGCAGTTCTGCCACAGCCCGCGCAGAGACTGATGTGTTGGGAACTGAAACCCCACATGCAGCTGTCCACTAACCCAAGTGTGAAACAGTCACGTTAAACTTGGTAACACAAATACAAGCAGCAATTTTGAGTCATGGGCAGAGCCATGTCTCAACAGGAGGGATGTGTGCACTAATAGATAAACATTATACCACGTATGGATGTACAAACTACTCACAAAGTTTTTGTCACCAGTGCATCATTTGTATTAAACACAATTCACATGCGAGACTAAAAAGAGGACAATTAATTAAAACACTGTCTTCAAAAGAATGTGTAGACACGAATACTGCTCCCTCTCTTTCTGTCTCTCCACAGGATCCTAAAGTGAAGGAGACTATGGGTGCGTTTCATGCAGCGTTTATACGTCCTCCCTCGCTCCTCGATGCCTCGATCCTCACTGATCTACATAAAGAATGATGGGGGGAAACAATGGGATAGTCTATCCAGTGTTAGTTACAGATCAGTGGGAACGCCCCTCGAGGATCGAGCATCGAGGATCGAGGAGGCATAATGAGAGGCACCCTGTGTGTTCATCAAAGTCATAAAAAAAGTGCTGGGCTGACCCGCGTTGGGAAGGGCCCCACCAAGTCATCCTATCTACACCCACTGCAGTGAAGGTGGAGGGCCGGACCGCTTGGACACACCCCTCTCACTGTTCGGGACCTTCCAGCTGCGGAGTCAACTGCTGAGGAGGGGAAGTCCGACTTCAAAGGGGATTAGAGGTTTAGAATCTAATCGTCTCAACGTTGGTGAAAATGTTCCATCCTCTAAAGCTTAGTGACGATGCCTGGAGGTAACGGACTTTTAGTATTGAGGTTGGTCCTTTGGAGTGGCTATCACCCTCACCTTGCTGAGACTTTGGTTACAAGGACTGAACGGAGACTTTTTCCTGAAAAGGAGCAAATTTATCATGTGGCCCAACATCTTGTAGAAGTTTAGATTATTTGAGGACTAGCCCTCATCGCATATAGCCCATCAAAATTTAGATGTAAATTTATCCTCTTGCTTGTGTAAACAAGTGCCGCTGCTATGGCAGGGTAATGGAAGATTTTTTTTTCCTTTAACGGTTTTCTCCTCAAAATAAAATCAATCATGACTGTGAGGTTTTCCGTTAAGGTTTTCGCTTCCATCAAAAGGTTTGAAACTTGCTATTCAACTTGGTAACAATTACTACATGCTTTGATTTTATGTGTGAGGTTGGAATAAGGGTGTGTTTGGTCTGAAGACAATATATGCATGTACATGTCCACTGCTTGAATAAGGTACAATGATAAACAGGAGGGAAATGTGAAGGAAAACATTATTATCATTGTTGTATGTGTGCTTGCAAGTTGCTGTAGACCTAAATTGACCCTTGACCGCCGACACCTAAAACTGCAGACACAGAATGTTCTTGTCTAGTTCATACCAAGAACAGTTCAGTGTGCAGATTTTAAGTTCAAAGAGGAACCAACTGCCAAAAGGTGTCTGGTAAACAACTGTTGTAACCACACTGGTTGTATAACTGATGAGCCACACTCCGCTGAATAAAAAGACTTGCGCTGTGAGGAGAAAGTCAGAGACTGCTTTGCAGAGAGGAGAATTCTCCTTTCTGGGCACTCTCTCCTCTCGGCCAAGAGTAAACGTGCTACGTGTTGTGGTTCTTGTGTCTTACTATCGGGAAGATTTTCCTGACAATACCCTAGCAAAAAATGTTTCAAAATAAAAGTCCTCACTAGCAAGTTAGCTAGTTAGCATGGTTAGCATTGTTAACATAGTTAGCATTGTTAGCATAGTTAGCATTTTTAGCATAACTGCTAGAAATCATCAGCTAAGTTAGCTAATCAACCTGGTTAGCATTGTTAACATGGTTAGCAAAGTTAGCATTTCTACCATAACTGTTAGAAATCATTAGCTAAGCAAAATATTTTTCCCCATTGACTTTTCATAGACCTCTGAAGTTCGCCTAAAAAGGATCCAAACCCATATAAGGAGTTCCGGGAGTTAATTGAAGCCAACTGCCTATGGCAAGCTTTTTTGTAGGCGAACTTCAGAGGTCTATCGCACTGCACTGCTGTGACATCACATGCTGATTAAGCTGATTTGCACCTGTATCAAGAGCCAGCTGCTCAAGGCCCTATCAAGTTTAATTGACAGCCAGTTAAATTGAACCTGCATTATGCTCTCTGCTCAGCTCTCTCTGTCTACCCATTCACTCATCCACACACACACACACACACACACACACACACACCTGACTGCAGCACTTCATACAGTATATACCACACTTCTCCATGCACTCCACAACATTCTCACCTTAATCTAACTCCCCCACCCCTCCTTACATCCATTTACATCCACTCACACACACACACACACACACACGCGCACGCACACTCATGCACGCACACTCAGAGGTGGAAAAGTCAAGCTTCAGAGAGTAAAAGTCCAATCACGTATTGGTTCTATCTGTGCACTTAACACAGGTGATATCACCAATTAGCTGCTCTGCCTGGCTGAAGAGTTGTACTAATTAGAATCAGCTGGTTGGTTGGACATTTCCACCTCTGCACACACAGCTCCTTAAGCCACATACATACAACACACTGCCTTGTCCTGTCCTGCACCTTCCTCTGTCCACAACTGTTTGTAAATTAAAGTTTGTTTCACATTTTATCTTATGTCTTGCTTTTGCATGTACTGGTAATTTCCTCGAAATGACGTTTTCTAGTTATTATTATTCCCGTGGAATCCTCTTACAGGTCATGTTTGGCCTTTTTTCACCAATTTGGCTTGAAATTTGGCAGTTATATGTGGAATTAGTAACGCTACTCAGAGACAGAGCTCTGGCCATGGGTGTGGCTCAGGGACTCTATAGCGCCACCTAGCGTGTTGTCTGTTGTGGTTGACACATACATTCACGGAAATGGCCCAGATTTGGTGGGCATATGTGTTGTATGAATCTATACAAGTTTTACATTTAAACAATATAGTAAATCTTAGAAGAATTTGAGATATGATTATGATTATGATTTTTGCACATCATGTATTTTGAAACACTTCTCCTAGACGGTTTATCAAAATCATGTCATTTCAGCAGTAAAATGATCTTGAGGGGTTGCCCAAGAGGAATTGCGACCAGATTTTTGAATTTCAAAAGTATATTGAAATGGCGAAGGTTTGAATTATGGCGACTTATTGAAGAAACAGGAAGTTCGTGTTATAGGCAGAAAAAAGGTAATAATTTGGATGTAATTTGGCAGCTACATGTGGAATTGCTACCCATAATCAGAGACAGAGCTTTGGCCTAAGGTGTGGCTTCGGGACTCTATAGCGCCACCTAGCAGCGTGTTGTCTGTTGTGGTTGACACAAACATTCACGAAAATGAAACAAATCTGGTGGGCTTGTGTGTTATTGCTCTGGCCCAGGGTGTGGCTTAGGGACTCTATAGCGCTACCTAGCACATTGTCTGATGTGGTTGATGCATACATTCACGAAAATGAACCAAATTTGGTGGTTTTGTGTGTTATTGCTGCCGCTACTGAAAGATAGAGCTCTGGCCTAGGGTGTGGCATAAGGACTCTACAGCGCCACCTAGTGTGTTGTTTGTTGTGGTTGACATGTACATTCACGAAAATGAACCAAATTTGGCGGGATTGTGTGTTATTGCTATCGCTAGTCAGAGACAGATCTCAGGCCTAGGGTGTGGCTTAGGGACTCTATAGTGCCAAGTAGCGTGTTGTCTGTTGTGATTGACTGAGGCTGCAAGCGGCAGTGGCGGGCCCAAGCACCTGTGTCCGCGACCTGAATTTGGTGGACTTGTGTGTTGCTACCTCTACCTGAATTTGGTGGACTTGTGTGTTGCTACCTCTAGTCAGAGACAGAGCTCTGGCCTAGGGTGTGACTTAGGGACTCTATAGCGCCACCTAGCACATTGTCTGTTGTGGTTGACACATACATTCACAAAAATGAACACAATGAAAACCGTTAATATTTACAAATGAATATGGGCGCAGCCATCTTGGAATCTGTCTCGGAAACTTCCTTCGGTCTCCTCTGAGTTCGACGAGCAGACGAGGTCGCCTTCCGAGGAAAGGGGGCGTGCTCGTGCGTGTCACTAGGCAACGTCCTCGGATCTCGTCCACGGAAGATTAATCGAACGCACTATAAGAGACAGAGATCTGGCCTAGGGTGTGGCTTAGGGACACTATAGCGCCACCTAGCGCAGTGGCGTAACTATAGTAGGTGCAGCCGGTGCAGTCGCACCAGGGCCCGTGACCTCCCGGGGCCCGTCGCTACCCCCGTCCTGCCTTTTTTTTTCTTTTAGAACTTCACCATTAAGAATCAAACTATCAAATAGAAACGGCTAAATCAAATTTACCATCTTTCCTTGTCGTCATACTGTTTCGCCAGCTTATCTTTCTTTCTACTGAGATACAGCAAGGATATCTGGTTGCTACAGTAGGCTTAGCGATTTGTTGCGATTTTTTGAATGGATAGTGCGGCTGCACATTTCAGTCATCGCTCAGTCATCGAGCGGCTGCAAGAAGCGGCAGGAGCGTAAAGAGCAAGGGGAAGGGTGGCCAAACTACTACTAACATCTATTTTTCAACTTGCCAAAATGCTGGTGGTAGATTATTTACGACAGTGTAACATCCACATTCGGGGAAGTGTGTAGCTAATTGCTCTCATGTTTCTGACATTGCGTGTGACTGTGACAACAGCTGAGCGATCTTTTTCCAAACTCAAACTTATTAAGACTTACCTGAGGAGCAGCATGGGGAACTAGAGGCTCAGTGGGTTAGCTATCCTGTCCATTGAAAATACGAGAGATACATTAAATATTGGGAACATCGTTGACGATTTTGCACAACCAAAGGTCTCACGGCCTAATTCATGCATATTGGGGATTGTATGCATATTAATGATTTTATTTGGTTTCTGCACGGTTAAATAAGGCTAAATTAAGTTTCGTTTCTGCGCAGTGCGAGTTTATAAGCAAGCAATCTACGCTTACAGTTTCAGCAGAGGGTTGAAAAAGTTTCAGCGCATTGGGTGTTCCCATAATTCCATGCAAGTTGATGTTAATGCAGTAGGCTAATATTAGATTACACTGGCCTGCAGACTATTAATAAAATACATTTTTTATGTTTTCAGAATGGATCATGTAGTCGTGTGATTTTTATTTGAAATTGTATCTGTAACTACTAAACTACTTCGGTGCCTCAGGTCCTTTGCATAGTCACCCTTAATGTGTATTGCATGTATCAGAGTTAAGACTTCCTGGGCTACCGTTTTTCGTCATTTTCATGCAGGGGCCCGGACACAATTCTCGCACCGGGGCCCGCACCTGCCTTGTTACGCCACTGACCTAGCGCATTGTCTGTTGTGATTGACACGTACATTCACCAAAATGAACCAAATTTGATGGGCATGTGTGTTATTGCTATCTCTAGTCAGAGACAGAGCTCTGGCCTAGGGTGTGGCTTAGGGACTCTATAGCGCCACCTAGCGTGTTGTCTGTTGTGTTTACACATACATTCACGAAAATTAACCAAATTTGGTGGGCATGTGTGTTGCTCATGCACATGCCCACCAATACGCACTTGTTGCTTTTTTAGATTCCGAAATGTCACAGGTCCGCACCGCAGGTGCTCGGGCCCGCCATCGCCGCACTTTATTTATTTATTATTATCATTATTATTATTATTATTATTATTATTATCATTATCATTATTATTACAGTTTTTTTCAATCGCTAACAAGCGTTTGTCCATTCATTTGACACATTTTCAAAACTCTAAACACAGACTCACACCTACAAAACACAATTGGCCAAATGGATCATTTTAGTCTCAAAAACACATTCCATGTTGCTACACCACATTTTGTTATATATACACTAACTCGTCATTTCTCTGCACACACTAACTTTACCAAAACACTGGAAATCTGACTAAAAATGAAATCATTCTGTCAAAGAATAAAACTTGTTTTCACTTCACAAGATACATGCAGTCAGTCAGAGTACACTAGGTTTCAAAATACTGGCTATTGTTGACATTACAAAAACTTAATAGACTTTCATGTTTCAGTTTTACAGGTATTTGCATGCAAAACATGCAATCCACCGTTTTTGCACTAAATTTCTTGGTTGGGAACTGTATATCCACATGTAATGTTCACATTCAAAAGCATTCCAATAAAAAGCAAATAAAATGTTTCTTTTACTATTTACACAGAAAAAGAAAAAGTTGTACCGTATTGCTTACAGTGAACAAAATATCCATGAAACACACAAGAGCATTCTGAACAAAAAACAACAGCAAAAAGCCCAGATTATAAGGGGGAACAAGAAAAAAAACACAAAATTACTGTATCATCAACATTGCATCTGATATTTACATGTATTCTCACCAGCCTTTCTGTAGTGAAAGGCCTAGGTTGATTACAATGATAGTGACACAAATCTTATACTGTTCTTGCAGCCCTTGGAATGCCACCACTCAGTGGCGTGCGGTGAGGTCTGTGGCATAGGCAGTGGCCATTCACATGTAAATCCCATCCGTAGGCCTACACTCGCAAATATGACTACATTTTCATGGTAATACTCCTCCTACTTAGTCATTTCACAGAATCAGAGGCGTCACTAGGTGTGCAATTTTTTATTTAATTTTTCACCCTACGGGAATCCGGGGGTTTCTCCCCCGGGAAATTTTGAAAATTGGGCTGTTAAAGATGCCGTTTCAACGTAGTTTGAGAAGGAAAAGGAAGAAAATTCGTTTAGGTCCTCCTCATCATATTTTAATAATAAATAGCCTAAAGCTAAAGCTAATTTCCCTCACTAGACCTACTGGTAGGCTATTTATGGGGGATTGAGAGGGGGGGAAATCGTTTTAACTGAGACCCAGTTAAGTTTTCTGCCCGTGACATGATGAGTGCGTTGTTGGCTTCTTTAGACTGCTGCAAACGTGAGACTGATCCAAACTCCAGTTCATATGGTGGCGGTATTGCACCATAAAAGCTTTAGCAACCATAAAGCAAGAGGCATAAGAGGACTGGGTTGACATTCTACAAAAACATGGCGGCCTTCGTAGTTGCAAGCCGTCCGAATGTCCTTCCAAGGATATCTGGTAAGGATATGCGAACGTCTGTTTTAGCAACCTAATTGTTGTCTCTAAATATAAGTACACACACTTATGACATGTGATACAAACGAAAAATTTACTTTTTGTAATGACCTCTTTGCCCGACGACCAAATTGCTTTGCTAACAGTTAACTTAGCTAACATTAGCAGAGTAACCTGAGCTTCCAGTGGCGACCAGTTCTTTCGCTGATTAGCCAGTTTGATCCGTCGGAAGCTGTTCTGTTGTCGTGAGAAACGTTAACGTTATGTATGTAAATAGTCAAGGTGGAGATATTCAATCAATCTGTCGTGGCCTCAGATGAACTTGGACGAGAGTCTGGCTGCTAATCTTAGTGTGTGTTGAGTTATGCCTCCAATGATTAGGCTAACGTTACCTTCAATCAAACACTGTCATTTAAAATGTATACAGCAGGAGTGGTAGTTAACACAGTCGTAATGCACGAATCCCTACAGTTTTGGCCAGATATGTATCATGTTCCGAAATGCATATAGATTATGGAAAAAACAACAACAATTGTCTGTGTCTCTTTGACAGCCGCTTGCTCCTCTGTGGTGCTACCGGCGACACCTGTAACCGTGCAAAACCGGAAGATTCATCATGCTGTCATTCCCCGGGGGAAAGGAGGTCGCTCATCTTCAAGTGGCATTGCTGCTACAGTGTTTGGAGCTACTGGATTCCTTGGCCGATATGTCGTGAATAGACTTGGTGGGTTTTGTGGCTGGCATCAATAATCACAGCCTGTAGTCCTCATTATTAACTGTGTGCAAGCTGTGGCATGTGCCATGTTTAGTTTCATGTGATCAAATACAATTAAACAAAATTGGTCAGGTAGGCTTGCTGATACTGATGTGCTGTTCAGGAAAATTTTGATTTCTTAATGATGTGTTACCAAGTTGATGGCATGTAAAGGATTGTGCTGTGTTGCTTTGTCTGTGTGAACTGGAATTGTTTCTCTCTTTAAAGGACGCATAGGTTCACAGGTAGTGGTTCCTCATCGCTGTGACCAGTATGATCTGATGTATCTGAGGCCTATGGGTGACCTTGGTCAAATCATCTTCATGGTAAACAAAGAATGCATTCAACTATAGAAAATATGCCTTATTCAACACAAGTACACACTAATAGCCAGGGTCAACTCGGACCAAACCTGTTTGATGAAGCCAGACGGAATTTGAATTTGCCCTACAAGTCCGTATAGAAAGGATCCCACTGACACCCATTTACAAACTTCCCAGTTTTACTACTTCCAGTTGGCTAACCAACAGCGAAATCAAATTTGAATTGGTACATTAAACTCTTACTAAATCGTTTCAGAAGTGCAGCAAACACCTCATTTGTGTAAACTAAGGTTTTAAATGCAGTTGTTTACTCAATTCAAAAGAAAATGGGCATTTGGTGATTGGGAAACAGACCAAAACAGACCAAAAGTCATATGCCGATAGCCTGACGAGCCAGACCCACATCAAGATGTAGGGTCTGGACTCTCACCGTAGACAGGGCTCAAGTCGGAGCGGTGGGATAAACAGTTGTCTTTCAAATTCCCTCCCCGCAATAGGATAATGCTAAACGAATCATCTTCTTGTTTTCAAGTAGCAGGATGCGTAACCTTCCATCTCCACGCTAAACGAATCATCTTCTTGTTTTCAAATAACAGGATGCGTTGCCGTCGCAACTTCTGTGGGGTATCCTACGAAGCAAGTTAGACATATCTAGGTTATCTAGACATATCGATGCTGCACAAAGCCTTAACTCGGGTATTAAGTTAAGTGATCCTACGACAGCAGGTATGTGATAAATTTGTCAAACTAGGCTTTCAGCTCAGATCTGTGCGCGTTCTCGTGGTTGGGGTGATTTTGAGCAATCGGGAAACGTGGAGATGCACAAGACAGCCTAGGTTTAACAACGATTACTTCCGCATTTATGAGCGGTAGCGAAATCTAGGGTGGTCTTTTGAAGCGCCTTCGCGTTTCAAAATGTTTGAAGAGGCGGAGCTGCTCCAGTAGATTCTCACACGTGAGATGACTTCGTTTTTCAAGATAATTGATTGGTCAGTAGTCAGTAGGATTAGTCAGAGGGCGGTGATTTTTCACGATTTGAGCTATAAGTTAGCACATAACCTGCTCCCGACCAGGTTTGGTTGCGAGCATAAGATACCATGGTGATACAGCGACGCTAAAACAAATCCACTTTCGTATGACAGCATACCCTGGCTTTGAGCGCAACATACCTCGCTAAGCCACTAATCGAGCTTCGTAGGATACCCCACTGGTCGCATGTCAGTCACCATTATGTTGAGCCCACCCACCGATTCTATACACGCTGTGATTGGCCCGCTGGTTTTTCGAGTGGTCAGCTCCCTGGCTCTATGGATCGTGCCTAGACTGCCCCGCCAGCCAAATTACATTTGCTGCCGCTAGGGCCGTCTAGATTTCTAGGCTAATATGCCGATATATTTAGGATGAATATCGATATACAATATATATCCTGATATTTTTCCCGCAAAGTAGCTGGTAGAACAAAGCACCCTTAAAATCTGATTTAAGGCCCCCTTAAAATAAGATCTGTTACACAAACACCTTTAGTATTTTCCTTAACATTTTCCCTCATGTATTTAAGGTTTTCTCCTTATTATCTTAAGAAATCCCTTAAACCGTTGCACAAATGTCCAGCAGCCTAAAGGAAAATCCATATTATTATCTGAGTCAATGCTGATAAATGAAGTTAATTAACCACTTTTGACAATTGAATATAAATAAATCTTCTGCTAATATAATTACTCTTCAATCAAATCGGCCTATCAGAAGTTTTGTAGTTTATTTACAGTAGGCCTAGTGTTAACATAGCTTACTCAAGTCGTCCTAACTGATAGCCAACCATTATGAGCTGTGGTTTGGTTCACCAGGCAACAGGTAACAAAAAATGTTTTGGTGCACAAATGAGAACAGCAATGCTCTTTGGATGACGGCCGCAGGATAATATCTAACTAGCTAGCTAGTATAGTTTAATTAATGTCTCAGGATTTACTTGAATGTATAAATGTCACCGAAAATGATCACAGTAAAATCATTAAGCTTTAGGCTATTGTGTTTGGTGGATTAATTTCTAATGGCATAACTTATTAGCAAGCTAGTTAGTTACAAGTATGTTGAACGTACCAGTTGAATTATTTATTGCTAACATCTACTGCTACTGATAGGTGCATTAGATGTACAGTATAGTTAACATCGTGAAATTAAAGTCACTGCTCAGGTGCGCCGTGTTTGGCTGTGTCACCCGTCAAACTGGTCGAAGTTTATAGTCAGATTTGTCGTGCTATTCGCTATACTATTTTATAGACAATATTTGCTCACAGCTTGATATTATTTTGGACAGTCAGTCCCACATTTCACCCTCAGAAAAGCATGCACATATTAGCAAACTAACAATCTCTGTGGAAACTGTAGAATTTGCTGTGCCAGAAAATCCCTTTCAATGCAAATGTAAATAACTTACAACAAATTGAACAAATTTCCTTACCTAAGGATACCATTTAAGACATTTTGTGCAACACCCTTAAATAAATTCCTTACATAAGCCTTATGGTTGATACTTAAGGGACACAATTTAAGGTGCCTTGTGCAACCCCGCTCTGTGTTTGAAAGAGGAGGGGCGGGCGCGGGGAGCAGTGTACAGAGCTCCGGCCAGCGGCTTGCCTGGAGCAATCAAAGCGCAAATTTGAACTATATCGGTATATACGATATGGTCTAATTCCATATCTCATTTTAAAAAATATCGATATATCTTAAATATTGCCCAGCCCTAATCTATACTTTCTGCCGGGGGGCATCAGCTCGTACTCATTGTTTAAAACATATGTCGTGTCAGCAGAAATTGAGAGGCCCTGCCTCCTAACAGTCTCTTCAAAAATTTCTTGCAGAGAGCATGGGGACTGTGTACCCATTATTTTTCCCGCCCTCTTAACAAGAGCCTGCAGTTGAGTTCTGCCTTTTACAGTTACGTTCCCAAACCATGTTGTAATGCCATAACGGATGACCGATTCAATAGTTGCCCTATAAAACAAGAGCATGACGCCTTCATCGACGCCCTGCACCTCTGTGCGGTACTCTCCAGTGTCGGACTGAGCCAACAGAAGACTCAGTAAAACTGTGTCATCTGAGAACTTTATGATGTAATTATTACTATATTGGCTCTTACAATTATTTGTATATAATGTAAAGAGAATGGGAGAACTTAAGCACCCTTGAGGAGCCCCTGTATTTCTTTCCTGTATGTGAGACAGGGTGGAATTAACTTTCACTTGTTGCTGCCTACCAGTAAGGAATGCAAAGTACCACCTGATTAAGAATGGGTTAACCTCCATCTGATCCAATGTTTTTAAGAGGGTGTGGGGGAGGATCGTATTAAAGTGATATTCCGCCATTTTTGGAAATGAGCTCATTTTCCACCTCCCCTCGAGCAAAACAAACCTGCTTAGAAATGCACCACGTTTTATTTTGTCTCACCATACTTGGTCGTGTGACTACTCGTGTAACTCTATTTTAATAGGGGAAAACATGGAGGTGTTTAGTCGCTTCTACTGTAACTTCATCTCTGTTTGGATCCTAATGAATGCATTGGGCTAGCTAAGTGCTATCAAAGTTGTGCCGCGCGCCAGAGCCAGTGAGTGCACACATTGAAGCGTGAGAGGTATGTATCAACTCGTCTTAATTAAGGGAATAACATAGTTTAATATGAAAAAACGGTGAGGTGTTCCTTTAAAGTGGCAAAGTCACCAAAAAGATATCCCAAATTCCCTCTGCAAATGCACTTGATTTTATTTTGTCAGCGAAAAGAAACAATATTTTGATCCTGACCTAATCCAATGCTTGAATGTGACCCCAGAAATTTCTACATGTATACATCGCAAATATATTTAGAGCTAGGACAACAAAAATATGTCGACGCAAAATGTGCATGCAGATGGCGGTGCCGAAGAGTAGTAGAAGTAGGAGAAGTGGCTCCTCAGTTTCCGAACGGCACACACTCGTTCCTCTAAATAAAAGCAGCCGTTTTTAAAGGTTTTCCCCTGCACACCACCACCTGCATACTGACTCGGCTCGCATAAACACACTGATATATAGTTAATATGTGTTAAGTCTGAGACAAGGCTTCTTCATTTAAATTAAATCATTTTTATGGTCAAAAATTGCTCTTCAGTGACCACTTGCTACTTTTCAGGAGTGGGATTCCCGCAACAAGGAGTCCATCAAACAGGCGATCGCTCATTCAAATGTGGTGATTAACCTAGTGGGAGAAGAGTGGGAGACAAGGTTTGTGCTAGCTTCCACCATTGTCATAAAAGCCTACATAATTCTGCTGTTCACATCCTAGAGCACAGTTTTGAGGCTATCCCCGCATTCACACTGTCCACGTCTGTCGACGGATCTCGGAGGTTGTGTCTGCCGTATGTGTATTTGCATACACGGGATCTGATTGGCTGACGGATCTGTCGCTGCCTGAAAAGTTGAACATTTCTCAACTTTGTTGATGGAGGCAACGAAGCTGAAGCAACGGACGGAGCCACAATGCATTTCGAGTCCGCCCCATGCAAAGTGAATGAGATCCGTCGACGGACGGAGACAGTGTGAACGCGGGGTATGTGAGGACATTTGAAATCTGTGAGAGTTAACTAAATTAATTCAAAGGTAGCCTATTACGTTGGTGCAGATAGTATGAGAGTCTAGACAACTATTTTGTTTGATCAATTCTGTGTAGATCATAGGGCTACTCTAGAGTAGTCCTATGATCTACACAAAATGAAATAGTTGAACACAGCTACACAGGTAACCATTTCTGCATAATTTCATGGAGTGCTGAAATGTATTTTGACCAATTCTGAGTTATGAAACTCCTTATCTATGCTAATCTAATCTAATATAAACGAAATATAACATCAACTCTCAGAATTTGATGGCTTCCTTCATAGATGAGAAGGAGAACACATTTCATCCAACCTTGTCACTTTTCATAAACGGCCCAAACGTACAGTAAGCAATTCAGTACAGGCCGTGAAAAATCATGGAAATGTCAATCAAGGTCATTGAAAAGTAAAAGGTTTTGAATTGTTTTAGACTAGTGCAGTGCCCGTGCAAACAATGTTTTCCAAGAAACTTGTTGCCTAATGAAGTTGATGCAGGTAGATCATGTTAGATTGGTGATGTAGAATCAGGCCCGTGCAATTAGTAGAGCTTTTTACTCTCTTTGCAAAGTAAAAAAAGTGAAGGGGAAAGGCGTTTTAGTTGCAGCTAATGGCAAAGACACATTACACACCCGTGCGTTTTTGCTGTTGTTGGGAAATGATAGCCTAAAGCTAACCGCATGACAATGGCCATGCCAGTGCTATGAACTCGGAAGTGATGTTTGAATGAATGTTATGCCCATAGCCTATGTCCAGATACAGTCAAGAGCGGCTGTTTTAAATGCAAATGCTACCGACGTGTTTAGAATGCTACCGAGTACCGACGTGTGTGTCGGCATATTGTTGCAAGATCAGCAACCTGATCGGGCAACAGAAGCGCTAGGCAACCGCGGTTGTTGACGAGTAGCCTATGCAACGTTATGTGACTTTAACAGCCTGCTTACCAACATGGGTGCATGTGTGTCGGACTCAGCATGTTTATCCAACATGAACAATCTTGAAACGGTCTGTTGTTTACGTGAGACATCGTAATTTTCATGAACGGCAACACGTGAGTTTGTCAGCAAAATGGGCTTCTTTGTTTCTATGCTGGAGTAAGAGCGAATGAGGGGGAGTGGCTAGTGCGGAGAGCGGTAGAATTGTGGGATTGTGGTAGAGTTGTATTTTGTTTAATTTAACGATATCTTTGTATTTTTTTGTCCAGAAACGACCAAACTTTGAACTGCACTCACGCATGTCATTAGCAAGACCTGTGTCAAATTTTAGGTCAGTCGGAGTGGTTCAAGAGTTATGCGTGGCACAGACAGACAGACAGGGCGAATCCCAATGTCAGCCCTAAAGACTAGGACTAATGCTGTGTTCCAGACCTCATCCAAAAGAGTGGGAGGTGGGACGTACCCTACCTGAGAAGCGTACCACGAAAACAGATAGAATTCCATTGTTTTCAATGGAGCAACGGGCACTGGAAACGTCTGCCGGGCAGCAGCCGCACAGAGATAGAAAACTATTCTAAAATCCTGCGCAGCAAGCCCAGACCGCCGAACACCGCTTCTGGTGGGCGCCGGGCTTAATCCTCCGACTTAATTTTATTGAGGTCGGGGCAGGTCGAGCTCCTACGAGTTTGCGAGTAGGAGGTCCCACTTCTACAGGCGTTCCAGTGCACCTTTCGTAGTTGGAGGTAGGATACATCCCACGTCCCACTAGTTTAAATGCTGTCTGGAATGCACCATAAGGACTCACAGACTTAATTGATTTCAGGTGCTAAGTGAGTGAGTGTGTGAGGCCACATGGGCTCAGATAGGTATTTTGGGATTGGGACAGTACTTCACGAGATCACATGTACCTTGGCGATGTTTACTAACAAAGACATTGCTAACATTTGCACCATGCACGTGTGTGTCGTGCGTGCTGTTGTTTACCTTCATTTCCGGATTTTTCTATGATCTCCGCGGTAAACGTCACAACACTTTGAACTGTGGGTAATTCCCTTAGGTTAAGTCTGTACCGATGCAGACTCACGGAAAGGGCTCGGTAAGTGTGTACTCAAATCCTCATGCCCGTTGTAATTCGACATTGGGACAGTCCTAAACCCTTACGAATTTCGCGAGAACGCGCACCAAAGTCCGTGAGTCCGGACATTGGGATTGGGCCACAGAGTGACACACAGACAGACGTTCCGTGCATTTAATAGATAGATTTTATGTTATAGCGTTTTGTCTTAATACGAGATCAATTTAGATAATTTTTAATTTAATTTAAGTTTGAGCCAAGGATTCTCATTGAGCTGTTTCACCTTATCAACATCACTATTATCTGTCTTGCTTTCCTGGAGATTAACATAGTTAATATTTGAAAATCACAACTGATGAGTCTAGTGTTGGGTCCAAAATGGGCATGCAGTCTGCTTTTGAAATTATTTAACTTAAACTCTCTGCTCTCTGTCATTGGAATTAAATTCTGTTATGTATTTTTCTTTGAAGAAATTTTAGGTTTGAAGATGTCTTTGTGACAATCCCTCAGCAGATTGCTAAAGCCACCCGTGAAGCTGGAATCCCTAAACTAGTCCATGTGTCGCATCTAAATGCAGATATTCGTAGCCCATCCAAATACCTCAGGAATAAGGTATGTTTTTGTTTGTTTTTTGTTTGCTTTTTTAATAATTGATTTGCCTTTCAGTTAGTATATCCCAGCAGGACATCTCACTTTATTTCTACTTGTACAGTTTTATGCCCCTGTGGAAATGACATTTTATTGTTGCAACTAGAAATGTAACCTGCCGAATATACTGTACAACAGGATTTTTTTTGTTCAAAATATGTCTGAAAAGGTGGGGTCATCTATGATATTCAGGGCCTTTTGAATCAAGTTAGCAGTCCTTCACAACAGTACCATGAGCCTGAACGATGGAGAGAACAAGAAAGAGATCATCTTGAACAAAGTGGTTCATTAATCAAAGTAGATCATTGTTTGCTCCTTCAGTCCCTATGGATTAGGAAACGTATTTTCCAGGAGGAGAAGCCTCTCGGCTAGCCTACATTTAAAGTTGCAAACTTAGAAGACCTGTGGGGAAACTAAACACTCCGACTAGCATGACTAACTTATATTGGCCGGGTTTCCCAGATTCTTTAAGAAGCACTTAAGTGCTAAGAACTTCTTAGGAGCGCTCCAAGAACGTTCTTGGAGCGCTCCTAAGAAGTTCTTAGCACTTAAGAAGTTCTTAGCACTTAAGAGCTTCTTAACGAATCTGGGAAACCCGGCCATTAGCTGTCCAGCTATCAACCTATGGTTTCAACAAGTGCTACTTTGACAGGTGAAGCAGAGTCAACAAAAGATAACTAATGAAAAGATGTAGGAGAGTAGAAAGATAAAAGTTGCTAATATGTGCTACAGAGAGGCAACTGTGCAGATACAAGCAGAAATGTAGGCAAGCCTATAGATGAGATGACATGAGTAGAGTTCTAAAGAAAGGGACATTTTTCATGAATAAAAATGAATAATCGTTAATCACCATTACAATTTTGACTATAATAGTCGTGATTATTGTATTGTGTGTTTTAATACTGTTTTCCTCTGTGCATTTCCTATGGCAAAACAGCTCATAATATTTGTTGCAGCTACGTTCATGTCATCTATCACCAATTATGTGATTACTGAGCAACTGCAGCCACTTTTGGCCAGAAAGAAGGACTCTGCACTCAATCCCTTTCAAAAAGAATCCTTTAGCTTACACTTTAGCACAACACTAACATTAACAATATACTTTTTAGAAATCTTACCATGTCTTACCAGGGAACATTCTCAGAGCAGTCATTTCTCCATTTCTGATGTTATTTTGTCACCTTTTCTGATTGATGTATTACCTACAGGCAGTTGGAGAGATAGCCGTGAGGGATGAGTTCCCCGATGCCATCATTATGAAGCCAGCTGAGCTGTTTGGAAGAGAAGATCGGTTCTTCAATCATTTTGCTAGTATGTTCATACTCTTTCAGCAAGGGTGTATATTTTTGGAGTTACTGGTTACAAGTTAATGTAAAACTGAGGATTTTGTTATTTCAGTGAACAATGGGTCTACAGTTTTTTGGGGGTTTTTTTCCCCTCACCGTCAAATCAGGAGCCATTGTAGAGGATTGTCTGAATTGTTTAAATCAAGTTCCTTGTTCAGACTTTTTCATTTTATTGGTCCTTTTTACATTTTCTTTTTAAGGTTGATGAATGTGTAAGTGGTCATTTTATGCTTGTTGTTTATTTGCATTTTCATTTGTTCATGTATTTAATTTCAAGACATGCGCTGGTTTGGGAAAGCTGTGCCCCTTATTTCCATGGGAAAGAAGACTGAAAAGCAGCCTGTTCATGTGAGTATCTTGGGAGATGGGGAGAGATAAAGTGCATCACTTTTGTCTAGAAAGAATGGCAGAGATGCGGATTACATAGTCCATACACTACTGTTCAAAAAGTTGGGATCAGCCAGACAATTTCATGTTTTCCATGAAAACTCACAATTTTATTAATCAAATGAGTTGCGAAATCAATCGAACATATAGTCAAGACATTGACGTGGTTGGAAATAATGATTTATTTATTTATTTATTTTTAATAATAATAATTTTGCCCAAACTTCGCCTAAGAGTTCTTCATTTGCAGCAATTGCAGCCTTGCAGACCTTTGGCATTTTAGCTGTCAATTTGTTGAGGTAATCTGAAGAAATTTCACCCCACGCCTCCTGAAACACCTCCCACAAGTTGGATAGGCTTGATGGGGACTTCTTACGTACCACACGGTCAAGCTGATCCCACAACAGCTCAATTGGGTTGAGATCTGGTGACTGCACTGGCTACTCCATTACAGACAGAATACCAACTGACTGCTTCTTCCCTAAATAGTACTGTCATAGTTTGGAGGTGTGATGTGGGTCATTGTCCTGAAATCGGCTGTCCACAGTGTATGGTCAGGCCTGCGAGGGCGGTTAAAACCATACCACCAAAGTTGTCAAAAAAGTGGCTTGAATCTGCCTTTGGCATGTGTAACCCTATTGGGTTCACATTTTGTCACCATTTTTAGACCTCTGTTCAGTACACATTTCTTTCCCTATTACTGAAGGTGGTGGATGTTGCCAAGGCTATAGTGAATGCCATCAAAGACCCTGATGCCAGTGGGAAAACGTATGCCCTAACTGGGTAAGAACAAATAACAATAATGTTTTGCTTGTTCGTTTGCCTGTAGCTGCCCCTTGGGCAATTCATTATTTTCTTTTTGCAGACCCAACAGGTATCTGCTGCATGATCTGGTCGAATACGCTTATGCAGTTGCCCATCGTCCTTTTGTTGCGTACCCCATTCCTCGTCCAATCTATCAGTGAGTATCAAGATTAATTAATTACCTCTGCCAAGGGTTATGTTTCTGGTGTGGTTTGTCTGTTTTTCTGGTTGTGCGCAGGATTGCGCAACATTTAAGCTGAGACCTGAGTGGAAAGGTATAGAAAAGGCCATGGACAAAGCAATTATAACTGGTTCACAGCCATATTACACCCATTCTAAAATATGTATAGGTCTATCTACTCATTTCTTGTCGCTAAGAAATCGCTACATAAATTAGCAGACGTGGGAGGGAGCTTTTTACCTTGGCGGCTTGGACCAATGATCGCAACATTTCGAAAACGATTCCGCATAGGATGTTCTTGTGTTTCCTCACACAGCAGCCCTTTCTCCCATCTCCTTTCTCCTTGTTTACACTGCCTCTGGTTGCAAATGGACATATTTAGGGCATGAGCTGGAGGACTGAGGACTGAGGAGAGGTTGCATGCAAATAGAGGTTAGGGATCCAGCCATGAACTCAGAACCCCAATGTGAGGACGCTCAAGAAATGTCATGACCTTTGACCTGAAGGAGGAAGTTGAATTGAATTTACAATTGAGTTTAAAAATCATGCGCAGACGCTATTGCATCTTGAGGTGTTTCCAGAGCCGCATTTAAAACGTGTCTGATCAGCAACGGATGTGTGAATGTAGCCCCTATGCGTTTAATAAACATCCGTGGAAGCTAATCCACAAAGACGCAACGTGAACAGAACGTGCACGCCAAGTATAGACTCCCTGTTATGAGCGCAGATAGATGCGTCTGAGATGTCAGGTGGAACAGTGATCCTGGCGAGGAGAGATGCCGAGGGATTTTACAGGTGGGCTAGTTGAAACTTTCAACTTCTATTAGAAAAAGACGCTGAGATTAGTGTAGCAAGGTAGCATAGGTTGTTTTATTCTAATGTTATGAAAGTTAGCGAAATTAGACAAAAATGTAGACATAACGAGTTCTTTTGATGAAGAATACGTGCAGTTTGAACCATCTAGATCGGCAAAAGGTGAAGCAAATAGGCAGACACACGTAACTAATTGAGTTATGTGTGTGACTTGCGACAAGTTTCAGTTACACCCGGATCATTATGTACGAGCTCGTAAGCCATGCGTAACGTAAATTTACATTTGATTGTCGAGTTACAGGACCCTGATCAGTAGCCTAGTCTGTGCCTACAGGTAGCCTACAGTTTAACATGTAACATGAAGACAGTTCACATCACTTTATTGGTTGGTTAAACACACTAGCACAATATATACCACGATCTGTAGTAGCCTAGGCTGCATATTAAAACGTTTAAAAACAATTTTATAAATTAAAGTCCATCTACCCTATTTTATATAATAATATTTGTTTGAAATAGTGTGTGTCTCAAGCAAGTTTATTGATTACCTGGTTTGGTCCAACAAATATTCAGACTTATCCTTATTCTGATAGTCGAAGTGTCCTATGAAATCATCAGAAATGTGTAATAACTTCAAGCACATGAGAAAGAGAGAGATAAAGAAAGAAAGCGGGTCCCTCACACTTTGGAAGATTTTTTTCCCATGTTTTTCTTTTTGCTATGAGTGCTTGCAACCATATGCCTGATGTAAAAGCATCCAGTTGCCAGGCAACTCCAGCCGGATTGACTGCTTGGCCCCTTCAATGCTGCTTGCAGCTATATTTTTGTTTACTGTTGCTTTAATAACGTGATAGTTTATAGTTATAATAAGTTATTATGATAAAGTAATAACAAGGTTATTTCTTAATTTAATGCTACAATGGTTCATTCTAAAACATTATAGCATAACTCTTGCACGAGAGCAATGTCAAACCTGGAGTTGTGGCAACTGCAACGTTTGCGTTAGATTTTTTAAGGGTAACCCCACAACCGGCAGCTCACAACTATAAGATGGCCACACTCACAGGCAGTCTGATGAAAGCTGTATAATTTGTCTTCAATTTACAAACTGGCTACTATCTCACTGATCAACATGAATGCCAAGTGAAGAGCAAAATGACTTTTATTTTAACTTTAATTGCACATTATGACTAAGTCTTTCTGACATTCTAGAAAAAGCGGCAAAACTTAACACCTATTGCCGATTCGTAATTGCAGCGTCATAATAGGCTGTACTTTACACTCTCAAATGATACCATAATGCTCATCTGCTGTTTAAGATGTGCCTTCACAGGTTATTAAAAACAAAAGTCAAAGGTCAAAACAGTAGGCTAAACATTTTTCAAATTCCTTACAAAACACTTAGACAACTAAATATAATCATTAAGTCTATGATTAGCTAATGTTAGTCGTTGGAAATGACAACCCATTCATGTGCCAAATACAGACACTCACTCAACTCATTACATTCTCACTAAGCGAAAATGAATGGTATTTTTGAAGGCGTTGTAGGGCTGTAGACTCTGATCAAGCTGGACGTGGACCTATAATTTATGGTAGTCTCCTGCACAAAACCATAGATTTGACTTGAGTTTGGGTCAGGTGTGCCAACATACGATTTACAATCACCTCCATGGCTTTGTAAATTACTGTAATCTGCTGTTACTGTAACTGCAAAACTATGTAACCTTTAATGGAGGTCTGTGCTCTCATTCTAGTTGTTGTTATTATGTGTGTTGCTAAATGGTTTTGTTTATAAAAAATAATTCATCTTTAATAAAGTACTTGTTGTTAAAGAGACCCTATGCAACTTTCTGCATGAGACGATCGCTCTTTGTTTACATCTGGAAATCTGAGACGAAGAACCACGCTTGCAATTTATATATTTAAATATAGCCTATACATGTATAAATATACACGCTAAAGCTGTCGGGGAAGCTCTGCAGAGAAAATGCAAGCATAAAACGAGCGAAAACGAAAAACAAAACCAGAGATGAAATCGCCAATCCTGCATAGTTCCTCTTTAATTGTTCATTGAATATTTGTTTATTTATTTTTGTATTCAGTTTCATTGCCAGCTTCTTTGCGAAAACCCCTTTCGAACCTTGGACAACTCCTGACAAAATCGACAGGGTATGTGCAAAATCCCTAGTATTTTTATAATGACCATAAAAGAAATTGAACAGGAGTAGCCATCCTTAAGTGCCACAGGCTTTTGTGTAGGGTCTGATGTTGGAAAGCTAAACGTGTTTTTTGTATTTCCCTCACCAGTTCCACACAACAGACATGAAGTTCCCAGGACTACCTGGCTTGGAAGATCTTGGCATCACACCCTCAACTGTAGAACAGAAGGCCATTGAGATCCTGCGTCGTCATCGTCGCCAACGCCATCTGGAAGCTGAACTGGATGAAACTAAACCAGCCAAAACTGTTAACATCTGACCTCTTCAATATGGCAATGTCTAACTTGTCTGTGTTGCTGATGTGGTATCTTTATTTTAAAAAATCCTTCTGTATATAAATAATAAAAGCCCAATCAAAGGAAAACTACTTTAAAAGTATGTTCCACATTATTAAGCAAGTCACAGGTTTCAGGCAATGTGGGAGAGAAAAGGGATCTCTGCTGCTGAAAAGCATGAAATTGTGCACTACCTTGGACAAGGTATGACATCATTGCATATTTCCTGAAAACTTATGCTTGATCATGGTACTGTGAAGAAATCTGTTGCTGATTCATAGCACAGGCAGATTGGTACAGACAAAGGCATAATAAGGAAGGTTTCTGCTAGACAAATTCGTAGGATTAAGAGACCAACAAATTCGACAAATTCGTAGGATTAAGAGAGCAACTGCTAAAAATGCCATTGCAAAGCAGCAAACAGGTACTTGGAGCTGCTGGTGCCTCTGGAGTCCTGCGAACCTCAGGTGCAGGATCCTCAAGAATTTTGCAAGTGTGCATGAACCCACTATCGGCCACTCCTAAACAATGCTCACAAGCAGAAACAGTTGCAGTGGACTCAGGAATACATAAAGACTCATTTTCAAAGAGGTTTGAGTGCCGTGCAACCCTAGAATGTCCAGATGGATGGAGTAATGGATGGTTGGTGAATGGCCACCATGTGCCAGCAAGGCTGAGACATCAGCAAGGAGGTGGTGGAGTCATGTTTTGGGCCGGAATCATGGGAGAGAGCTGGTAGGTCCCTTTAGGGTCTCTGATGGTGTGAAAATGAGTAGAGTTTCTGACCACTTTCTTCCATGATACAAAAAGAAGAACCGTGCCTTCCGTAGCAAAATCATGTATGCATGACAAAATGCTGCAAAGAATACCTCTGGGTCATTGGCTGCTATGGGCAGGAAAAGGGGAGAATCTCATGGTGTGGCCCCCATCTTCCCCTGACCTCAACCCTATTGAGAACCTTTGGAGCATCATCAAGCAAAAGATCTATGAGGGTGGGAGGCAGTTCACATCCAAGCAGCAGCTCTGGGAGGCTATTCTGCAAAGACATTAAAGCATAAACTCTCCAAGAACTGGGAGGGGAGGGGAAACAGGTATCAGAATAAGCAATAATTGACTGTGCCTCTCATATTTTCAAGGATGCTGTTTGTTTGTTTTTTCTCTTGGTTTCCATCTGGCTGACGAGGTCCCCTCCAATGTATAACAAAGATTGCAAGAAAATAAATCATAAAAAAATTATCACAAAAACTCAAGTTCAATGGATGCATGAATTGCGAAAGTGGTGTCAATGGGTCCTATGATAACATGGAACTTGTCCTGTTAAGATGTTTTTGATTGAAATAACTTTTGATTTCATTTACATCACCTCTGCAATGCTGCAAATTCAACAAATTACCATTTTTAGTTCTTTACAACCTATAAAATGTCTTGAAACTGTGTTGTGCATAATAATTTGGAACAGTGCATTTTGAGTTTTTTTATTGTAAAATATGGCTATCATTGGGAGGTTTGTTCAATAACATTTTGATTCTCTTACAGTTCATGACTTTAAAATTAGACTGGCTTTTGCATCAACTATTTAGGAAAATCTGAGAAAAATGTGATTTGAATAATAATTTGGAAACGCGGTGTAGGCTACTGTAGGCTACATTGTAATGATTATTTATGTTTGACAATATTATAACTTCTGAATAGTAACATTTCAAAATGTATATGTTCCTGTGACAAATGAGCAAATAATCTTGAACCTAAATTTACAGCCTAATTATTTTATGCCATAATTTACGTTTGCATACACCTTGTGTAGGCCATAGATATAGAGCCATTAGACATATAGATAGAACCCTAGAGGGTTAAAGCGGATGTAGCTCCGCGAGCTCTGTTCTAGAATCTTTGATGACAACCATGGAGTACGTCTCTAAGCAACCGTTGTGTTTACTTCCTAAATTACCACAACAGGTGAGAGCATCTAGAGACTGGTGAGAGGTTGAATCAAATTAATGTGAACTTTTACCGTTACGAATCAAAACGTCGATTTAACGCTGAATATTCTATTACCCATCACTTAGGGGGATTTTTACAGGATGATTGAGTCGACATTAAACCGCTCATCAGCAGCGTGCCTTGACAACACGGACCTATATCGCCAAAAGAGGGTTTTCTGCGCTAAAGAGCGTACTATTGGAGTAAGTTTTTAGATCATGAATATCCAATGAAAGACGAGTCAATGTGCGCCGGCCGTCTGTTTGTTGGAGTTGGAGTTTGACATGTCCAGTCGGGTCTGGTGGAGTTGCCTAGAATGTCATGAAGGATCAACACACTAATCACGTGGAAGCGCGGAACTTTTCACATGACAGCCTATTTGCGGCTAGACCTACTCGTAGGCTACTTGAGAGAAAGTTAAATGAAAAAATGTTAAATGAAAACATGAAAATGAATCACATTCGCTGCACTCAGCGCTTCCTCCATCTCCACACCCTCATGGTAGCCTAAAGGGGTAGGCCCACATATTTCACAAGGTTCACGCCCAGATAGCAAAATAATATGGCCCAAATGTGTATGATATGCCAATTTGTAAAGCTTTGGAATGATTTACTGTAACAAGGGGACGTTTGCTTCAATTTCTCATATGATAATGATGTGACAGTTTATTGCAAGCTTAAGTGTCTCAAGCTCTGCCTTCGTCCCCAGCTAGACAGGATAGCAAAGACTGAAAGTCCAATGCAGAAATATTTGTTTGTAACGTTGTCTACATCCGACTTGGTTGTCAGACATGTCAGTATTTTAAATGTTTGCTAACTAGGCTACATCGCGTTTGATAGTCACATTTTTAACCCCTGGAAAAAAAAAATAGTTTGTGCGGTCTGAAAAATATGAGCGGTCTGAAAAATCTGTTGCGCGGCCACTTCGACTGGCCTGCGCATCCGCGCACGCGCGCAGCTTAGAGGGAACATTGGTGGTAAATAGCTTGTGGATAGGTACTATCCCTAAAGCGTGATGTTTTGCCTGTGATGCTCCTGAACCTTCTCCCTGATGGTAAGGGTGTGAATAGATGGTGTGCTTGATGGGAGAGGTCAGAGATGATGTTTTTGGCTTTCCTGGAAATTCTGGTGATGTAATGTGAAGCGATGGTAGGCAGGCTACAGCCAATGATTTTAGCACTACCCTCTCAAGCCGCTGTTTGTCCTGGCTGGTGGCACTACCATACCAGACCAAGATGGAGAAGGTGAGTACACTTTCAATGGTAGCCCGATAGAAGTAGATCATGCCTGCTTGACTGACCCCAAATTTCCTCAGCTGACGGAGGAAGTGTAATCTCTGATGGGCTTTTGAAATAATGAGACTGGTGTTTGGGTTCCATGATAGGGACTGATGGATATTGGTGCCTGTAGTAATGTGATGTTGCACTGTTTTAATTCAGGCATTTTAGATAGGCCCACCAGGGGTCCTCGGGGTCAAGTATAAATAGATAGCAGGTATGCTGCCAGTGTATATGAGTGATGCAGCAAGTGTTCAATAAAGTGGAACCTGCGAAGTTGACTACGAGTCACTTTATTACATTGGCGACGAGGATGACTACAGTTTAAGAGTTATAATGGCAACATACGGAAAACTCGGAGAGTATGACCCGGAGGCTGATGACTGGCAACAGTATGAGGAACGGCTGGCATTTTACTTTGCTGCAAATGAAATCACCGACGCCGGACAAAAGCGGGCCATCTTCCTGAGTGCATGTGGAGGGAAAACTTACGCCACACTGAGAGACTTGTGTCAACCTGGTAAGCCGGGAGATAAATCCCTGACAGATTTACTGAAACTGTTGACTGACCATTATGCACCGAAACGCAGCATTATCGTGGAGAGATTTAAGTTCCATTCAAAAGTTAGAGATCACGGTCTGTCAGTCGCTGCGTTTGTAGCGGAACTTAGGAGACTTTCTGAGCACTGTGCTTTCGGGACATCTTTGAATGACATGCTAAGAGATAGACTGGTGTGTGGTATAAATGACGACCGCATCCAACGCCGGTTGCTTTCAGAACCAGATGACAAACTGACATGGGAGAGGGCACTGGAATTAGCGACAGCCATGGAAACCGCCATGAAAGATGTAGCACAGTTGCAGCAGAAAACAGTGGGCCAAGAGGAGGCGGTGCACCAAGTGCAGCCACCGGTCTCGGACCAGAAGATGCATGTCATGTGTTTTAGATGCGGAGGAACGCACGCAGCGGCGGACTGCCGTTTTGCAGAGGCAGTGTGCCATAATTGCCGCAAGAAAGGACATTTGGCTAGAAAATGCCGCAGTGCAAGACAGCCCAAACAGAACAGATTTAGCACACGAGGGGCAGCACACATGTTAGAAAACGAAGATGAACAGCCGGAATACACACACATGCTGCACAATTTGAGAGAGAACAAAGTCGAGCCATACAGAGAACAACTTTCCGTGAATGGGCATGACGTCACATTTGAAATTGACACGGGGGCAGGCTTGACGATAGTGAATGAGAGAACATACAGGCAGATAGGGTGTGGAAGACTTCATCCTGCAAAAATAAAACTGTACACCTACACGAAAGAGAAGGTGGATGTGCTAGGAAAGATGCATGCAAATGTCATTTACAAAGGACAGACGAAGCAGCTACCTTTATTGGTGGTTAGAGGGGAGGGCCCAAATCTATTGGGTAGAGATTGGCTCAAGGCAGTGAGACTAGACTGGACAGCCATATTCAAACTCCAAGAAGGACAGCAGCAAGAGTTAGAGACTCTGCTGTCACAACACCAGGATTTGTTTAAAAGTGAATTAGGCACACTAGTGGGGGCTACCGCTAAAATCTATGTAGACCCAGAGGCCAAGCCTCGTTACTTTAAGGCTAGGCCCTTGCCATATGCGCTCAAAGAAAAAGTTGAAACTGAGCTGACCAGGCTACAGAAAGAAGGGATCTTAGAGCCTGTTAGTTTTGCTGAGTGGGCAGCCCCAATAGTCCCCATAGTCAAACCAGACAAAAGCATAAGGATATGCGGTGACTACAAAGTTACAGTGAATCCAGTGTCAAAGCTGGATAACTACCCAATTCCAAAGACGGAAGACTTGCTGGCAGTGCTGGGAGGAGGGCACAAGTTCACTAAACTGGACATGTCTCAGGCTTACCAGCAGCTACCACTGGAGGAAAATTCCAAGACATTCACAACAATAAACACACATCGTGGACTGTATCAGTACACCAGGCTGCCCTATGGGGTGTCCTCAGCCCCAGGCATTTTTCAGCGCACCATGGACAATTTACTACAGGGGCTTCCTCAGGTGGTGGTGCGAGTAGACGACATACTTGTGACGGGGAAGGACGATGCCAGCCATCTACAGAATTTAGGGACGGTACTGTCCAGACTGAATGCAGCAGGACTCCGCCTTAAGCGAGAAAAATGCATTTTCATGGCGCCAGAGGTGGTGTATCTGGGCTACCGAATAAATCATGCAGGGATTCAACCAGTGGCAGACAAAGTTGAGGCCATTGCAAATGCAGCTGCACCAACAAACCAGACACAGCTGAAGTCATTCCTGGGGATGCTGAACTATTATCATCGCTTCTTGCCGAATGTAGCCACTGTGCTGGAGCCCCTGCATGAACTCCTCAGAAAAGGAGTGCCATGGAAATGGGAGAAACGTCATGAGAGTGCCTTTGACGCAGCGAAAAAGTGCCTCCAGTCTGAACAACTGTTAATGCATTTTGATGACACAAAACCCCTCTACCTGGCCTGTGATGCATCCCCATATGGCGTGGGAGCAGTGTTATCCCACCGGCTCCAAGACGGCGCAGATAGACCCATAGGATACATGTCACGGTCCTTGTCATCGGCAGAACGTGGTTACTCTCAGCTGGAAAAGGAGGCTCTGGCTATAATATTTGGCCTAAAAAAATTCCACCAGTACCTATATGGAAAACATTGTACCATAGTCACAGACCACAAACCACTCCTGGGTCTCTTTGGAGAGCTTAAAGGCATCCCACAGCAGGCGGCTGCCAGAATGCAAAGGTGGGCATTGATGCTCGCGGCCTATGAATACACCTTGGAGTATAAGGAGGGCTCCAGACATGGGAATGCCGATGCCTTGAGCAGACTTCCTCTGCCAAGCCGTCCCAAGGCCACGCCCCAGGAGGAGGAGGTGGTGATGCTTATGGAACACATGAATGGCACACCAGTGCAAGTCAAGCAGATCCGCGACTGGACCCGGAGAGACCGCATACTGTCAAGAATACAGCAGTGGATGAGGCAAGGTTCTTGGCCCGTCACCTGCACAGATCCTGAGCTCCAGCCCTACGTAAGACGGCAGCATGAACTGAGCATGGAGGATGGGTGTATACTGTGGGGTAGCAGGGTGATAATACCCCCTCAAGGAAGAGAGACCATGATAGAAGAACTACATGAGGCCCATCCAGGAGCCTCAAGGATCAAAATGCTAGCTCGGAGCTATGTGTGGTGGCCGAACATGGACGCTGAGCTGGAAGCAGCAGTGCGTAAATGTCACGTTTGTCAAATCAACCAAGCCTCTCCAGCTGCAGCGCCCTTACATCCGTGGGAGTGGCCCGCACAACCATGGATGAGACTGCATGTGGATTTTTGTGGGCCAGTTTCAGGAAAAATGTTCCTGATTGTCATTGATGCTTACTCAAAGTGGATTGAAGCTCATCCAATGCAGGCTATAACATCCACCGCTACCATAGAAAAGTTGCGAAGCATATTCGCCACTCATGGAATACCAGCTGTCCTGGTCAGCGACAATGGGCCTAGTCTAGTCAGTGCCGAATTCAAACAATTCCTTACCAAGAATGGCATAAAGCATGTCACCACAGCACCTTATCATCCATCTTCAAATGGCTGCGCAGAGCGTGCAGTGCGGGTGTTCAAGGAAGGAATCAGGAAGATGGGGGAGGGGAGTCTGGAGACAAAAGTGTCAAGGTTGCTGTTTAAGTATCGATCAACCCCTCAGACCACAACTGGGGCCACACCAGCTGAGCTCCTCATGAATAGGAGACTCAGGAGTGTTCTTGATTTAGTTTGCCCTGCACTTGGAGACAAAGTGGGACAGAAACAGGCCATGCAGAAAGAATATCATGACAAGCATGCCCGAGACAGAGCATTCACAGAATCAGACCAAGTTTATGTGAGAGGATATTCGGGTCAGAAGTGGATTCCTGCAACGCTCATCGAGAGGACAGGGCCAGTTTCATGGAGGGTGAAAACACAAGATGGAAAAGTGGCCAGGCGACATCAGGACCAGATCCGTCCTCGTTACGATCAGGACAGAGTGGAAGCCACCTTTCAAGAGGAAAGCGTACCAGAAAACCTGGCTCCTCCCGAACTGTCCGATCCAGAGCCGGAGCCAGAGCCGCTGGCACTGGAGACAGGTGGCCCAGGGCCGCCTGAACCTTCTCTTGAGGAGGAACCACGTTTCCCAGTCAGACTTAGGCAGGCACCCACTTATCTCAAGGACTACGTCCTTCCAGGGGCACAATAATCCCCGTGGGTGCCTCGAGGAGGGCAGTCTACCCCTACCTCTTAGTTCAGTCTTTGTTCATGTGTTGTTTTGAAAAAAAAAGAAGAAGAAAAAATTCAACAAACATTTTTGGGACTTTGGACTTTGGGGGGAGGGAATGTAGTAATGTGATGTTGCACTGTTTTAATTCAGGCATTTTAGATAGGCCCACCAGGGGTCCTCGGGGTCAAGTATAAATAGATAGCAGGTATGCTGCCAGTGTATATGAGTGATGCAGCAAGTGTTCAATAAAGTGGAACCTGCGAAGTTGACTACGAGTCACTTTATTACAGTGCCTAAGAAACAAAAGGAGGGGACCCTCTCCATTATCTGGCCATCAATGGAGATGGGAAGGTGCTGGTCTGCCTTTTTCCTATAACTATGAGTTCTTTGGTTTTGGTTGTATTAAGAATTAGATTAGGTCTGCACACCACTGCACCAGCTTTTCTACCTCACACCGATAGGAAGATTCCTCCCGTATGAGGCCTATAACAGTGGTATCGTTTGCCAATTTAAGCAGTTTGACAGATGCAGAATTTGATAAAGAGAGAATATCAGTGGTGATAAGACACCCTTGTGGGACACCAGTGTTCAGAACCCTGGGTGATGATGACACATTGTTCTGGATTTTAACACACTGTGTCCTGCAAGACAGAAAGTTAAGTAACCACTGACAGAGTGAGGGATTAGCTCCCAGGAGGAGACAGGAGAGAATTGTACAGTTTGACAGGCAGTATTGGTGTTGAAAGCAGAACTAAAATCAATGAACAGTACACGGGCATAGGTGGACTTAGAATCAAGATGTTGTAGAATGAAATGTGTGCAGAGTGAGACTGCATCGTCCACTCCCCTATTTGCCTTGTAGGCAAATTGATGAGGGTCTAGCGTGGTATGTGACAGGTACTTACAGACTAGACGTTCAAAGATTTTCATGACAACAGAGTGCAACAGGCCTATAATCAATCAATCAATCAATCAAATTGAGACAGGTAATGTTAGTTTTCTTGGGCACTGGGATGATCAGAGCTGATTTAAAACATGCAGGTGCCATTGTACTTTTAAGGGACCAGTTGAAGATGTAAGTGAGAATAGATGCAAGCTCGTTTGTACAGTTCCTTAGTGTAGCTGGTGTCACACCATCAGGCCCGGCAGCTTTGTTGGTGCTCTGTTGCCACAGCAGTCTCCGGACATCATGCTCTGTAATGGAAGTGGGAGAGTGCCCCACCCCCAGCAGGTGAGGGAGAGTGCTCGCCTGAGCACTGTTGTTCTCAAAAGGCAAAAAAAGTCATTAAGCCGCTCTGGCAGGGAGGGCTCACAGTCAAGAATATGTTGTTTTGTCTTGAAGTCGGTGATCGCCTGTAGGCCCTGCCAGACTCCCTTGATGTTGGGATCTTGAAGTTTGCTTTCAAGTTTGTTTGACTCTGTAGTTGGCTTTAGCTGTGTCTATTGCCTTCTGGAGTTTGTATTTGAGAAGTTTGTATTGCTCTTTGTCCCCACTTTTAAAAGCGTCATTTTTCTCCTTGCAGAGGCGCTTAAACTTCCTTGTTGAACCAAGGCTTGTTGTTACTGTAGATGGTAACAGTCTTAGTGGGGATACACAAAGACTCACAGAAACAGATGTACGACATTATGCAGTCGGTACCTAATGTTACTGTAGCTACAGTGGGCTTAACCTTGGTTAAAGATGTTAAACATAGCGTTCAAATACAGTACATTGTTGACTTGGAAATCCTTATTCATTTGTTCCATGTTTAGTTGGTGTTGTGGTCTACCGCCTAACTTTATCCAGAGCAGATGCTTATCTCTGTTGAAATTTGGCTTGGGAAAGGGTAAAAAATACACACCGTCGCCCAGCCTCTCGGGACACACTGTGCTGGAGTTGCATGTACCCCATGCACACCGTTTGACCATTTAAAACTTAAAATGTCAAGTATAAAATATAAAAACGAAAGAAAGCTGACTAACTGCAATCCATTTGAATTTGAATGGACGTGGATGCCGAGAATGTCCGAGTGTATTGTTAGCTATGCGCACTGTGATTGGTTCGTCGTATTCTGGGGCGTGGTTTAGCCATAGGTCAATTGGGCCTCTGAATAAAGCCTGATACGCCTCCTGTATGGAGGAGTAGCACTGGTCCAATGTTTTGTCCAGCCTGGTGGAGATGTGGATCTGAGGCTTGTATCTGGGGAGAGCTTTCTGCATGGAGACGTGGTTGAAGTCACCAAGCACCAGAACAACCGAGTCTGGGTTGGAGTTTTCCATGGAGTGAACATGGTCAGCTAATTGTTGTGAGGCTGAGGCTGCCGCCGCGCTCAGAGGGATGTAGGTTGCACAGTATGATGGAGGAGATTAACCCTTGGCGAGTAGAAGGGGATACACTTCACTGCAAGATTCTCCAGATCAGGTGAGCAGCCGGCCGATAGAGTTTTGGTGTTTGTACACCAATTCTGGTTGATATAGATACCAACACCGCCGCTGTGCTGCTTCCGCGAATCACTGGTACAGTCCGCCTGTTGGAACGTAAAGCCCTCCTGTTGTAACACCGCGTCTGGGATGTTTGCATTCAGCCAGGTTTCTGTCAGGCAAATGGCAGCACAGTCTCTGAAATCCTGGAGAGAGAGAGGATGAGGGAGGTGAGCTCGTCCTTCTTGTTTGCTAACGAGCGAATATTGGATAAAATGAGGCCCGATTTTCATAAATGAGGTACTGTTGTGATGCTTATGCCGATCTGCACCTGATCAAGTCCACTCTTGCAGTTCCTCGGAGATGCTATTCTAGTTGTATCTACCCAATCATCCCATGATTCTTAGCCTATTCTCTTATGGCTAAATATTAATTTTTACACATGATTATTATAGATTGATGAAGATGCCCTTGGTTATCAAGTGAAGGAAAGAAGACATAGACATGACAAGGAGGCAAACATGTCCAAACTATTGGGTGAGATCACATGTATTCTTTAGTTAACAAAATGATGCTGAAGAATTGTATATGTTCATACTGTATCTAAGTGCACATAGGCCTAGCATTTTATGCGAAGCCGTTTGGGTACCCTTGATAGTAATTATTCTTTCAATTTATAATCTGCTGGGTTTTCAAAACTTCATTCACTCATTTAGCCTACATTATAGACACCGTAATATTTCAGTTCAGAGATCAAATGTATGATTCAACAAACAATGCAATGTAGCCTAAGCCTAAATCGTAACACTAGGGCTTATTCGCAAACACACCACGGCCATATTGTCGACATAACATCCTGCAGTGCATAGATTTGATCTGTCATTATTGTCAGCTGTCAAGTCACTTGAGTGGGCTAAAGGTCGGCGAACTTCTTGTATTTGTTCCAATAACGACATTGTCTAACACCGTCTAAACAACCCAGTTTAAACAAAAACCTGGCTAACGTGCTGCTAACTGGCCTATTTGAAATAGACTCAATGTGAACTTTTCTTTTGTCTTACGGTGTGTTCAGAACTACTGACAAGTTTTTAAAAAATATATAGGCTTAAAAACATACCTCTACATAGTATTTCTGAGCTGTCAAAGAGGTAGAAGTATCATCACCACCATGCATCTTATCACTAATTAATCAACTAACCACCTTCCTAACATCAAATGGGTATTTTGATCACTTCCGGTCTGGTTTTCTGGCCGATCACAGCACTGAAATAGTTCTCACTCAATTTCTTCCTGTCTCATGTCCTTAGAGGCAGATATGATGCGCACAGACCATGCTGTCTGTGTCCTGGAGCACAAGCTGAAAAGAGAGGAGCGCTCTCTTAAGGGCTCAATTGTACATTTCCGCCAACATTTTCAGCAGCCTGTCAACAGGCGTGAATTTGACTTGAATGACACAGACATGTTAAAGAAACAAGATGGAGTTCAGATGTTGCCAGGGCTTGTTGGTGAAGATCCAGACAAAAGAGAAAGGCTAAAGAAGCAACAGTTACAAATTAAGCAGTGGTGTTTACAACAGCAGGCTGATTTGAAAAGTACAAGAGACCAACTGCAGAATTCAGGTAAGATGTCGTTTGTTATCTAGTTGTAGTCTGACTGTACCATTGAATAGATTACTGTTGAAGATGTTGACATTATCTTTCTGACTGTTCTTTGGAGCACAGATAAACTGTATGATGAAAGCATAGTGGCATCAGAGAGCAAAGCTATTGAGATGCAGAAGTTGCAGGAAGGATACAAGAGGTCTCTTGCCATTGCCACAAAAAATGCCAACCTGACTATGGTGAGAGGACTTTTCAAGATAAGGGAGATTGTTCTTATTATGGTGGTGGGTGGATCAAGGACAATATATTGTAACGGGACAAATCTGAATCTTTGTTTAATTTAAGACAATAAAATTGTCTCTGGGGTGCCAGGCAGTGTTTGCTGCCAATTCAAATCTAGCCACAGTTACAGCGAACTATCACACAAAGGAAACAACACAAACGTTTTATAAATTTCAAATAATATATTGTGATAGTTTACATACAACAACTATATTAATACACCTAACTAATCAATGCAAAACTAATACATATTTACACAACAAAAAAGGAAGAGTCCGAAAGGTCTGTATGGAAAGTGAGTTGTAGAAGAGGTTGAATTAGTCGTGTACTGATGGAAAGGGAATGTGAACTCGGAGATGAGCGTAGCGTTACCAGCGGAGACTATAGCCAGGGGAACTGCAGAGTCGGCCTACGACTGAAACCAGGGATCTTGAACAACACCCCGACAAGGGAACCTTGTCATGCTGCTGATCCATTCCGTCGTGCGCAACACACGCGTGAGCCGGTCCTTTTCTTCAGGTTCCGCGCTGCTTCGGTAATTCCTCCAAAGGATTAATCCATAAAGGTACGATCCAGAGGAATCCCGTATCTACCTCCAGTGTGAATCTTCTCTGTTTAAAAGCTCCCGCCACGTCTCACATGCCCTCGGCAACCACTCTCTCCGATAGAGCTTCCGTGATTAGTTCTCTCCCCCGCAGGTTTGGCCAAGCAGCTAATTTATCGTCAGCTGACTGCGTGACGTCAACACCAATTACGTTTAACAAAAAAAATTTGTTTCGTCCCTGGGGGTCACTCCACCCCCGCGCTGCCCCCGCCCGAAGCCCAAAAATTGCAGTTTTTCCTACACAACTATACCTGAACCGTGGCACCGCGGATGACAAAATGTTTATGGTATGTTGGTCTCAAGAGCTCGCATCAACTTAGCTTATAACCAGTCATTTGTGATTTTTTTATTTTATTTATTTATTTATTTATTTATTTAAGAGAGGGACAATGTACATTAATCAACATGTCCTAATGGAACATGTAAATGCACCAGATTTAGTCAAAGACTATTTTCCATCTGCAGTCCCTGGTAGGTTGATGTTTAAAAGAAGAGACAGATAAAGAAAAAGACATAAAATAGGCATACAGACATACAATTACAAGTAATACAAGCACTACATACTGACATAGCCAAAAAAAACCAGACTAGGATGACAGATGTAGCAACATACCAGCATAAAAGAATGGGAAGGAAAAATAAAAGACAGAAAACATAAAATAGATTAAACACAGAGCTTACACAGCAGTTAGACAGCTCACAATTGCAGACAAAAATATGGTGAAACCACATTACTTGTGGGTGCATATTTGTTTGTCCAGTAGCCATTGTTTTATGGATTTAGTGAATTGGTTTATGCTTGTGCAGCTCCTAAACTGTATAGGTACTGTATGGTATTCCAAGTGTGTGCAGCTCGGTAAGAGAAGGCTGACTGGGCAAAAGTTGTTTTTCTGTATGGTATTTTGCAGTCCCCTCTAGTAAAGGATCTTGTGCTTGTGTTTAGATTTTGCTTGATGAACTCATTGAGTGGAGGTGGGGCTAAGCCATGAAAGATCTTATAGACTAGCACTAAATCAGCAAGCTTAATCATGTTTTCCCAGTTGAGGAAATCATATTTTGCTAAAACATTACAATGATGATAAGCATTTGATTTCTTATCCGGTGTTTTCAAAGCCTGCTTATAAAGCTTTTCTACTGGTTGTAGAGTTGTTCTTGATGCCTGTGTCCAGCTGGTAAGACAGTAATTTATATGTGACAGTATCATAGAATGCATATACAATTTAGATGCTTCAGTTGTTAAATTATTCCTTATGTATCTAAAATTGTTAAGATTGAGAAATAAATAAATTAAAAAATCCATGGGGGGCTATAAAATAAATGGATTTATGTGTACATTCAGGACTGTATACCCATCGGCCTGTAGATGGTGGTATTAACCCTCTGGAGTCTAAATCCCCCCCTGGGGATTTGAAAAACAGTTCCAAACATCTCAATCTCTACTAGTTTTTTTCCTAGAAACATATAAGTGACACAATTAGAAACCTTTAATCAACTAGTTTTCAAATATATATGTTTTAAAAGAGAATGGTTGCTCTGGGTGCAACAAACATGCAGGAACACACACACACACACACACACACACACACATAAATACACACACACACACACACACGCATACCTACACACACACGCACCACTACATACACACATGTACATAAAACATTACACAAACACATGCACAAACACGCCCACACGCATGCACGCATGCACCCTTACACACACACACACACACACACACACACACACCTCTCTCTCACACACACACACACACACACACACACACACACAGAGAGAGATGCACACACACACACACACACATCTTTGAGTACGTTTTGTGAGACCACCGGAGCTGAGAAGTGAGTGTGTGTGTGATGTACTAGCCTGTGTCTGTGGGTGCGTTTCTGTGTGCCCATCTGTGTGTTTGCATGTGTGTACATGTGTGTATGTGCATGTTCTGTGTGTATTCTGTGTGTGTTCTCTTTCTTTCTCTGTGTCTGTGTGTGTTCTGTGTTATCTGTGTGTATTCTGTGTGTGTTCTCTCTTTCTCTCTCTCTGGGTGTGCCTGTGTGTGTGTGTGTGTGTGTGTGTGTGTGTGTGTGTGTGTGTTTGTGTGCTTGTGTGTGCCTGTGTGTGTGTGTGTGTGTGTGTGTGTGTGTGTGTGTGTGTGTGTGTGTGTGTGCACACGCGCGCATGTATGAGTGTGAGTGAGTGAGTGAGTGTGTGTGTGTGTGTGTGTGTGTGTGTGTCTTATCTGTTATTGGAGTGACAGTGATGGCAGAGAACACAGTGAACATATACACAGAGACACATAAAACACACACACAAGCAGACACACACTCATAGACAGAGAAGCACTCATACACAAAAGCAAGCGCACACATGCACACACTCAATTACATACATAAAAGTTGCAGTAGGGATGGAGTAGGTGATGGAAACAAAAGCGTGATTGATATTTGCAGAGAGAAATATAGGATTAATACCACAGGCAGGTCTTACAGGTTAGATTTCATTCTATACAGTATGTTTCCTCTGTATTGACTGTAACATTGTATAATTACTTTTTGAATTGGATAATTCTGCTTTTTGATCCTGAACTGAACCTTCTGTTCACTTTTCCTGCGAGGTTCCCCATGCTGTTAACCGATATTTGCTGATATATGGCCAGTGTGAAGTAATGTTGCTGCCCCTCTGTTGTCCTCATAGAATTGTAGCTTTTAAGAAATCACGTCATATATTCATATATTTTTTATTTTATTTTTTAAAATCATATTATCATATCCTTCCTCAGGCTTTGGAGATCAAAGAAAGAGAGTTACAAGAGAAATGTCAGGAGGAAGACAACAACAGAATAGACATCCAAAACCAGCTCCAAGGGGACTTGCTATGTGACAACCCTAACCAGAGCATTAGTGTGCTCAGGACTCCTCATGTTCGGCATGACTTCTATAAGGGCATGACATCCAAACAAGTAAAACACATCACTGATTATCAACAGCAGCAAGTACAGGAGAAAAGGGTATGGTCTGCTATTAACATATAATATTGGGGAAGGATCCATGCAATTCTGATAAGTTGATTCCATCTCTTTGTAGAGGATACATGCCCAGCAACGGCAAGATCAGATTCAGGAGGAATATCTGTGTTTGGCCTCGGCTCGCACTGCGCTGCTTCAGGAGAGACAACAAATAAGTTTCAATAAGCAGCAGCGGAAGGCTCTTGACAACACCAATGCTCAGCTTGCTGAGGTCCGCCGTGCTCGGTAAGTTTTCAGTCTTTCAGTCATCCCATTTGTATGGTTGATTGTGGTAAAAAACGTTAAATACCAGGCTACACAATCAACAGTAAGCAGAGGTCCCATCTTTAATTATGTTCGGGGACTGTAATCATGACCTCGGACATGCTACACACATTACAAGGTTCCAGCAGCAAATCCAAAGTTCTCAGGGGCTAAAAAACTTCTGATAATATCAAACATGTTTGATACTGTCGTAACAGCACAAGTAGAAAAAGACTGACTCCGACTGGCACCTTACAGTAAACAATGTAGCGTGCCACGACTCCAGTGCAACTTACATGTTTCTATAGGAAATTTAGTCGCTGACTGTGAAATGACTCAACAATTGTACAATGTAAAGCCGGCTTTATATTGTTGTCTTTTTTCAAATCCAGGGAGAAATGGCTTGAAAAGGAGTTCACCAATGGCCCTACTGAAGGTTACTTCGCTCAATTCAATACAAGCAGCAGATAAAATCTGCATACATAGTTTTACAAATAAAGCACATTAAATGATTAAAGCAAATGAAAGAATCAACTGACTGACTAATGAAACTAATGAAAACTCAGATTCAGTGAAATGAATGAAGTTTCTTTCATCTTCACAATAAAGCAACATAAGTTTGTTTACCTGGAACTAACAACCTTTTCAAATTCTTTTTAAATAAAATGATCTATTTTTTTTATCTTGATGCCACACTGACTTACCAATTAGCTCTAGCTCTCTTTTTTAGAAGTAGTATGCACAATTTTTGACTATACATTACTTGATAGCCTAACTAATTAAAGAGAAACTATATGCAGGATTGGCGATTTCATCTCCTGTTTCGCTTTCGCTGTTGTTTTCGCTTGTTTTATGCTTGCACATTTCTCTGCAGAGCTTCCCCTACAGCTTTATCGTGTATATTTATATATATATATAGGCTATATATATATATTTATCTCCCTCAACAATGGAATTCTCTTCTCTGATTGGCTGATGGGGTGGCCATTAACTTCGTATAACCTGCTACCTTTGAAGTAGTTCCCGTATCACACTTGAATATTAATTCGCCAAACTCGTTACGAAGTTTAAATGAACTGTCACGTTGCATCCAAGCTGAAATACAGACGTGCAGAACCATAGTAACCTTGTAGCATATGACGGAGGTGGATTGTAGCTAGTTGGATGCCATGTAGGCTATAAAAGTAGCGATCTTTCAAAGTTAAAGTTAATCAGAATCCTGGGATATGCCCGCTTGACAACGGGAGAGATAGAACTAACGACTGGCTTTTGGCCGTAGCAACCAGCCATTTAGAACTAACGACTGGCTTTTGGCCATAGCAACCATCCATTTAGAACTAGTAACGGCAGTTTTGTCCTGCAAGTAGAAAGTTGATATGTGGCGGAAAGTAGTCCCACAGTCAAGACAGTTTTAGCGATGTTTACGGACGCAACGGTGGAATAAAACTATATTCTAAATATACAGGTTATGAATACAAACGGGAGATAAGCGGGATAACGGCCTTCGAGGTCGACCGGTTCGATGGAAATAATGGCACGGCGGAGGTAACTCCGTCTCCGTGCTTCGCACGTCGCCGGAGTTCTAGACCTCCACCTAGCCATTATTTCCATCGAACCGGTCACCTCGTCGGCCGTTATCCCTTACGTATAAATTGCAAACGTGGTTCTTCTCGTTCTTCTCGTTCCTCACGCGTCTCAGACTTCCAGATGTAAACAAGGAGCGATCACTCCCCTGACAAACTGCAAGGCTGCAATAGCGGATAGGGACACTAGGGGCGGGAGGAAATATTACTGTTTTCGATCAAAACTGGTCAGTCAAGCAAAACAACGATTTCTAAGCGATTTTATGACTATGAAAGTATTGCATATGACTACCAGTACCAGGACCAGGCTCTAGAGTTTTTGGATGACATCACCGGAAACGGAACATTTTCAATTTTAGATAACCGGTTAACAATTCATATTTCATAATGTAATTCAATTACATTTTCCGTACCTAATATTTTTGGAAACCTGTGACTCTTTTACTCTACCATATGAAAGACAAATATTGTACTTTTGCATGAGCATGAGGAGAGCGAAATATGACCTCAGTTATCGGTTCCAAATTCTATCAACTACTATAGTGATTAATAGGAGGATGTTTCTTCATACTGTAGAACAAACCTGTTAGCAACTGAGATTTGAGAAGTAGTCTGGTGTTAACAGGCTATCCTCCATGTATCCTCCAACACATCCCCTTTTAACTGTCCCAGCACCACTCCACTCAAGACATCACACATGCCTGCCTTTAGGATTTCCCTGCCCCTCACACACACACACACACACACACACACACACACACACACACACACACACACACACACACACACTTACAGGCTCCCTCTACTAGCATGACCTCAGAAAGTTGGGTTGGCCCCCCTTGGCCGTGGATCTGCCCAAGGTTTCTTCCTGGACTAGGGAGTTTTTCCTTGTCCCTGTTGCTCCTGGGTGTCCCTTGATGTTCCCTTGGAATTTATGTGTACATTTAGTGGCTGTACACCAATCGGCCTGTAGATGGTGCTTTTGAGCGAAGGGTTGCTGGTTGAGGATGATACTGTCACATGGGCGGCGCCAGGGGGCAGCTAGGGGGTGCTGCAGCTCCCCCTGGATTGGCCATAGCACCCCCGTAGCACCCCCAAGAAATTAATGGTTTATATCTCATTTTAAAATATGTAAGCGCACCAAGACACATGTCATTTTCTGTGAAGACAGACGCATGAATACACTGGACACGTAACCAGTCTATAGAGCTTTAACAGCGCGTGTTGTCAGATCTTTCTGTAACACTTGTTGTAACGCTATAGGCCTAGACTACTTACAGGCAATTTTTTTTTTATCATCATTATTTTGGCCTATAGCCTAAACTAAACTGTGGGTCATTAAGAAAACATAATGAAAGTTTTGTTGTAACTTAGTGTAACCGATACATCAGCAACTTTCATTGTATACGACCAATCACTTCTCGTGGCTGCCTCCACTTTCCCTGTCCTCACGGCTGCAACTTCTGCACTCGTTTGTGCTTTTTAACGGCATGTTTATCAGATCCCGGAGCTGCCTGAGCCTCCATGTCAACAATGAATGAAAATTAGCTTACTATCAATTCGACCGAGTATGCTACACACATTGTTTTCTAAAGATACAGGCAATGAGCAGCCAACCACCTTCAATGAATAGTTTTTAATGTATCTGTCTATAGTCACTAGGCTACTCAAGACTCTGCTATAGTAGACTATAATCTTTGGGACAATTAGGGCAGGATTTGAGATTCGGGACAACTCGACGAGGAGATTGCTGATCAGTGGATAATTTGTGGCACAGTGGAAATATGGTATGGAACCACGAATAAAAAGAAAAAGAAAGTAGGCCTAAACATTTTCCAGACAATAAATAATTTCTTAATTAGGTGTTATCATATAAAGAAGCAAATTAGGGGGGAGTGATGTGAGCGCTTATTCAATGTGTGTGTGCGTCTGCGCAAGTAAACTGAACCACTGGAGATAACATGGATAGAAGCAACAAACAGCGTTATTTAAAACATCTATCGGATCATCTATCGGATTCTTGCTGTCCAGCATAGAAACGGTCTTGGCCAAATGAACGTCGTAGCAAATAACCTGATGACACCACCTCTAAACATTTATTTCGCTCTCGTTGGTGTGAACGCAGGGGCTGTTGCTCAAACAAATGAATGAGGGCAATGATCTGCATCTCCGTTCACCAAAAGTATGTTTTGTTAATCCGTTCACACAAAACATAATTTCTGAAAGGTTCTCTCCAGTAGGCCTATTAACGTGCTATATTTCTAGTAAGTAAGTAAGTAATGTTTATTTGTATAGCGCATTTTAACGTGCACAAGTGCAACCCAAAGCGCTTCACACACAAGACTGATACCAGAGAATAGACGGGCTCTGCTGATACATAAGACAGTGCCGAAACGGAGCGGCGTAGTCGCCATGCGTTCCCGTGACAAGACAAACAAACAAAATTACAAATAAAAACAAGACAAAAATGCCGGACGGAGCGGCGTAATCGCCAGCGTTCCCGTGACACCAAGACATACAAGACAGACAAACAAAAAAAATCAAATAAAAAATAAAAGCAAACAAAATCAGAAAAGTCCACGCCAACTTAGCCCAATTGACTGCATCAGTAGACGACCGAGAAAAGTCCCAGGGCAATGATGACACACAGCCCTGATCAGACCAACCCGGAGGAATTCAAAATCGCTAAGTAAGGTAAGGTAAGGCAATGTTTATTTATATTGTAACAAACTCGATGCGAGTTGTCATCAAAATTTTCTAAGTTCATGAAACGCACGTGCAAAATTATCTTTCAAAGTGAGTATTTATTTGTGTGAGTGAATTTGTGATATGGGAGAAAGAGAGAGAGAGAGATAGCAGCCCAATCGGGCAGAGTCTTTTAGTCCACACACTGCGTAGGCCTAAGCAGCGAACTCCAAACCAAAAACCCCGCGCACAGCCGTGCGCTTTCCAACAAAAAAGCAAAACTTTCAACAGTCCATAAAATCCAAAAAAGCAGGTAATCCGTACATTCGGTGAAAAAAACAAGTAGGCCTAGACAATTTCTCGGAAATCCCGCCAGCAAAAAATAGAGAGAAAAAAGGAGCGATCTCACCTCTTTGTAATTCAGTTCATTTGCGAAAGTCCGACAGTAGATTCCATAGCAAAACGGGCGTAATGATGAAGAGTAATCCATACAAAAATAGCACAATACTTGACATTCATTAATTCGGACTTGTTAAAGAAATTCTGAAGGATATCAGACCATTGCGTTACCGGCATTCGTCTACCTCCATTCATTCCTCTTTCCGCGTCTCATTCAAAACGGAGCATGTGATATAAAGGGTCTATGGCCATAGGACAGAGAGTGAGAAGGTGGGTGCGTGCGACGGTGACAAGGTGAGTGACAGTGAAAGACCCTATAGACTTCCTAGGCTCATGCTCACTCTATATTTACGCCCATATATTCTTTAAAGGGAGAATGTACCAAAACGGATCAGCGCCTGGCCAGGCTTTCTATGTGTTCATTTACATAGACATTTGTAATATTTAAGAAATAGGCTATAAATAAGCCTACTTCGCTCAAATGTAAACATAACTAACTTATTCATTAATTCAAGTTAATTTGAAAAGCACTTTATGTGGCTGAGGCTACAATATAGAGCATTTCACGTGCACTGAGTGCAACCCAAAGCGCTTTACACACAACACTGATACAAATAGTGACGAACGGAATGGCGTAGTCGCCAGCGTACCCGTGACGACATGAAACAAACAAATTTACAAAATAACATCATGAGACAAGACAAAAAATGATTGACTAAGTGGCGTAACGGCCAGCGTACCCGTGACAACAACACAACAAACAATTTCACAAAATAACAAGACACAGACAAAAGATACCGGACGGTGGCGTAATCGCCAGCGTACCCGTGACACCTAAACACACAAGACAGACAAACAAATAAACAAATGTCAAATAAATAATAAAACAAACAAAAACAGAAAAGTCCACGTGTATGTGAGACTAAGTGTAGGCCTATGTATATTTCAGTTCTGTAAACTTTAAACTTTTTGAGATATTAGCAAAATATTTTTCCCCATTGACTTTTCATAGACCTCTGAAGTTCGCCTACAAAAAGGATCCAAAGCTGCCATCTTTGCCCATATGAGGGATCGGGAGTTAATTGAAGCCAACTGCCTATGGCAAGCTTTTTTGTGGGCGAACTTCAGAGGTCTATCACACTGCACTGCTGTGAAATCACAGAGGATGCTGATTAAGCTAATTTGCACCTGTGTCAAGAGCCAGCTGCTCAAGGCCCTATCAAGTTTAATTGACAGCCAGTTAAATTGAACCTGCATTACTGCTCTCTCATCAGCTCAGCTCTCTCTGTCAAACCATTCACTCATCCACACACGCACACCTGACTGCAGCACTTCATATATACCACATTTCTCCATGCACTCCACAACACTCTCACCTTAACCTAACTCCCCCACTTCACTGCATCATAGAAAGCCACACTCCTTACAGACAACATCCACTCACACACACACACACGCTCACTCACACTCAGAGGTGAAAAAGTCAAGCTTTAGAGAGTAAAAGTCCAATCACGTATTGGTTCTATCTGTGCACTTAACACAGGTGATCTCACCAACTAGCTGCTCTACCTGGCTAAAGAGTTGTACTAATTAGAATCGGCTAATACTAATTAGCTGGTTTTCCACCTCTGCACACACTGCCCCTTAAGCCTACCTTACACTGACAGACTTTGACAAGATTCGGGGAAGATTATTGAAAGATTGTAGTCCTTTAACTAATGCCCCTCATTCAAGCTTTACTCAAAAGACTAAATCTACTCTGTCTCAAGCTTAAAGCATACAATCGGACGTTTGTTTCACATTTTTATCTTAATGTACGTATGTCTTGCTTTTGCATGCACTGGTAATTTCCTCGAAATTACGTTTTCTAGTTTTGTCCTGTTGTGCGTTGCTGACCAAATGTAAGTGACATTTACATTAACTGTTGTTTAATAAGAGTACAATGTCTTAAAACATATTAGCTTAATTGCCGCGAATGTGTGGAATGTTTAGCAATTAGTCAGTCATATATCTCGTGATTCACACATCGTGTTAATGCTATAATTTCATAGTTAACATGTTACAATATCGTATATTCATGCAAGCTTAGCTGTTGGCACTTTATATCTGTAATGCCATTTGTAATTACGGATGGCAGACTGTTACAATGTATAGCCATGTAAGTCACGTTGTTTTAGGCTTTTCCACGTGCTACTTTATACTCCCACTTCGTGGTGTTATTACTGACATTGAACCTGTTCATTATGTATATTTAGCATGTCTTGATTGCACAGTTAGAATGCGATGCTGATTGTATTCTGTATTTATTATTTTCTAGAAACCACAACTTGACACAACACAATATGACAAACTCAACACAACTTAACAAATTATAATTTGTTTGTCAACATACCAGTCACATACTTTTGGATTGTGGAATAAATGGTCAATAACATCTCCCTGGAAGATTTGCATTCTTTCTGACCGAAGAATTAGACCAGCAGTTGTATGACCCGCAACATATTTCATTATTTCCTACACACACAGCCGGTTATAGGAAAAAAAAAACTTATGGTAAATTCTCCATCACAAATTTGTCCCACTTTTTTTGCCATATGGACAATGCTTCCTCTTTTTGCTGAGGGGATAAGGAACTGTACCTGAAAGAGAAAAAGTTGGGATTATTCAATAGCATTTTCTCCTTACACCGTGTCCTAACTGCAAGCGACGCGACCGAATGCGTACGACAAAATCAGTTCCATCGCTGTATTTTCAATTGGAATTTTTTATTTGATTTGATTTATTTGACCAACTCATATTTAAAATAAAAGAACATGATACAGATCATAGACCGCACCATCTCTTTCAACAAGAAAGTCAGGATTACACAAAAAAGCCCTGAGGCTTATTTCCATTGTGGTCCCACCAAGAAAGCAAGAGAGACAGATGGCAACAGATCTTAATCAGTCAAGAATGGTGGTGTGACATTAGACCCCCCCCCCCCCCTCCCCAACAAAATAATTAATAACAATAAATAGATTAAATAAATTCCATGAATAAAAACTACAGACAATTGCAAATAGCAGACAACTACTGTCAATAGCAGGACCTAAGACCTATTCTGATTTATCCCTCAGCCATTTTCTTATTAACATTTAAAACTCTCCAGATTTCTTATCGACTTAATATGACTTGGCAATCCATTCCACAGACTAGAAGCTACACACAAAAAAGAAGCTTTCCCTATATTACTTTTTACTCTAGGAAGTACGAAGTCTGTGGACCTGCCCCTAGTGGAGTAGTGATGCACATCTCTCACTCTGTTAAAATAGTTCATTAAGTATCTAGGTACATCTCCAAAAACAATCCTATGGGCCACACTCAGCTCAATCTGAGATACTCTATCATCTACCCTTAACCATCCAACATTTCTAAAGTGTGGGGAGTCCAGATGTGTTCTTGGATGTAGATTCAATATAATTCTTATCATTTTATTCTGTGATGTTTGTAGCCTATGCTTGAAGTACTTAGTGAGCCCATTATACCAAGAACAGCAGGCATAGTCAAAGTGGGGCTGAATTATGGCTCCTGCAAGAGTCACCAAGGCTCTTGAATCAAGAAACTTAGCAATTCTTGCCAAAAAACGTGTTCTTTGATTTACTTTAGAAATCACTTTTTGAGCTTGTTCACCTCCAGATAAACAACTATCCAAAACACAACCAAGATAACTGACTGATTTCTTAGCAGTGATTTCAGTGTCCCCTACTGACACCTGGAATCCTGAGTGCTTATTCAGTTTCATCCTTGACCCAAACAAGATAGATTCAGTTTTGCCTAGATGAAGAGACAATCTATTGACTGACAGCCACTTGCTGACATTCAAAAGTTCTGTGCTTAGAATTGATTCAACAATGTGTTTGTCTTTATGAGAGTACAGCAATGCAGAATCATCAGCAAATGAAAACAGTTCACAGGAATACACACTCTTCAAATCATTTATATATAAAAGAAACAAAAGTGGACCCAAAACGCTCCCTTGAGGAACCCCACATGTAATTGATTGTGATTGGGAGATTGTACCCCCCACTTCTACCACTTTTTTCCTATCATTCAAATATGAAGCAAACCATTTAAGTGCTAAACTATTCAATCCAATAGCCCTCAATGTTTTTAGTAATATAAAATGATCAACTGTATCAAACGCCTTTTGTAAATCCAGCAGGACCATACCACAGAGTTTACCCCCATCAACCTCCTTTCTAATAAAATCAATTAAATACAGTAGGCATGAGTCGGTTGAATGGGATTTACGAAATCCCGATTGAAATTCATTTAATAAATTGTGGGATTTCAAGTAATTATCAACCTGTTCAAAGATAATTCTTTCTATTATCTTAGATAATGTGCATAAGATAGAGACAGGTCTATAGTTACTAGGGTCCAGTTTATTACCTTTTTTATAAAGTGGAATTACTCTTGCCATCTTCAGGTCTTTGGGGAAATATCCTTGTTCAATAGACATATTAATAATGTGGGTAATGCATGGGGTAATGCTCTCTGACGCATCTTTCAAGAATCTCGCAGAGATGTTGTCAAGACCTGTGGCTTTAGTACTATCCAATTTTTTTTGTTTTTCAAGTACTACTGCCTCTGACACGTTAATCCTGACTGAATGCGATGCGACCGAATGCGCCAGGTTGCTTTGCTACTCGACTTCTTCAACCCTGTTTATCGATTATGCTAACCGTTAGCATTTCTATGGGATTTCTCATAGACATTAGCCATAAGCTAACGCATTAGTTTCTATTCTGTAACTTGGAATGATTGCCTACGTGACTGCACTCAAACAAAACATTGAAGGAAATAACTGAAATGTAGGCCTACTCTGTTGTTCTGCTTAGTTTTACAGTAAAAGATTGAAAAGAATTTCAGCATCAGAGTTTCCCTTGGGAAATTGGTTAGCCCTATATATCCTATTCTAATGTAGCTGGTTAGACTTCATCATTAGCCTACCACACACACAAGAGGGGGCAAAATTACAAATGTGTCATAGAGTGACAATGCATTGGTTGATTTGGTTAAAAAGTCACAGGCTGGTAATTGATTACCATAGTAATGTTGCTACTCAGAAATAATGAGCTGTAAAGTAACTCAGACTTAAAAAAAAAAAAAAGATTTTTTAAGGATATTGACTTATTATCGTTATCGTCAAAATCACAAAAAATATCGAGATATTATTTGTTGCCCATATCACCCACCCCTATAGGCCTAAATAAAAAATAATTTTGACATTATACCAGGCTAGGCTTTTAACAAGTATTATGGAAATATCTGACTACACGCACTGTTAAAGGTTTTACCAAAAAAGTGTGTGTACAATAAGCTTTACATTTGTATTTGTTTTGATTACATTGTGTAAGTTGAGATTTACACTAAATCATTTATTTAACTGCTACTGTATAAACAAAATGCTGATGTTTGCAGAAAAAATGCTATGGCACTTGTGTTCATATGGCAGCACATTTGAAATGAAAATGTGCTATATATTACTTTTGAATTCATTATTGAGTTTTGCGTATAATAATGTGATTAATCATGCGATTAATCGTGATTAAAATTTTTAATCGTTGCTCAGCCCTATTTATACACATTATTTGAACCCAGTCAGAATAGCTACGTGGTTACATATTTGTCAGTCAACTTTGAGGGCTTCACTCAAAACATTCTGAAGTCACGGCAAAATGGCTGACGATGCCTCTGTGGTAAAGCGTGAACACAACTGGAAGAAGAATTCAGGTAATGTACTAAGCTGCATAAGCATAAACCTCTAGTCCTGTACAAGAGCCTATAGTGAACCATAGGCCTATTGATATTTATGCTGATTGAAGAGGTTGCTTGAAGGTTGTTGATATTTAAGTTCCATGCCTTTAAAAAAGGGTGGGTTTTGAACATTCTAATACAAGATTCCATTCCGCAACAATTAAAGGTTCTAAAATTCTATGTAGAATTCAATGAACCCAGATATTCTTTAGAATGTTAATTTTCCAACATTCCTGTCACACCGGTGTGACGGTACACTCTTAAGGGTTAAATAGGCTACTTTTCCACTAAAAACTTTAGCTCAATATTATGTGCAAGACTGATGTTTGCCAAGCATGCCAAAGTGTTAATCTCTTAGTATAGCCTACTATCATCATACATTTTCGCATACACAGGCTACTGCTACTATCCAGAAATATGTTTTGAATGACATATGGGGCGCACGGAGGTGAACGGCTGGACAAACGCGAAATGACAAGGTGCTAAACAATTTAGACCTGTAGACAGGCTGTGGTTAAAATGGTGAAAACCAGTAGGCCTAGGCTAGTCTGCCACAGTTTCAAGCACAGACTAGTGTACACGCGCAGAAATTAAAAGTCAATAGGCCTAGGCCATCAGCATCATGAGATTGCGGTCATTATCGGAAAATCCTGACATGTCAAACTGGACGCGAACGCGAGGCAAAGCCAACAACAACAAAAAAACAACAACTTCATAAATGATGTCTTTTTAAGTCCTCTTGTGGCTGGGTTGTCTCAGGGTTGTGTCATCAAGGGAGGCGGGAAACTAGAGCGATTTAAGCACAACAGACTTTATTTTCGCAGAGAGAACGCATCATACTATAAATACATTAATTACAAAACCGTACGACACTGAAATTTGCCCTTGAAAATAATTACAAATATATATGCCTAGGCCTGATTCATGAATGTTGCGTTTGCCAAAGAGAAAGTAGCCTAATCATCGCCTATGGCTATTCTAAGCCATCAAATGTGTCAATATAATATGCTACATTACAGCAAATAGGCTGCACATGTACAGGAAAGGTGTTATGTCCGAGATAGTCCATCAATTCAACTATTCAACTTTCTAATGCACCGCCGATTTATTGCTGCGTGATGCTATGCCGCCTGAAAAACTTGCGTACACGAGTTGAGACTAGACGTGAGATTTGAGCGTAGCCACGAACACATTCACATTGATAAATGCCATACTTTGCGTGGAAACAAGCGTACGCCTGTTTTACGCCTGTTTTTGGTCGTACGCACGTTTCATAAATGAGGGCCAGTATCCCCCAGCGACTACCACGATAGGACATAAATATTCCCTGTGTAAAAGACGAAGATATTCAAATTTGAGAACCTTGTATAACTTTGAGGTCTTAAACACATCATTTGATATATTTGCCATCCTTTTCATTTTCAAGGCATTAGAAAAGTATTATTCTTTTTGTAGTATGGGAATTAAAATATAGCTATTCCATTCAATCAAAGTATATCAGAGCAGTAAAATCTATTATTTATTGTAAATGTTTATTTTGGTATCCCCAAAACACCTGTAACAACATGCATTTAATCTGTGAATGGTACTTGGTACAACATTGGTACTAACACACTAGATGTCCATATGCTTAGCTATTTTCATATGGATTTCTGTGGTCCTACTAGCTACCCCACATACTGTATCATTTCAGCTGCATGAAAATGACTCCTTGTTTTATCCTTGTTATTGTCATGGTCATTTGTTGTGGAGGCTACCAATTTTGAACTAAAGACAACATTAATAAATGTATGTAGTTCAACATTAAATAGTGACTGATACCAAATAATAAAAAATAACTGTTTTTAAAAACCTTCAATATCACACTTACAGCACACCTTTCAGAAACCTTTTAGAAAGTCAAGAGACATTTAGTACGGTCTTGTAATGGTTTAAACATGGTTATTATGAGTTCTTCCATCCTAGAAAAAATGGGAAGGCTAGGGAAAATATTTGTCAAGATATCAATGCCCAAACATGGATTGGGTTTATCAGGCTGTAAAAAATAATTTCGAGGTCTGGAAAATATATGAAGACTACGGATACGGAATACGGAAATATTAAACAGGCTTTGGTTTAAGGACCCATTGATGTAGACAAGGTTTGACTTTGAACAAAATCTGAGATGATGCAGCAAAAAATGATCTGATTTGACATGGAATGACCCATATACACCGCAGGACAAGATTCAGAACTGTAGTCTCACCTGATGGAGTTTATTGCAAGTTCTTTCAGTGTGCCTGCACCAGATGTCAGTCCAGCAATGCCCACAAATGCCTCATAAAAATCATATGAGAGACCACTTGCACCGAATATGGCTGGGTCATCTGAACTAATCACGAGGGGGTGACCCTCAGACATCAAAACTGCAGCAGGATGGTCACGCAAGTCTGACACAAGCTTCAGTACCTACAAAAAAAAGAGAATGAGTAATATGACTCATAAAACGTAAAGGGCTTCTGCGTGTCTGGCAGTGGTATGGGGATATTTATGATGTTTTTAAAGTCTGTAGTTTAAATGATTTACATTTTATGTGACTATTGTATCTGTCATGTAAAAGCACTATGAAATGCTTACTTGGTTGGATATGGGACACACCTCCACTGCTACCCCCATTTTCCGAGAAAGGGCCTTGGTAGTTGGATGGCGCACCAAAGCAAATCCATGTCCAATGCGTGAAGTATTAAATAGGAGAGCATCCAGCATGTTCCCGTCCACATCTGTCCCTTGCAAATCTACATCACAAGAGAACTAAAGCAGCTGTTCAAGAGAAAAAGCCACCTTATCCTTACATTGCCACAGATAACATCAAGCATCCAGTCATCATTCACAAACATTTGGCTCATGAAGAGATCCAAGCCAGACTGACTTGACTGGCCCACATAGAACCCTGACCTAAACCCCATCAAACACATTTGTGATGTGATCTGGGAAAATCCTTCACATGATGCAATTTCAACAACTTATGATTCTGATACCATCTTAGCAACATGATCATAGGAGGATGGTATCCCAGACTATTCCAGGGGACAGTGTCCAGAATGTTGCTAGGACAGTATCAGAATCTTAACTGGGTGAAATTTCACCAGAGGGTTGAAACAGCAAAAATCAAGGATTTTTGAGTGCACCATGTGAAGGGTTTTGTAGATTTAGTCGTACATTTGGCATGAACTAATGGAGATTGTAAACCAGGCCTTCTCATCCAACATCAGTGCTTGACCTCACAGATGCTTTTCTAGACGAATGGGCAAAAAATCCCATTTACACACTCCATAGACTTCCCAGAAGAGTGGATGCTGTTATGGCCATCTTACACCTATAGATTTAGAATGGCCATCGTATACCTATAGATTTATGGGAATGGGATGTCATAAACGTTCCTGTAGGTGGAGTGGCCAGGTGTCTTTTGTCTTGTAAGAGCCAGATTTCACATTCCTTTGAGGCAGATAGAGCTGAATGCCTTTTGCTGCTAATTTACATCTGTTTGAGCTTCTGATAGCTCATTGTTGTCCTAGCTGGCTGTGGCCGGCACCCCATCAAGCAGCCATCACCACTTCCTCCATCTATACAGTGAAAGTCAAATGGACAACTTCTGAAATACTTATAAAATGTATGTTGTAAATGTAATACATCCATGTTTGGTCTTGAATTAAAGGAGAATTCCGGTGTGAAATTGAGCTTAACTGTACCGAAACATGTTAAGGTGTACTCACACGTGTTGTAAGACGCACTTTCGCTCACCCCAAGCATTCCGAACTCCTCCGTTTTCAGCCTAGCTTGCAGTAGGCTTGAATCTATTAGATTAGGCATCACGTAGCCTATGCAGCTAAATCGCTATTTTTAAACCATTAAAAAGGTTCAAAGTAACTCCACACTGCACTGGTAGACTTCTGAGGGTCCTGACATCCTGATACTTCGAACTTTGGAAGTGCACAGGAAGTTTATTAAAAAAGACTGTTTATTCAAGCAGTACCTTCATAGAATCTCTCCGCTGGGCGCCATCTTGTGGTGAAGTCGCGATAAGTCGACTGACGAGCACAAACGAACAAGAAAGACAGGGGGACATATTGCAAACATATTTTTTTTTTTTTTTTTTTAAGATTATTTTTTGGCCTTTTTATGCCATTATTTGGACAGGACAGTAGAGAGAATGACAGGAAGTGAGTGGGAGAGAGAGTCGGGGTGGGATCTGGAAAGGACCACGGGGCGGGAATCGAACCCGGGTCGCCAGCGTACGGTGCAGGTGCCCCAGCCAGTTGTGCCACTGCCGGGGCCATATTGCAAACATTTTGAGCTTTGTTACTCATCATGCTCATGTAGACAGTATAACTATATATTTTCTATGGAATTACTTTAGCAATATGTTCCCCTGTCCTTCCTGTTCGTTCGTGCTCGTCAGTCGGCTTATCGCGACTTGATTCCAAGATGGTGCCCAGCCGAGAGATTCTATGAAGGCACTGCTTGTAAACAGTCTTTTTTAATAAACTTCCTGTGCATTTCCAAAGTTCTCAGTATCTCATTTTAAATGGCAGGACCCTCAGAAGTCTACCAATGCAGTGTGGAGTTACTTGGAACCTTTTTAATGGTTTAAAAATAGCGATTTAGCTGCATAGGCTACGTAATGCCCAATCTAATAGATTCAAGCCTACTGCAAGCTAGGCTGAAAACGGAGGAGTTCGGAATGCTGGGGGTGAGCGAAGGTGCGTCTTACAACACGTGTGAGTACACCTTAACATGTTTCGGTACAGTTAAGCTCAATTTCACACCGGAATTCTCCTTTAATACTTGTAATGTGGGCAACAGCCTGATCACGGTTTCATTGCAGTCTAATGTATTTGTACATAGTTGTGGACTAAGAATCACATTATAGAGTTTTAGACGCCACACCCACTTTCAGGTAAAGAAGTCCTGCTGAGTGGCTGGATGAATGAAAAGAGAAGCTCTTGCAGTCATTCACTCTCTTCCTTCTCTATCTCGGCTCTGGGCGAGAGGTCACTCTGATCTCTGGTCCCCCCCCCTCTCTCTCTCTCTCTATCCCTTTCCCTTCCTCTCTCTTTGTCTCTTTATGATTTGTTATTTTCATTATTTGATATATTGTTTTATCTGGTGTATGTAGCATTGTAACTTGGTAACTTGTTAAGGTCCAAGTTTATTGTTTGTTTTGAGGTTAAATTTACTTTCTCTTTTGTTCCTTTGTTTAAGGATAATTACTGATATTACTTTACTTTTACATTCAAAGGCTCAAGGCCTAATAAATGGTTAATTCTCCTCGCTCAGTTTGCATATTTCTAAAGTCTAGTGTGCCATTCCATTCTCTGCCATAGTTTACAAACTAGTTATTTGGCAATTTATTAGAGGTACAATATATCTTATGGAGTCAGATAAATCGTAAATAATTTATTCCTAATAACATTGCCATCTAACTTCCCAGATCTTTACAGTCCAATTCAACCTCATTGAAGCGCCGGACATAGACAGAACGCATATAAAAGTGGGAATATATTATATTGTTGCATATTATTCCTATTTACAGTCTATATAGTGTATATTCCGGTATGCACTGAATGCAGTGTTACTGTGCAAAAGTAAAACTTTGGATAACATTCTGATATGTAAGTTCTTGAATTGTACAATTGTACATACAGTGGCTTGCATAAGTAATATAAACCATGAAGCCAGTGTTACCTTTCAGTATTCCAGTAGATTCAAATCAGTGAGCAAGTTTGACTTCTTACAGCGCTGCGCATATCTGGCTAAACATGATACATGTTAACAACGCAAACATGCACTGTCTAAAAGCAAGGCTAAGGCTACAGCTAACACTGAATCAACTCTCACTACTGAGTCTTTTCCTCACAGACAGTCATTCCCTGGATGAATGGATGGATGAACTGCAGCTGCAGGTCACCACACACAGATTCATAATGGACTGTATGGTTTTCACAGAAACCTGGCTAAACAAAGTACCCAACAGCGCTATCGAGCTAGAAGGTTGCTGTGTCCTCCGAATAGACAGAACAGCTGTTGAGCCCAACAAGACCATTGGCTCAGGAAAGCAGTCATCCAGTAACCGGAAGGTTGCTAGTTCCAGCCCAACTCCTCCTGACCCTGTCGAAGTGTCCTTGAGCAAGACACCTAACCCCAGTGCTCCCGATGAGCAGGTTGGTGCCTTACATAGCAGCCTCTGCCATCGGTGTGTGAATGTGAGGTATGATTATGTAAAGTGCTTTGGGTGCTCGCAGCTGATAAAAGCGCCATATAAATGCAGTCCATTTACCAAATACCATTGATTTATGTAACAAAACTTGGAGCACGGACACCACCTTCACGGAGAGTCACTACACGGAGAGTCACTACTCCACTAACCTTGAGCATCTCATAGTTAACTTTCTATCTGTCAAGATAGTTTACATCTACTTTTGTATAAGTTGCATACACTGGATGCTAATGCTAAGCTTCCCATGAAAGAACTGCATTCTGCTATCAGTAAACAATAAACTCTGCATCCCGAGGCAGCCTATATTGTCATGGGTGACTTCAACCACCCGGATTTCAAGACTGTATGGCCTAAATTCCATCCAAATGTATCATGAGCCACTAGAGGAGACAATATATTGGACCATGTCTATACTAACATGACTGACGCACACAAAGCTGTTCACCTCTCCCACTTAGGACACTCTGATCACCGGTCATTGCTTCTACTGCCCAAGTACTACGCACTCATCAAATGTGTGAAGCCCACAGTGAGGACTAGGGTTGCAAAATTCCGGGAATTTTCAAAGTTGGAAACTTTCCATGGGAATTAACGGGAATATACGGGAATTAACGGGAATAAATGGGAATTAATGGGAATAAACTGGAAATGTTGTATCTGGCAAGACAAAGACCTTAATGTACTTGGAAAAAAAACATCTTTCATAATGTTAGTTAAAACAACCTGATGTAGTGCAAATTCAGTTGAATTTCTACCCTGCACACAGGTCGATTACATGCACACAACAATCAACATAGGCTACTAGACATATAGGAAACCTAATTTTCCCGGTGAAAATGTCATTGCAAACATTATCTCATGTGGGAATAACTGGTGGGAAACTGGGGGAAGTTTGCGAAAAGAGTCGCCCAGTTCTTGGCGTGTCATGACTGTTGTCCTCATGCAAATGGAAGAACGTAATTTTGCATCTCTAATGGGATGGTTAATAATCATATGGTCATATTAGGCTACTGGTCTGATTTAGCTTGGCACTTTCTAAAATAATCACAATTTGTGAGGTTTGGGGTCATACATGAATGTAATGTCGGTATTTTTTGGCCAACCGAGGCTTAAAATAAGTTCATTAAACATTTTTGTAACAAGTTGAGTTCAGCCAGTGTTCACGGCAGTCTTGGCTAGCTAATGTAAGCTGCTAGTAAAAAGCAAAATTCCCGTAAATTCCCATTAATTCCCTAATTTCATGTAATTCCATAAAAGTTTCCCATTTTGAATATTTCCAAAATTCCCCAGCTTAACTTCCCATGGGAAATTTCCAGAAAGTTTCTGGAAATTTACCGGAAATTTTCCGCCCCTTTGCAACCCTAGTGAGGACAGTCAAAGTGGCCAGGGGAGCCGACTCGGCACTTCAGCAGCGGTTTGAAAACACTGCAGTGATAGCAAGCATAGTCGGCCCGATTCTGGCTGAGTGCCGGCAGTGTCGGCCGAGGCCCGGATCGGCTGAAGCACAGCAAACACAGTCGGCCCGATCCTGGCTGAGTGCTGCCACTGTCGGCGGAGCTTCAATTGGCTGAGGCACTGTACCCCCGTTGAATGGGCCGACACTGACATGCAGTAGTTGGGCTGGT